>NW_027397138.1:74090-92978 GCF_003265705.2 Callorhinus ursinus | reverse complement strand
GTCTTACACAATTCACAGCACTCACCATAGCACATACCCTCCCCAATATCTATCACCCAGCCACCCCATCCCTCCCACCCCCCACCACTCTAGCAACCCTCAGTTTGTTTCCTGAGATTAAGAATTCATCATATCAGTGAGGTCATATGATACATGTCTTTCTCTGATTGACTTATTTTGCTCAGCATAATACCCTCCAGTTCCATCCACATCGTTGCAAATGGCAAGATCTCATTCCTTTTGATGGCTGCATAATATTCTATTCTTCTTATGACTGAATAGTATTACATTGTAAGGATATACCACAGTTTATACATTCCCCTATTAAAGGACATCTTGATTCCTTCCAATATTGGGCAATTATGAATAAAGCTGCTATTAACATTTGTAGACAGGTTTTTGTGTGGACATAACATTTCAATTCATTTAGGTAAATAGGAGTACAACTGCTGAATCATATGGTAAGACTGTGGTTAGCTTTGTAAGAAACTGTCACACTGTTTTCCAAAGTGGCTATACCATTTTGCATTCCACCAGTCATGAATGAGAGTTCCTGTTGTTCTACACACTCAATGTTTTGGATTTAGCCATTCTAATAGGTATGCAGTAGTCTCATTTTTTAAATTTGTAATTCCCTAATGATATTTGATGTTGAGCGTCTTTTCATATGCTTATTTGTCATCTATATATTTTACTTGGTGAGATGTATGTTTAGATATTTCCTTACTTTTTATTTGGGCTATTTGTTTTCTTATTGTTGGGTTTTAAGAGTTCTTGGTATATTTTGTATACAAAATATTTATCTTTTATCAGATTTGTGTTTTGTAAACATTTTCTATGGTTTTTCATTTATTTCTTTTTCAGAGCAGAACTTTGTAATTTTAATGAACTCTAAATGACCAATGCTTGCTTTCATGGATCATACTTTTGGGGTTGTATCTAAAAAAGACTTCACCAAACCCAACGGCACCTAGATTTCCTACTATATTATCTTCTAGAAGTTTTATAGTTTTGTATTTTACATTTAGGTCTATAAGAGATTTTGAGTTAATTTTTGCATAGCGTGTGAAGCCCATGTCTAGATTTATTTTTTGCATGTGTATGTCGAGTAGATCCAGCACTATTTGTTGAAGAGTGTCCTGCGTGTATTTAATTGTCTTTGCTCCTTTGTCTAAGATCAGTTGACTCCATTTTTGCAGGTCTACTTCTGGGTTCACTATTTTATTTCATTTATCTATTTGTCTATTCTTTTACTAATACCACACTGTTGGGGCTCCTGGGTGGCTCAGTCATTAAGTGTCTGCCAGGTCATGATCCCAGGGTCCTGGGATCGAGCCCCACATCGGGTTCCCTACTCAGCGGGAAGCCTGCTTCTCCCTCTCCCACTCTCTCTGCTTTTGTTCCCTCTCTCGTTGTGTCTCCCTCTCTCTCTGTCAAATAAATAAGTGAAATCTTTAAAAAAAAATACCACACTGTTTTGATGACTATACCTTTATAGTAAGGCATGTGGTGTTAATTCTCTTATTGTTCTTCAACTTCAGTATTGTGCTGGCTATTCTGATTCTTTAGCCTCTCATATAACTGTAGAATCAGTTTGTCAATATCCACAAAATAACTTGCTGGGATATTGATTGAGATTTCATTGAATCTATAGATCAAGTTGGGGACAACTGACATCTTGATGATACTGAACCTTCCTATCCTTGAATATTGAATATCCTTCCATTTATTTAAACCTTTTTTGATTTTTGTCATCCGAATTTTACAGTTTTCCTCATACAGATTTTGCACCTGTTTTGCTAGGATTATACCTAAATATTTAATTTTGGGGGTTGGTTCTAATGTAAATGGTGTTGAGTTTCTAATTTCAAATTTGAGTTATTTGAGTAATTACCAGTCATTGCTGGTATATAGGAAAGAAATTGGTTTTTGTATATTAACCTTGTATCCTGCAACCTTCTAGAATCATTTATTAGTTAGTCCCAGTATTTTTTGGTCAATTATCTCAGATTTTGTGCATAAGTAATCATGTCACTTGTGAGCAAAGCCAGTTTTATTTCTTCCTACCCAAATCGTATGCTTTACTTCCTTCTTGTTTTATTGTGTTCGTGAGACTTACAGTATGATGTTGAAAAGGAGTGGTGAGGACACAGTCACTTTTTAAAGAGAAAACATTTCATTATTTCATGAATGTGATAGTGGAATTAGGCAATGTAGCTCCATGTTAGATTAAAATATAAACATTCAATCAGTAGGCAGCCAAGCCTCTTGTAGAAACATTTTAGAGAAAACTGATTTAAAATGCAAAATGACTGATATAGTGGATCAAAATGTGATTTTTTTCTTCTCTATTTAAGTCAATGTCCATAAACCACATAAATCAATTGAATAGGGAGACCCTTCTTATATCAAGTACAGGGCCTCCAGAGGAATACAAAAAAAGAAAAATCCATGAACACCCCCCCACACACACACGGGAACATATAAAACATGTAAAATAATTTCCTATTTCCTAATTCAGTTTGATAATAACTAATTTAAAAAAACAAATTATTTAGTGAATATTATGGGAAAAAAAGGAGAAAGGATAGCCGAAGAAAAGGAAAAGAAAAAAAATATTTTTTGATCATAGTTATGGACTACCCAGATTCCACTGCTGTGTTAATATTTTGTAATTAAAAAACAGAAGAGATGAAAAATAGAAATAGAAAAGATGGCATACCAACCTGTTCACAAAACGAATGCACACACACATTTATTTGACACTGAGGTTTCAGTCATGTATTAGGCCCAAGTTAATGGGAGAGATAATTACAGTGACACACAGAATCACCACAGGGGAGGCATGGATATAGCGCAACAGAGGAACAGAGGGAAGATAATAGACATCTGGAAGACACACACACACACACACACACACACACACACACACACACACCTTGAAGCTCCATACAAAAGACAAATGCATCAGCCAACAGAAAGACAAAGATATGATTCACACTCCACTGAGTCACATTTTAAGGTAGAAATCACTCATATTTTTTTATTACATAGATGGTTTTGATTCTACATGATTCTTTCATTTGGAAACACTGATATCTTGAAATCTTAGGTTTTTGACAAAGAAAACACAAGCCCTCTGGAGAAAGTTGAGAGAGAGAGAGAGAGAGAGAGAGAGAGAGAGAGAGAGAGAGAGAGAATGTATGTGTAGACATTTTAAATGGAGCAACATCACCATCTTGTGGTGCTTCAGAAGAATGACTCTGCCTTTTTTTTTTTTTTTTTTTAACACAAGCAGGGGGAGTGGCAGGCAGAGGGAGAAGCCCTCTCCCTGTTGAGCAGAGCCAGATGCAGAGCTTAATCCCAGAACGCTGGGATCATGACCTGAGCCGAAGGCAGACACTTAACCGGCTGAGCCACCCAGGTGTCCCAATAGTTCTAGGTTAAATATAGCTAACTTGATTATTCATGAGAATGGGGGAAAGTAATTACACAAAAAACTGAATCTATATCTCAACACATAAAATTTTTTCATTAAAGCAAAACTACTTTAGTGGAAGAGTTACGTCAGTAAGTGGTAGGTGCTGATTATTTCACGGTTGTTGCTCAGTGGTCACCTTCACTTTACCAGCCTCAGAACAAGAACCAAGAAATGATCCATCTACATAAATTTGTATCTAAATTTTCTTAAATTTATTGCCAACACTATTCATTCTTTTATATATATATTATAAGTACTCTTACTACTTTCTGGTACTCTACAGTGTAATAAACATGAGGACCACAATCAGCCACCCCTCCACCCGTCCCACCCCAATGCTTACTTTGCTAAAATCCCTTCCTGAAGAGGATTGGGACCTTTTCAGCCATCTATAAAATGGGATAAAGGCTGTAAAAATGCATGCTTAGGAATGTAAATATATTATCTGTTCTGTATTTGACTTTTTTTTTGTAGCTGATTTGGTTCTTTAGCATATGAGATTTTATTTTGAGTCAAGCTAGGATTTAGTAACATTCATTAAACTGGCTCTAATGTGCCCAAACTGTGTAACTAGAACATAAAAGTAGGGAATATGAGAGACAGTTATTATTCATCAGATGCTTACAGTCTGGTTGGAGATCTGGACATACACACAAGAACCACATTTAAAAAAACAAGGTCATGATCCCAGGGTCCCTGGATCAGTGGGGAGCCTGCTTCTCTCTTTGGCCCTCCCTCCGAGCCTGCTCGGCTCTCTCTTGCTATCTTTTTCTCTCAAATAAATAAAATCTTTTAAAAAAATTAAAAATAAATAGAACAAGGTAACACATAAATAATGTTGAAATGCCACATCAGATTTTGTAGTTCTTCCCTCACTGCCATCTTTTGCCTGATCTGATAAACTCACTGAGGAAGGATTTGCTAGGCACTTACTACTTCCATAATTCTTGGTGACATGAAAGATAAAAGTAAAAGGTATTGGAAAAAAAATTCAAGGCTTTTATAATCTAGTTGGAATGACTAACAAAAAATGTCTTAGAGAATGTAAATGCCCACAGCCAAACATAATATACTGAAGTTATGGATGGAAAGAATGGGAGTTTTTGGTTTTTATCAGGTTCCTCATTTACATTTTAAATACATTTTACAATATGAAGATAAGATAAAAAAGATTCAGTAACTATTGAAGGAAAAAAATCATAACACCACTTCACTAACCCAAGTATTTAGTATTTTGGTATACAGTAGTCTTTTTTTCCACCTCGGGGTTTAGAATCCTTAAAAACCATTGTGTAGGAGAATCTGTGGCTGAAGAGCATAAGATCATATGTAGAAATTAAGACAGGGCAACTGAGGTCTTTTTTTTTCTTTTCCTTTTTCCAGAAATCAAATTAGAAAATACTTAGAAATGAATCTGACAAAAAGCCTCAAGTCTTTCTTATAGAAAACTACAAAATGAGGAGAGGAACATAAAAGAAGCCTTGATTAAGTGGATGTTCTGGGGTGCAAAGTCATAATATTGTAAAGAAGTAAATTCTCAAATTAATCTACAAATAGAATACAATTTCCATTGAAACTCCAGCTTTCCAAAGTGGCTCGAAAGTGAATTTCAATAATTAAATATTAAAGAAGAGCTAAGAAAAAGAAAGAAAGGAGGGCATCTGGGTGGCTCAGTCAGTTAAGCATCTGCCTTCAGCTCAGGTCATGATCCCAGGGTCCTGGGATCGAGTCCCATGTCAGGCTCCCTGCTCAGCGGGGAGTCTGATTCTCCCCCTAGCTCGTGCTCTCTCACTCTCTCTCAAATAAAATAAAAATCTTTTAAAAAAAAGAAAGAAAGGAAATGGGTAAAGTCAACTATACAATTAAAATTAAAATTGCCTGATGTTGGCAGAGGAAGAGAAAGATCAATGAGATGGGAAAGTCCAGAAACAGACAAGTTATGTAGTATAAGAATTTTGTATATGATGAGAGTAATATTCCACATCAGTGAGGAAAAAATGAATTTGACAAACACTTTTTTGGGTAACAATTGACCCAACATTTAAAAGAAATAAATTTAGATTCTTACCCCATTCCATGCATCATCTAATTTCCAGGTAGATCAACGTTTTAGCTATTAAAAATTGAAATTTAATAAAATTACTGGAAAAAATAAATGAATAATTATATAACCTGAGAATGGTAGACTTCTCTAAATGTGACCTCAAAGATAGAAACCGGCAAGCAAAATTTGGTTGATTTTATTCACTAGTTATTAATATTAGTTGAATGAATAAATGTAAAAAAAATCTGTGAACTTTTTGGAAAGAGAAATGAATGGTGAAAAATTACAAAATGTATCGGAGGCCAACTTATTAATCAAAATCTATATCCATGCATATAAGGAGAGGAGAAAGCAGTAACTCTACCTGAACCTCTCCAGAAAGTCTTATGTAATTGGCATGGGGCACCAGCAGTTTTAAAAGCAGCTCAGGTGATTCTAATGTACAGTCAAATGGAGAACCGCCGCAGTTCAAGGCTAGAGTGAGAGGTGGCTCAGCAGCCCTGACGTGATTCCATAGGCACCTAATTACTGACAGCAGAGCCAGCTGTGTCCAGGGGTCCTTGGAATGAAGTATAATTCCAGTCCAGACTTAAGAAAGAGCATGAGCCAGGCATTGACGCGTGCAAATGATATGCTTCCTGGAGGGCATTCCAGGGAGAGGGGACCTGAGACCTTTCTATTATGATCCAGTCTTTCAGGTTGCATAACAATTCCTGTGAAGATCAGGCTTCAGAAAGACTTATATAAGTTCTGGGAGTCTGAAGTCACATGATGTCAGAAATATTCATGACTATATTTGATAGCGATTAAAGATACGGCCCATATTTGGGATGTATACCTGAGTAAGAAAGATAAGAAAGTCTGAGAACTTCCCCAGATAAAAGGATAATGAGAGACAATGAAGCATTGAGATAATGGAATGGAAAACACGTTGCCCTAAAGACTATCACTGAGACAGCTGATAAAATTTGAATATGGAAAGTGGAATACATAATAGTGTTGTATTAATGTTAAATGTCTTGATTTTGATTAATTGCATTCTGGTTCTCAAAGAGAATGTCCTTATTTTTAAGGCAGAAACATGCAAGTACTCACGAGTAAAGACAGATAATGTCTCGCTCAAGTGGTTTAAGTAAAAGGCACATACGTATAAAGTGTAGAGAGAGAATAAAAAACAAATGGGGCAAAATGTGGCAATCAATGCATTTAGATAATTGGTGTACAAGGATTCGTTTTACTATTCTTATAACTTTTCTGTAAGTTTTAAAAAGTTACCGAAGGGAAAAAATCAACAAAAATCAAACAACAAGCCCCAAGGAAGAGAATTGAAATAGTTTGACATGTAAGAGAAACCTGGTAGGGCTGGTGTGTGCTGGCAGGGCTGAAGGACAGCACACACTGAGGGACAGAGGAGGAAATGGAAGTGGGGGTCAGATCCTGCAGCTGTCACCAGCCATTGGTCAGGAGTTTGCATTTAATCTAGCCGGAAGTCACTATAAAGTTCTGAGTAGGGATATAACAAGATACATTTTATAGTTAATTCCAGTTTACAATGATTCTGATTGGAGCTGCTTAGGCTGCACGTCAGCCTCTGAATAACTCACTGACTGTATCTACAGGAAGGAGGAAAAGGACTAGCGAAGCCTCATGAGCCTGTTGGCAGGAGGGGGAGGATGGAGGTAAAACCCCCATGGGGACCCTAGGGGACAGCCAGAACAAGAGCTGTCACTGGCCACATCTTGTCATGCCTTGACTGCCCAGCACACCTTGGATCCTGACCCCTGCTGCCTGCCTTCATTTCACTCTCCCAGTTCTAGAAATGTTCCAGTCACACGGCAAACAACCCCCCCCCCACCCCATCCAACACCAAGAGTAACAGCAAGAGCTTACACACTCTCTAAAGGGGCACAACCTCTCTGGTTTGTCTATTCTGTTCCATGTCCAGCATCTTTGGGTTATAGTTATTTCACCAAGTCAGGTTTGAATATGGTGCTTCTTGACCTTGCAATTGAAAGCTGAATGACAAAGTATATACTGGACGGGAAATGGAAAGTTGTTCAGGGACTTAGATATAGAGGTTCCCATCCCCCAGAAGGATCAGCTGTGCCTGCACCCCCAGGAACAGGGACCCCCTTCCAGCAGCCCTGGCAGCTCACTCCTCACCAGCGACTGGGTGATATCAGTTCCACTGTCCCGACAGCCTTCAGCTATGTTGGCATTTATACTCAGGTTGTTCGGTGCTTAAATCCTTTCTATTTAGACTCTGAATCCTAAGCTTATCATGATTGCCTCTTAAGATTGTAGAGAGTCAGGATCCCTCCCCTGGGGGACAGGGACCTGTGGTATGTCCCCGCTATGCCGACCTCTCTTTGTGATGATCAGAGAATGCAGACTACAGGGCTCTTAGTTCTAATCCTTGATTTGTATGTTTTTTCCGGTAAATCCGGTTTTTTATATCCTTACACATACCACTGGAATTTGTCCTTATCCACCTTTAACTACAATAAAAAAAAATTCCTCTTTCATAGAACTGAAGGTGCAGTGAAGTTGCCCTTTGATGACACAGACACTACATCCGCGGGACTGGTATCGCAAGGATCTCCCGGCTCCATTAGTGGGCTGATTTCGTCCCCGGTCACACGGATTCTTTCAGGTTCTGATTGCCGGGAGTATGTCCCTGGTTTGTCTGCATCCAAGGCTGCTCCTGAGAGTGGGACAGATGAGAGGACTCCTGTCTGGAGGTATACAGACCTCTCTCTGTTTTGTCACCCAGCATATGGTCTCCCTCCTGTATCGCAACCAATGTGAGTTCACTCCTTGGTGAGTCAGAAACTGCACCAGGCTGGGTTGTGTCACAAAGAAAACTTTTATTTGAAGCAAATAAGAAGATCAAGGGAAATGGCTTCCAAAGCTTTGACGAGAGAGAGAGAGAGAGAATGGGTTCCTTTTGTTTAGGGTTAGGATGAATATTTAGATGGGCAGCCTTATCATCCTATGTAGAGGTGGGCATAAGTTCGTGCATGCATCTTAAGGAAACATGCCTGAACATACATTGTATATTATGTAAATGAGGTGGAGGCCCCTCCCTGGGTGGAGATTTTAGTATTATAATGAGGTAAAGGTAATTGTAGGTCATTCCAGAGGTCACTCCACGGTCCATCTGTGCAGGTGTGCATCAGGTTTAGCTCAAAGGGTCTGGGTGGCCTGGGCCCCTGGGAGATTTTATCAGAGCAGGGTTTGGGGGGGGTGGTTTCGGGTTTCCTTTGTCTGAGTTAAGGGGAAAGCCAGAAAGAAGAGCCAGAAAGAGAGAAAGGGAAAAGGTAAGACAAAGGTTAGTGAGTATAAGCAGGTGGGCAATAAGGCCAGGTCTTGGGATCTAGCTGGTGACATTCTGATCGCAGAACCTGAGCTCTCTAAAGGAAACAAATCCCATGTATTTTGGGTATGATTGCACATCTTAGCCTGCCATAGCCCATCCCTCCCTTTCTTCTCCCTGCTACAGAGTTGGGCATGTGACCCTAAAAACCAGGGCTGTCAGACTCCTCAGAACTCGTTTTCAGAGATCTTAGAGAGGATCTTCAACAGCTGGAGCTGTTAGGGTAGTAGGCTGTGAGGCCTGGGGTTTTGGGGACCCCCATGCCTGCTACATGGAGAAAGGCTGAGGGGCAGTATTTGTGCACTTCATCTAGCTGTGCCTCAAGCCAGTATTACCTCTAGATTTTTCAGCTGAGTGATCTAAAAACCAATCCAAACAAAACAAAACCCTTTTCATTGCTTAAGCAATATTCTACTATTTGCAGGCAAGTGTCCTGCCTAATTACACCAGGGCATCACTGCTTAGGCTGAACACTTTGTTGGCAAGTTTCCAGGAGACTGGGAATTGCTTTAGAAGTTGAACAATTACAGGACCTTCTTGGCCAGGTTTGGATTTTCCCTGGCAGTTAAAGTCCTTTAACCTCCAACCAGTTTGCTAGTGGGTAAGATTCTGAGGAGCCTCATTAGTTTGTAACAAATGCCAGAAATCTTGCTGAGTCATGATCCTAGGATCTGGACTCCACCTTTGAAGTTTCTATCTCTTAGCAACAGGAAACAGGCACTCCCCAGAGCTGGAAGGCCTCAGTTGAATACTTTTATTTTTGTCCCTGCCTTCAAAACAATGAAGGGTGGGGCTGGGGGGAGGTAGATTGCATTCAGCAAATGCATTTATATTTTTATTAAAAATTAAAGGGGAGGATCTTTTTCCTTGTACCATTTAAAAATCCCTATCAGAAAAAATTAATTAAAAGTTGGAGTATATTAAATGTTTTCAGTATATCCACATTGTTCGTGCTGTTTGTTCTAAAAGCCAAAATTTTATATTTGAAATGTCTGTGTTTTAAAAAACATTCCTTGATTCTGACTAAAATTCTCTAATTAGGTATTATACTTCTTTTACCTTTATGAACCATGATGTTATATTATTATATAGCATTTTTCCTTTGAGTTCTGAAGAGCCTTTTAAAAATATTTCATTTCTGGGTAAATGTATGAATGGATTGTATGTAGAAATAAAAAGATTTTTGATAATATTGAAGCGGGAGAGTGAGGTTCTTGTCTCACGGAGTTGAAGAAGGAGTCTCTCAGACAAAGAAGAGTGAGGAAAGCGATAGAGTTTTCTTAAGCAAGGAAAGCTCTTAGGAGTGAGAGGGGTCCGGACAGGGTCGCCACTGAGGGTTTATAGGCTGGTGTTTTATTGAGAATTGACTGAGAAGCTTATGGCCTTGAGTTTCTTGTGCTGTCTTGGTTTGAGCATGGACTATTGATAACACCCTTAATGACTTAATTCTTTGAGGTTTGGCCATTTTCTGTGAAATATTGTTGCCGCTAAAGAAAAATACTCCCAATCATCTGAGGCCAGGTGATCTATTTCCTTATCTCTTGTTCACTCTGGTTTAGCATTTCTGCCTGCCATGAATAGTCTCAGAGCCCAGCCAGGGGCCCCCTGCTTTTTCCTGCCTATACCTTAATCCTTTCCTTACTCAATGTGATTTAATACTTATTTTTAAAGATTTTTTTAAAGATTTTATTTATTTTAGAGAGAGAGAGAGAGGGCTCACACACACATATGCATTACGGGAGAGGGGCAGAGGGACGGGAGAGAGAGAATCTCAAGCAGACTCCCCACTGAGTGCGGAGCCCAAGGCGGGACTCAATCCCCTGACCCTGAGCTGAAATCAAGAGTCAGACACTAAAAAAAAAAAAAAAAAAAAAAAAAAAAGAGTCAGACACTTAACTGACTGAGCCACCCAGACACCCCAGATTTAATACTTATTTTTTAAAGTTTAAACAGTATGAACTTCATTAGAAAGGAAAAAAACGGGTCAATAGTTTAAATAAGAGGGATCAGTTATAGATAAACTGAGAGGCAAATGAATTTATTCACAGATGGTTTCATATTAAGTAAATTGTAACATATTTACTAAAATCATTTTTAGAATTGTTTTCTTTGCTAGCTGGTTTTGACTCAACTTCATAGTGAAATGTAGCTCTTACGATTTCCACTTAGTAGCAAAACATACTTCAGGAGCAAGAAGGAGCTTGCCTTAAGAAATCCTCAAATAGAAAATTCTGATATTCCTCCATCCCCCCGTACACTTTGAATCTCTTTTACCAGGAGAAGACCCATCTCTCTCTCTCTCTTTTTTAAAAGATTTTATCTATTTATTCGAGAGAAAGAGTGAGTGCACGTGCGAGAGAGAAAGAGCAAGAGAGAGAGAGAGAGAGAGAGAGAAAGCAGAAGTGGGGGTGGGGGAGAGGCAGAGGGAGAGAAAAGCAGGCTCCCCACTGAGCAGGGAGCCCGATGTGGGGCTCGATCCCAGGACCCCAAGATCATGACCTGAGCTGGAGGCAGACCCTTAATTGACTGAGCCACCTAGGCACCCCCCTTTTAGGGGCTCACCTGCTAGGTCAGGCCCAATGAAGACAATCTCCCCTGTCAAGATTTGGGGCCTTTATTTTATCTACATAATCCTTCACAGCAGCACCTAGATTAGTTTTTGTTTGAATAACTGGGAGAAAGTTTGTAGGCACTGGGGCAAGGGTGGGGCTGGGTCTTGAATTCTGCCTGGATTTACAGCAGTGGAATGTACCATGATTCGATTTCTTAAAAATTCATTTAAGAAATATGACTCCAGGGGCGCCTGGGTGGCTCAGTCGTTAGGCATCTGCCTTTGGCTCAGGTCATGATCCCAGGGTCCTGGGATCCAGCCCCGCATCAGGCTCCCTGCTCCGTGGGAGGCCTGCTTCTCCCTCTCCCACTCCCCCTGCTTGTGTTCCATCTCTCACTGTCTCTGTCAAATAAATAAATAAAATCTTTAAAAAAATAAAAAATATGACTCCCAATCCAAAATGAGAGGTTAGTTGGCAGTCTTAATAGCTATTTTAAGAGGGAGTTAAACCCCTGTAGTTCAAATTTCAACAAAGTCATGCCACTATCTGTGTGGATTTCACTCCAGTGTCTTTCCCATCACCGTGCTTTCCTCTCTCCAGCGAGACACCCCCTATAGCATCACCTGCTTGTGCTGTTCCCCTGGCAGCTGTCAGCACTGCATGCAAGGTGCACGCATGGTGCCCCTGGGGGGTTTGTGAAAGGGAAGCTTGGGGACCTGTAAGCACACCCCTAGCTTGGAGCAGGGGAGGGTCCTCACTCGTTTTTCTAGCCTCACAGATGACTTTGTCCTCCAAGGAAAATGCCAGTCACAAGGTCGCGGCACCCCCGTCGGCCCCTTTCTGTCATCTCCCTGCCCTCCTGTTCAAAGGCAGAAATGCAGTCCTGAAGGCCCCGTTGTGTTCCGAATCAGTTCCCTTCACCCCTCCTGAGGCTAAGCTGCAGAAACACTCCTTGTGTTCTGCCAGCTACTTAATCTCTTTTCCTCATTTCAAGCTACAATATACTCTTTTGAAAAAGAATCACACCCAAACCTCCCCCAAAGCCAAATGGCAGAAGCACCTCTGCTTCTTGGAGTCCAGTGCTCTCATGAATGTTCATAATGTTGTCTCCAGTCATTAAGAAAGTGTTCCATCACGTGCCATGCCCTATTTAAGAACACAGGGGAGTGTGTAAAATCGCCATATTTCTAGTTAGCTGTCATCCCAGTGTGGAATCACCTCGGGCCCAGAGATTCATTCATTTCAGAATCAAGTTTATTAGTTGTTACTGCTTTCTTTTATGGGTCTTCTGCATCCGTGCTGAGTTAGGGACTGCTGTATACTGCAGGAGTTCCCCTGATTCCCCCTGGGTGCATCGGTCTCTGCTGTTTTTTTCCCCTGAGTCACCAGATCTCAAGTCTATGAAGTGTGCCTTAACCAGCAATGAGGAGTGGTTATGCAGGAGGGTTCTAGTCCTAGATGTTCTGGGTTCTAATACCAACTCTTCTGCTTACTAACGCAAGTCATTTAATGTTTCTGCGCTTTAAGATGTACTGTTAGTGGGACTGGCAGGTAATAAGTGCTTAATATGTTAGGTATTATTTCAAGCACCTCCACCTCCTGCATTGAGGGATAAGCCAGTTGATACACTTCTTGTCCTTTGGCTCAAGAAGTGGCAGAGCTGGGTCAGTAGATGAGGCTTCTTTTAGTTTCAAACTATATCCAGAATCTAACTGCTTTTCCCCATCCCCACCCCCATCCTCTTTGGTCCAAGCCTTCAGACACATCTTACCTGGATGATTACAATAGCCCCCTGACTGACCTCCCTCCTTTTACCCTTGCTTCTCTACAGTCCGTCCTTTATTTGGAAGCTATGATGATACTTTCAAAATGTGAGTCTGGTCATTATCACTCCTATGCTCAGAATCCTGCGATGATTTTCCATTTTACCCAGTGTAAAAACAAAAGCCCTTACAATGGCCCACAGGCCCATCATTATCTGGTGCCCCCTTAACTCTCACTTGGCTCCTGCCGTGCTGGCTTCCTTGGGCTGTTCCTTGAACAGGCCAAGGCCTGCTTTCACCTCATGCTCTTTGCACTTGTTTTTTCCTGCCTGGAATGCTCTTCCTGCAGATGTGTGTCATCTCTCTCTTTTTTTTTTTAGATTTTATTTATTTATTTGAGAGAAAGAGAGAGAGAGAGAGAGCACGCACATGAGAGGGGGGAGGGTCAGAGGGAGAAGCAGACTCCCTGCTGAGCAGGGAGCCCGATGCGGGACTCGATCCCGGGGCTCCAGGATCATGACCTGAGCTGAAGGCAGTTGCTTAACCAACTGAGCCACCCAGGCGCCCGTGTGTCATCTCCTTATATCTTCTTTCAGATATTTCCTCCTCAAAGAGATTCTCCTCTCTTACTCCTCGTCTCCCTTACCTAGTGCTGCTTTTCCTTTTTCCGTAATTTCTACACATTATGTATTTTGCTGCACATCATATATTTAGGATGGCCATTGTTTCTGTTTCCTGGTGCTAGGGTCAAAGCTCCACGAGGGCAGGTGGATGCTTGCCTGTTCTCGGTCGTATCCCAAGCACGTGGAATAGCAGCACCCAAGGCATAGTAGGGGCTCGGTAGCGTTTGCTGAATTCAAGAATGAATGGATGTTGTGCTGGGGAAGACAAAGTGACAGAAAGATGGCCGTGAGGGCAGTTTGAAAGCTGCTGTAACACGAAAAGCAATGTGGAATCGTAAATAAGGACAGCATGAGACAGAGAGACAGAATGCTGCAAGATGTGCCAGCAGAGCACCATCTGAACCCACTGGTTTTACGTTCATCTTTTCAGGCGTATGTAGATATATACGCCGTCATCTCGTGTCCCCCCACCCTGCCCCCCCGCCCATGTCTGATCACAGGTGCTGAATAAATGCATTTTTTTAAAGATTTTATTTATTTATTCATTAGAGACAGAGAGAAAGAGAGAGAGAGAGAGGCAGAGGGAGAAGCAGGCTCCCAAGGAGCAGGGAGCCCGATGCGGGCCTTGATCCCAGGACCCTGGGATCATGACCTGAGCCGAAGGCAGACGCTTAACCATCTGAGCCACCCAGGTGCCCTGAATAAATGCATTTTGAGTGACTCACTGTCAGCTCTGTAATTGTCAAAACTCAGGTGTGGGTGTGAGGCAAACTTTAGCAATGTCTGAGGAGAGGGAAGAGGCTGGGACTGAGGGTCGGTCTGAATTATAGTTTTCACCGAAGAGGGCATAGCAGACAGATCTCGCTTGGGCTTTGAATTCCAATTCCTACAGACATGGACCTGATTCCAACTCTGTCATTTTGTGGCTGTGGGGCCTTGGTTAGGGTGTTTAGACCTCAAACCTTCAATTTCCTCTGCTGCAAAGCAGGGAGAAGTAATACCTGACTTAGGAATATGATCCTAAAAATAAGAAATAATTTGGTGGAAGTATGTGTTTAATAAATATTAGACATCATTGATTTGTTATTTTTGTTGAGTTTACATGGAAAACTTAGCTTGATTTAGATTTATATTAGTCTTTATTTCCACTATGGGCTGAATTATGTCCCCTGAAATTCATATATTGAATTCTTAATCCTCAGTGTGACTGTATTTGGAGACAGGGCCTAAAAGGGGGGAAATAAGGTTAAATGAAGTCATAAGGGTGGGGCTCTGACCAGATGGGATTAGTGTCCTCGTGAGAGGAAACACCAGAGTCTGCTCTCACTTACTCTCTGTCATGTGAGGACCCAGGAAAAAGGTAGCTGCAGCAAGTTAGGAGGAATGTCCCCACCTGAAACCAAATAGGGTGGTACATTGATCTTGAACTTTCCAGCCTCCAGAACTGTGAGAAATAAATTTCTGTTATTTAAGGCACCCACTCTGTGGCATTCTGTAATAGCAGACCAGGCTGACGAAAACAATATTCACAGATTGAAATTTAGGTGAATCTCCAGCTTGTAGTCAGCATCTGGGATCACACTGGGCAGTTCCAAATCCTGGAGATAGGGTATTCTCAAGGCCTGTGTATCATATGGACTCTTGCAAGTGGGCGGGAATTCCAGCTCTTGCTCCTACAGAAAACCGGACTGCTGCTTGGGATCTGAGGTGGAAGACCCAGCAATGAGAAGAGACCCCAACTCTCCATATTCAGACTTGCTCCAGATTACAGATGTTAGGGGAGGGCAGAAGTGTTTGAAATACTTCTTTCTTAGTTCATGTCTTGTTGATGAAATAGACAAAACTGAGCCTACAGATGTAGGACACTAGTGTCCAGAGCCGAGTGGGGCCAGTGAGGGTGAGGGCTGATGAATCATCTTTGTCTACTAAGTGTTCATCCCCACTAGAATTTACAGAGCTTTTAAAGGCAAAACGTGGTACCACCACATTAAAATGTGGATTGTTTTATAATTATAGGTGCATGTTATTGTTTAAAGATATTGATATTCTTACTTCACATATAGTTGATAGAAATGACAGTGATTATTTAGCTATAACTAATGGACTATATTCTCTAAGATAGCACTGCTTTATAAAGCTCTTTTATGATTACTCTCGGGGCAGTCCTATCAAGCGATTATCCTTTACCCAAGGTCTAGGTCTAGGTTGTGGTTCTCAATGTGTAGTCTTTATTTTTACCATCAGTGTATTGATTGTTTAGCATTGATAATATTTCCTGCAGCTCGAGAGATTTATTCTCCTAATTGGATATTGTTATTTCCCTTGCTTGGGGGGCCAGAATATCTGAATTTGCCATAATTAGCATTGACTTCTTTGGGTTGACAAAGAGCCCTACAAGCTAAGTCATGATATGCATAAGGAGTAAACTTAGTTTCCTCAAAAGTCAATACTTTTCCATTTGGTTTATGACAATTTAGAAAGTTCCACAAAACCTTTTCCAGAAATAATCCTGAAAAGTTTTCAAAGCATAAATACACACATGTAAAACATATTTACTACACTTAAAACCATTCTAGTCAATAACGTTCGATGTAGGAGGTTTAAACTCTCCAACTATATTCAATAGAAATAGTTTAGTGAGAGTAATTATTGGTCATATTGCAAAGCACTGATGAACAAAGCGAAGTCCTTGGTTGGGAGCCCATGGATTAATGAGGGGAGAGAGACAAGTTTGATAGCAATTATAATGCAGTGTGAAATCTGCTAAGGGAGAGAGAGAGATTCATGGGGTACTACAGAAAGGGAGAGGAGAGGCATTTAACTCAACATAATCAAGAGTGTCACAGAAGTTTTCTTAAATACATTATACCTAAGGTGACTGTTGAAAGATAAATGGAAATTTTCCAGATGGGTGGGGAAAGGCTGGAAGAAGAGTGAGACCCTACAGGCAGAAAAAGCAGCATGGATCAAAGGTCAGAAAAATTAGGGTGTATTTGGGGAAACTTTATATTTATGAGAGTCAAGTATTACAGGTGATGAGGCTAATGCCAGACCATGAAGAATCTCACATCTTAGGATGTTTGGGTGAAGAGACACAATGTGTTTTAAAAAGTGGAGTGTTGTGATTATTTTTGTATTTTAAAAATGTCACTTATTCTCCCAAAGAATAATGATAAGATCTACCTATCTTTTCTCATTTAATCCTCATCATAAGCTGTGTCCAGCCTGGTATTTGTAATATATTGGACTCTACTAAAAAAATAGTGTTTTTTTTTTTTTAAGATTTTATTTATTTATTTGAGAGAGAGAGAGAATGAGAGATACAGAGCACAAGAAGGAAGAGGGTCAGAGGGAGAAGCAGACTCCCCGCTGAGCAGGGAGCCCAATGCGGGACTCGATCCCCGGACTCCAGGATCATGACCTGAGCCGAAGGCAGTCGCTTAACCAACTGAGCCACCCAGGCGCCCTAAAAAAATAGTGGTTTTGATAGAGCTGCCCTACAACCCAGCAATTGCACTACTTGGTATTTGTCCAGAGGATAAAAACATGGTGATCTGAAGGTGCACATGCAACTCAATGTTTATAGCAGCAATGTCCACAATAGCCCAGATGTCCACTGACAGATGAATAGATAAAGAAGATGTGATACGCGCACACACACACACACACACACACACACACACACACACACACACACAGAGGAATATTACTCAGCCATCAAAAAGAATGAAATCTTGCCATTTGCAATGACATGGATGGAGCTAGAGTGTATTATGGTAAACGCAGTGAGTCATTCAGAGAAAGAAAAATACCATATGATTTCACTCATATGTGGAATTTAAGAAACAAAGCAAACGTAGGGGAAGGGAAGGAAAAATAAAATAAGATGGAAATTGAGAGGAAGGCAAACCATAAGAGATTTTGAATTCTACAAACTGAGGGTTGCTGGAGGGGAGGTGGGTGGGGGGATGAGGTAATTGGATGATGGGCATTAAGCAGGGCACGTGATGTAATGAGCGCTGAGTGTTATATGCAACTGATGAATCACTAAATTCTACCTCTGAAACAAACAAACAAACAAAAAGATAGTGGTTTTGTGCTATCCCCTTATTTACCCTTCTTAAATTTTATCTACATTTAATTTTCAGTTATTCACGGTAGCTAATAATGACAGGATAGATGTTGTGCTAACTTGTATAACTCTATCCATTTATTAGCCTGGATTTTACCAGTTAAGTGGGAACATGTTCAAAGAAATTATGTGGCTTGCTGAGAAGAGAAACCAGCACTCTTTTTGTCCATGTTGAACAACACTGGAGTAGAGGTTGTTTCTTATCATTATGTTAATCAGTGCTGGGACCAGCAAAAATAACTTAGCTGTTTGCTTCAAGAAATGCCTGCTCATGTAAGAAAAGAAAATCTGTCACAGGAAAAGAAAAGAGAATCAATGAAACAGCTTGCTCATTAAGATTTGCTTCAAGACCTCTGCCTCTCCATCTCTACCAATCCAAAATGATTTTAATAATAACAAAAAAAATTCTGCTCAATCTCAACCAGTTTCCAAGTTGCGAGACTCACCTTAAAACTACCCAGTCACCACCCTAAACCTCTATAAATACTCTGTCCTAATTTCTCATTTTGAGACATTCTTAAGATTGTATCAAGGTAGTGTTCTGCCCTACTGGTCCACAGATTTTTCTAGGGTTTTTTATTGGGAGGATTGACAGTTAATACTCTTCTCCTGTAAATTAGCTTTGACATTCTACTGTTGGAATATAATTTTCTCCATGGTATTCTGATGGAGGTACTGCAGCAATATTGCCCATAAGACAGTGTCCTAAAGACTTTGTGAGAGCTGCTAGGTAGATAAGAACATAAAATTATGAGTCATTTACTTTTTGCAGACACAATTTTATCAAATGAGATGAGAGCTGGTAGCAATGTGGAGATGTTGAGTGGCAGTGGGAGTGGGGGAGTTTCCTCTTTGCTCCTAAAGTGGACACTTCTTTCCCTGAACTGTACTATTTTTTTATTTAAAATTTTTTTATT
>NW_027397138.1:39970-59090 GCF_003265705.2 Callorhinus ursinus | reverse complement strand
GCACTGGGTGTTATGAACAAACAATGAATCATGGAACACTGCATCAAAAACTAATGATGTAATATATGGTGATTAACATAACAATAAAAAAATTAAAAAAGTAAAAAAACCTCTAACACTATACGAGTGCCCTGTTAGAGTACTCATTACATGGTATTATATTTAGACTTTACCTGGCTGTCCCTTACCCACTCTAGACAGTAAGCTCCTGGGGAGAGAGATTATATATTATTTTTTTCTATGTACTTCCCATTTAGCATACTGCCTGCATAATATATATATAATAAATATTTGTTTATTAAATGAATAAACACTTGCATTGCTGCCCCCAGTGACATGAAATTCCCTCTTCTTTCATCCTCCAGGCTCTGTGCTGGTCTTCAGACCATTTCCTCATGTTGGACACTATGCCTGGCCTGTTAGTGTTGAAAATTTATGTCACATGTTGAATTTGTTTCCGTGAAGCACATTTTTTTTTCCTTCATCGATTTTATGTGTCGCAGGGATACTTGCATTCTAGTTGGTTATAGGACTTGAACTAGGAATTAAATAGCAAATTTTAAAGCTGCAAGCATGGCAAACTATTTATTTCATGTGCTCTCCCTCACTTAATTCTTGTACTCTAGCCATGTATAATCAATAAGATTACACATCGGAATCACTTCCTCCTGAATATGCAAACTTCTTTTTGTTTGTTTGTTGGTTTTTTTAAATCCTAATTCTTGGGATACAAAATTATTCTAACAATCTTGCTTCATGACATCAGCACATAAGTCCCTTTGGTCTTCCACATTGTGCCTTCTGCCCACTGAGCCCTCAACCCTACCTCACTTCCACCCAAGGGGTTACTTACCATTGAATTATTGCGGCTGCCTGAATTTCTCCAAGACATCAATGCTTCGAGGCATATTCCCCTATGTTTCTAAAGCATCAGCGAGTGTGTGTAAGAACCGAACACAAGGTGGTGAGGGAAGCTGAGCAGACCTAGGTGTTATGGAGCAGATCAATACCTAAGGTGCCAATCATCTTGGGATGACTGCACGTAGCAGTACAATCCTGATGAACAAGTCCAAGTGTTGGGGTTTGAGGAATACCAAGAAGTCCACCCACTCCAAAATACCTTGTTCACCAGCTGTCACAATTTCTAATGACCAGTGTTTGAAGACCATCTTTTATTTTATTTTATTTTATTTTTATTTTTTATGAAGTTCAATTAGCCAACATTTAGCACATAATTAATTTTTCATGTAGTGTTCAATGATTCATTAGTTGCGTATAACACCCAGTGCTCATCAGATCACGATCATCTTTTATTTTATAAAAAGTCCTCCAAAAACGTAAATTTCACAAAGATGACACAACTTCATATTAATGGTGCCCTACTATAACTTCAGTGGACTTGACTTTAGAAAGATGAAGGGGAGTCTAGATGTTGGATCCAGCTCTGAGGATTTGAACCATAGAGCAGACCTCTGGAGAGGAGACAGATGTCCAAAGACAGATTTCAGGTGCTTTGATGTAGGTATACTCCAATTGATAATTGTGGGAAACAGAACGCCACAACAACCACTGGTGCACGTTCGCTCAGACTCCGAGAGCTCTGAGAAAACTCGAGTTTGCAGGGTTAAAAATAATCCGAAAGGATCAGAGTGAAATGCCCTTGGGATATGTGTGGTCTGTTCTAAAGTATGCAGCAGAAGATGTTTCGTAGATAGGAAGCCAGCTGTAAACAGCACACTGTGCACTCCCCTCTTTGTTCCTTGTCCTGTGTTGAGGTTAAGGTCCGAGTACAATGGTGTTTACCATTAATTGATCACAGCCAGTTACAGGTTTCTTTACTCCTTCTCCACTCCCACTGCTTCACTTAACTAACCTTGTGTACGTGGAAGAATGTGCCTTACTATGCCCCTGCTGTAAACCATTATAGATCTATATCGCTGTAGAAGGTATATAAGAGCATGGAAAATAAACCTCGGCACCTCGGGCTCTTAGCTCAGGGTCCCCTGTGCCTTGCTATACTGTTGTCTCTTTTTCTCAGTTCCTTCGCTGCCCCCGGTCCCTGACTCTCAGAGGTCGACAGATAATGGCTCCCAGTCCCAATCCCCATTCAGGACCCTAGACTCTTCTTTCTAGTGTCTATAGGAGATTCTCTAGAAATTTCTCTGTCAGTTAAAAAAAAAAAGAAATTTCTCGTCAGTTTCTTTTCTATCAGTTTTATCATTTCTTTGTCTCCTTGGTTGCCTGGTTTAGGCATCCTGATCTCCACTGTGTCCAAGGCTACAGCTGATGTTTCTGCTGATTGCTTCCTGCATCCTTGGGATTCTGACTTATATACTATTTATGCTGTTAGCATTATGATAGATTGTGGGACCACACAGCTAAGACAAACCTCTAATATCTGATAAGGCTTTAGAAACCATTGTGGGATAAACAAGGGAATTGGCCACCCAGAAAGCAACTTATAATTGTTAAAATGTGGCCACTCGTACAACTTCCAGACTCCATTTCATCCTTGTTGGTTACTGTGTTAAACTTACTGGTATCTATCATATTTGGTTTCTCTCCTTTTGGGCACTCAGAATAGATAACAGTTTTAACCCCCTTGCAGTCAGATAAAACCGTGAGACTAGTTCTGGTCAATGCCCTATGAATGAAGGCAGGGTATAGGAAGTCCCAGGCAAAAATTATTTTGTAAGCCTTTGCGTATATAAACAACCTGATCCAAAAATATATTATAAAATTCATGGGGTCATGTAAGGTATTTATCAATGAAGATTTAGAATCATGGTTATAGAAGAAGTACATAGATATTTGATTATTGTCCACTCAGTGCAAGTGAAGATTTTTTTGTAGTGTCCAGGTACCATCTCTTTTATTTTTCTGTCCAAGAACTATCTTCTTTTGTTATTATTAAATGCACCATTTCTGGCTAATTTCCTGTCTCCCACTGGGGGAAAAGGGTGGCAACACTGTTATTACTTACAATGCCATGACTCCTTGGAAATTGTTTGTATTGAAACAATATAGACTTTCTTGCCTCTGTGGTTCTCCGGGTCCGGGTGTTTCTATCCTCACTCCTGATGCTGCATTACCCATCCTGCCATTCCTGAAGGAATGGCTTCCGATGATTCCAATGATTCCAAGTTTTCTTTTTCTTTAATGATGATGAGCACACATGCAATCTTCCCCGTGCATGAAGGAAAATGTGAATAATCATTAATTTTTGGTCATGTCAAGTGTACTGTTTAGAATGTTAGAGTGTGAAGGGATTACAACACATCTTCCAGCCATGTCTTCTCTTAAACTCCTTAGGCTGTAATCTCTGCATTCCTAAAATGTGATCTCTTTCAATGTTGACCACATCCCTGAATTTCACGCACTGACCACAGCAGGCAGGATAGGCGAGGGGCCCATGGGCAGAGGGAGAAGAGCAGTCTCATTTACACAAGGAATGTCTGGTCCCTCACCTGGCATGTTTTAGAACCGAAAGAACGGGCTAGCACCACAACAATTGGAGGCAAGAGAAGAAATCAACGAGAAGAGCCCATTGGTGTTGGAGAGTGATGATTTAAATGCTTGCCTTTGAAGGAGAAAGGCAATCCCCACATCTTCCCAAGTCTCTCTGTCATGTAATGCTGAGTCTTCAAGAGGGGTGTCATCTGCTCTGCGTGTCAGCATTGGGGATTCCACAGAATAAAGGATTCCTGCTGCCACCCTTGGGTGCTGTAGATTGGAGGTAATGCTGCAAATTACACACAGACAGGTGAGAGATGACATAGGGGCCCAAACATGGTTTAAGCCCAAGGGATGATGGGGACAGATAGTAGTTCAGAGCACAGGACTTCTTTTGTATCCAGGGTGAGTGAGAATCACCCCAAACGAACATGTCAGTACCATTCTGGTGGCTCAATTCTATGTGATTCCATAAAAGAAGTATCATGTTGCTGGCAGGAGCAAGTAGGCTAATCTTGAGTGACAGGGTGGAAGCAGGTTGCTTGCTGATCCATAAAGGGCACGTAATGTGAGTGAGAAATAAGCTATTTTTGTGTAAAGTCTATAAGGTTTTTTGTCACCACAGAAAAACCTAGTCTACCCTGACAAATGCAGATCCTATACACAGGTGCTTTCTTGCTCTTCAGTCACAGGCCAGTCTCCCCACTTAATAGTTCTGGCATTATAAGGTTGAATTGAAAATTACATGAGTAAATACACGTATAGCATTTAGAAAGATAAATGTGAGCTATCATTTGCAGTTATAACTATTGGCATTTGTTCTTGTGTTAGAGACTAACTTTGTAGTGAGATATTTTTCAAAGGTACATATTTCATATAGGTCAGTCCCCAACTGTAGTTGAGGATTCTTTCATCTGACTAGATCAAGACCTGCCCTTTGTGTTCTCTTCTCTAGTTCTATAACCGATTTTTCTACAATGATAGATGTTGGAAAATTTTACTCCTACTAAGTGAGAAAATTCCATCTTTTATTCTCAAAAGAATAAGCTCCCCCTCTGATCCAAAGAGGACCACAATAATTTAATGTGCAGAACATCTCATATATTGAAATCTGATTCATCAGTTGTGGGGTCCAAATTGAGCTTCACAACTCTTTATAATAACAACTACAAACATTGGTCAAATGCTTACCATTTGCCAGGCAGGCAAACTTCTACGTGCTTTACGTATATTAACTCCCCCGTCATCCTTATGCAACCTGATCCCACAGGCACTCTAGTTCATGCTATACCTATTATGAGGAACTGAGGTACAGAGAAGCTAATTACTTTGTCCAAAGTCATGGAGCTGCTCAGTGTTTGAACCACAATTTCAATGTGGGCAGTCTGGTTTCAGAGTCTAGGCTCTTAACTACTTTACTCTGTCTCTGCTTATTCTGATAACATGCTAACTTGAGGCACTTGCCTCACTTGCTTTTTTTTTTTTTTTTAAATAGTTGTGTTTCTAGAAAGAGTTGAAGATCAGAGATGAGGCCTGTGCCATCATCCTGTAGTCTTCTGGATCTCAGGATCAGACTTCAGAATGCTCAAGAATGAACACACACACACATTTCCTCAAGTGTATTGGGTGAATAATGAACTTTTGGCACCAGGTAGTGTCCAAGTCTTCACTGATTTATGCAGGAGGTATTTATTGAGTGTCTACTATGTGCCAAGCATTGTGCCAGGCACTAGGGCAGTGAACAGATAGTCTCTGTCCTGAAGGAGCTTAGACTCTCAGGAACACTTTACAGCATCCTAATATGTTTTTACAACTCCTACCATCCAGGTTTCAGGACACCCTGCCACAATTGAGAATCTTCGTACACTATCAGCATTCTGTCCATGCCTTTTTGTTTGTAGTCAGTCATTCAGCATGCAGTATGAGCCTCAAGTCAAATTCTGATGGAACTGATGAGGAGTGGTGAATGGAGGGGAAGAGGGATTTGTAGGCTGGAGCGGGTTTGTGGAAAGGACTTCTTGTGGTATGTACCAACCACACAATACAAGGTGAGGGGAGGAGGGCAGAGCCTCCTCTCTTATTTGGCAGGGTGCCAGGGTAAGAGAGTAACTAACAAATAATCAACACAAACCCCAAAGCAACACATGAGCTTTTTTTTCCTTTAAATTTTTATTGTTATGTTAATCATCATACATGACATCATTAGTTTTTTTTTAAAGATTTTATTTATTTATTCATGAGAGACAGAGAGAGAGAGAGAGAGAAGCAGAGGGAGAAGCAGGCTCCCCACTGAGCAGGGACCCTGATATGGGACTCGATCCCAGGACCCTGGGATCATGACCTGAGCCGAAGGCAGACGCTTAACCATCTGAGCCACCCAGGTGCCCCAACATCATTAGTTTTTGATGTAGTGTTCCATGATTCATTGTTTTCGTATAACACCCAGTGCTCCATTCAGTATGTGCCCTCTTTAATACCCATCACCAGGCTAACCCATCCCCTTACCCCCCTCCCCTCTAGAACCCTCAGTTTGTTTCTCAGAGTCCATCGTCTCTCATGATTCATCTCCCCCTCCGATTTATCTCCCTTCATTCTTCCCCTCCTGCTATCTTCTTCTTTTTTTTTTTCTTAACATATATTGCACTATTTGTTTCAGAGGTACAGCAACACATGAGTTTTTAATCCTGAGAAGGCTTCTTCTGGGTCAATCATCTCAGCCATTGATTCTCAGAGCCTGGCATCAAATTTCAGCCAGAGACTGGCATGGACACTTTTACAAACCATCCTAGAGAATCCATGAACATCAGCATTGTCACCTGAAGTGGAGATTCTCTTGGAGTTTATTTGGTGCCCTCTCAGTGGCTGAAGGACAGGAACTCATAGAAGACACTGCAGACCACGGTCTTTGTGAAGCATTTCCCCCTTCAAATCACAAATATTTACTAAGCCCTATCTGCCAGGCACCGTGCTAGACACAGCACATAGAACAATGAATAAAATGTAGACACTGTTTTTATACAGCACCGATCTTGTGGGGGATACACTTCTATAAATGAAAAATATGATACATTTGGGTTGCATATAATATTGGAGTGACAAGATTATTAAAGATGTCAGAAGAGGGGCACCTGGGTGGCTCAGTTGATTACTCATCTGACTCTTGGTTTCAGCTCAGGTCATAATCTCATGGGTCATGAGATTGAGTCCTGCCTCAGGCTCTGGGCTCAGTGGGCAGTCTGCCTGAAGATTCTCTCTCCCTCTCTCTCTCTTCCCCTCCCCTCACTTGTGCATGCGGCTCTCTCTCCCTTTCTCTCTCAAATAAAATAAATATATTTTTAAAAAAAAGATGTCAGAGGAAGGGCACCTCTTCTTAAGAGGGAAGTTGGGGTGCAGATGGAGAACAGTACTCCTGAAATCTTTGGATGGGGCTAAATTATATTTTAACATCATCTTATTTCCAAATTGTGCCTCCTAGCTGATGTGACCTTGAGAAAAATGCCCGTCAAATATGATCATATATCCCCTTGATTGGTGATGGCTATAGAGACAGGGTCCATATCTTTCAACTTTCTTTGTCATTGCACTCTGTTCCACACCCTGCTTGCTGCTGATAACGCTAGCATGCTTCTGATTTAAGCAGAGAGCTACTATTGACTTCACCTGACCTCTGCCCTGGAAATAGATCTTTGGTCAAAAGAAGGTAATGTGAAATGGGGCCCTTATTTGATCCTTATCTGTTGGTATAACACTGATGTCTATTTTCAAGTGTTTTGCATGACCATCCTATTTTAAGGACTGACTCATATATATGTTTCAAGGAAAGTAAAACTTCATACTTTAAAAAAATCAGAGAAATTTTAAAAAGATGGATTATTTTGTAAAGGGGTAGGAGTTGAGTGACTAGATGAATACAAATGATTCTGTTTACCAGGATAGGGAAGTCTTTCCTTCCTAAAATTAAAGTGGTTGGGAAGAGGGAAGCATTTGCTTGTTAAGAATTAGCCTTTCATGAATGGAGTAGTTGAGACGAATTGTTCTAGTAACCAGGACTTAGTAGAACTATGTGGGCAGGAGTGATGGCAGCGGAGGTTCTTGAAATGGAGATGAGCTAGAGCTGTTCATGCTTTGTGAGAAACAATATGAACCAAGTGGAGCAAACTGGCTAAGAGGAGGAAGATTCTAGAGCCAGACAGAAATGTATTAAATTTCTGGCTCTATTTTTTTATCTAAGTTATGTGTGCCAGATTACTTTACTTATTTAAGATTGGTTATATAAAAATATGTCAATATTCAATAACATTTCTTGAGGTAGGATAGTCATTCTTGTTGCATTAGGCTGTGTGATGATTAAAGAGATAATGAGTCACACCTGGCACACAGTGCTTAATGAAGAATAGCCCTTTACTCTTTACAAAGTTGACCGTCATCAACGTTGCAAAGTGAACACAGACTTCCTAGTGCTTGGGCTAAAGACAGGGGTGGGAAGAAGTACTTTACCTAATTATGCCAGGAGGGTGAGCCAAAGAAGAAGCATGCATGTGTTCTTACCCAGGGATTCTGGGAGACAGGAACTCTTTCTTGCTAGACTAGATCTTGAAAGACTGTGAGGCAGCTGACTTGCTGCCATCAGGAAAAATTCTAGAATTTCTAGGGATAGCCCTGAGGAGTAGAAGATATGGTGAAAGAGAAATCAAGAGATAGAATCTCACTCCAGATAATATCATTCAGTCTGTGAGTCCAGCCATACCTAAAGTTGGCACTACCCTTGGATTTTCTAATTCTTGAGCTTCTAAATTTTGTTTCAGCCCCTTCGAGTTTTCTGATTTTGCACACGAGTCTATATAAAAAAAAATGAAGTCACATCTTTTAATTTTTAATAAAAAAGAGTATTCTCTCACCTCTTTTCCTGTCTTGGATGTAGATAGGATACCTGGGGCTGAATTAGCTGGCTGCCCAGCCATGAGGCAAAAAGCGAGGGGAAAGCTAAAAGAAACGCTGGCATCTCTTTTCTGATATTATGGAGTCATGGAAATAATGTCAACCTCACTTTTTGTATTAGTTTGCTAGGGCTGCCATACAAAGTAGCATGGACTGGATGTCTTAAATAAAATAAATTTATTTGCTCACAATCCTGGAGGCTAGAACGCCGAGATCAAGGTGTTGGCAGGGTTCATTTCTTCTGAGGTCTCTTCCCTTGGCTTGTAGACGGTCATCTTCTTTGTGTGTGTTAAGCTCCTCTTCTTGTTAAATATATTGGTCATGTTGGATTGGGTCCCACCTTAATGGCCTCATTTCAACTTAGTTAAAGAACTTACCTCCAAATACAGTCACATTCTAAGGTACTGGGGCATTATGACTTCAGCATATACATTTTTAGGAAAAAACACTTCAGTCCATAACACTTTTATTGCAGATAAGCAACATCCACAATTGTCATCATATTTGGGGTTATTTTATTAATATTTTAGCAGCTAAATGAAATGGCTAAACATGGATGGAAGAAGCTCATTCTAGTTTCTGTTTCTGAAAATATATTTCTTTTGGCTTACTAAGAGGTAGGCTATCGCCTCTTGGTTTGATAAAACTCACAATCTTGAGAGAAAGGCATTTACAAAAAGATGTTTTGCTCCTGAATTCAGGAATGCAGATTATGTTTCTCCTTCACTTTTTTTTTTGAAAGAGTGTTTTCCAGAACTCCAGGCCTAAATTTAGGGCTTTAGTGGTTTAGAGAGACCACAGGAGAAGTAGAAAATCTTTTACTTTTTTTAAATTTTATTTATGTATTTGAGAAAGAGAGGGAGGTAGGTGGGGCAGAGGAAGAGGGAGAGAATCTTAAGCAGACTCAGAGCTGAGAGTGAGGCCAATATGGGACTAAATCTCATGACCCTGAGATCATGACCTGAGCTGAAACTGAGTTGGATGCTTAACCGACTGAGCCACTCAGGCACCCCAGGAGAAAATTTTTTATTTATTTTTAAAATTTTTATTGTTATGTTAATCACCATACATTACATCATTAGTTTTTGATGTAGTGTTCCATGATTCATTGTGCATAACACCCAGTGCTCCATGCAGAATGTGCCCTCTTTAATACCCATCACCAGGCTAACCCATCCCCCACCCCTCCCCTCTAGAACCCTCAGTTTGTTTTTTAGGGTCCATCGTCTCTCATGGTTCGTCTCCCCCTCCGACTTACTCCCCTTCATTCTTCCCCTCCTGCTATCTTCTTCTTCTTTTTTTTTCTTAACATATATTGCATTATTTGTTTCAGAAGTACAGATCTGTGATTCAACAGTCTTGCACAATTCACAGCACTCACTATAGCACATACCCTCCCCAATGTCTATCACCCAGCCACCCCATCCCTCCCACCCCCCACCACTCAGCAACCCTCAGTTTGTTTCCTGAGGTTAAAAATTCCTCATATCAGCGAGGTCATATGATCTATGTCTTTCTCTGATTGACTTATTTCACTCAGCATAACACCCTCCAGTTCCATCCATGTCGTTGCAAATGGCAAGATCTCATTCCTTTTGATGGCTGCATAATATTCCATTGTGTATATATACCACTTCTTCTTTATCCATTCATCTGTCGATGGACATCTTGGCTCTTTCCACAGTTTGGCTATTGTGGACATTGCTGCTATAAACATTGGGGTGCACATACCCCTTCGGGTCCCTACATTTGTATCTTTGGGGTAAATACCCAGTAGTGCAATTGCTTGATCGTACAGTAGCTCTATTTTCAACTGTTTGAGGAACCTCCATACTGTTTTCCAGAGTGGTTGCACCCAGGAGAAAATTTTTTTAAAAAGCAATGTAGACTAGACTTCATAAGGGCAAGATCCCTGTCTTATAGCTGGAAGTCTGACCAAGAGAATTAATGATAGGTTCTGTCAATACCAGGGTACTTTCTAGCTCCTGGATGCCAAATAATCGCACCCCCCGCCCAAGACTATACCATTCTGCTCAATCCTAGTCTCTGATTTGGTTACTGCAAAGATAGCGGTTTTCAAGTACACAGTGAACGCATTGTCTTTTTGGTAACTTAGAGAGCACCCGAGCAGATCGGCCTCATCACCTCAGGGGGTGAAAAATTTCTGCAAAGGCGATTCTGGGTCTGTTAGGTAAAAAAAGAAATATATCTCTAAGTGCTGAAAAGAAAATCCAGGGTGTAAAATATTGTCCATAACCTGTTTTCTAATAGTTTCTAATTTCTCAAAGAGGTAATCATATTTAAAATGAGACTTGAGTCATAAAAAAAGGCATGGTATTTGAAAACTATTCATTCAGATACAATAAAGCTTCAATGAATTTTCTTCTTCCAGGATTTTAATATAAAGCCTGATCCTCTATGTCTGCATGGGTTGAGCGCCTGTCTTTTTAATGGAACTTTAGCTTGAATAGGAACTCCAGGGGTGAGCGCTGACCTAGAACACAACACACACAACTTTCTCAGCGGCTGCATTATGTCCAACAGGGGGCGCATGAAGCTCACACATCAGTATCAGCCGCGCCAGCCACGTTTAAGATACCCATTTTCATTGCCATGGTGATTCTTAATTAACACGTCGCATCAGGTTTTCATTGACACAGTAAAATGAGGTGACTGTGACCTTGGTTAATAAAATGTGTAATCATTCTGGAAATATCGAGAGAAAGTTGTTAGATATTTCTTCCTCGTGATTAAACTGGTCTGCAATCAATAAAAACAAAATCTAAATTGCAGATTATTCGATTTCCATCTCCGGGGTGAAGACTTTTATTTCGTCTTAAAAATAAAGTTGAATATGTTTGTGACGGTTTAAGGATAAGAAAGTAACAGACTAAGTGACATTTTTTATTTTATGAAGAGTATTGAATTGCTTGATACTTCTCAGTATCAAATAAACAGATTTCAGACACAGGGGAAGGGAATTTTAAGAATATTGTTGATATTTCTAAAATTCTGCTTTTTAAATTTCAGAGTCCAGATCAAGAAGCAAAATGAGAAAAATGAAATTCTCAGACTGTTCTGTTTGCAAGTTACAACCGACCACTTACCACTAGAGGGCGCTCTTCGCTTTGTTATCTTTCAAAGCCTTGCCCCCGCACGGGCTGCCATTCAAAGGGGCACATCGCACTTCTTAACGTTTGTGAATTGTTTTAAGAATAATCAGAGCACCCCACAATGTTGGGCGGATTTTTCCCCCCTAACGCTTCTGTTGATTGTGATGTAAAGTCATTGACTGAATCAAATGTAAGCTGGAAGGATTCAGCAAATCCCGATTGCCTGTGCAACTGTCCATAAAATGTATTTCACTATCAATGTCTCTATTCTCATAAAATAGGCAAAGCACACAATTAATAAACTTTATGCTTCTCTCATGTTTTTACTTTTATAGAAGCAATTTTGCATATTGATCACTCTGATACCATAGTTTTGTGTGAGATTTCAAAGCACAAAGCCAAAGAGTTCATTGGTTTCATTTTATTTTATTTTTTCAGAATGATAAATAAATAATCAACCCTATAAAAATCCTCAACATTGCACTGATTTTATGGAGCTGGTTTAGCATATCCCCGACTCTGAGGTTTTATAAATTCGGTTTCTCAGTGGAGTATGCTGTAGATTGTATTATTTGAAAATATTTACTCCACCTTCCTCAGAATGGGAAGAAAATACTTCCCCACTCCCTTATGCTAAATTTGGTCAATGGAATGTGAGAAGCAACTGTGCTTCTTTCAAGCAAAGACCTTAACTGTGATTTAATACCTCTTGTCCTTCCTTTCTGTCCTGAGAATGCGTATGTTATGTTACACACAATGGTCACCTCTTCAGCCAGGGTCCCTGACGGTGAAGAAAGGTGAGGATCTGTGAAACAGAGCCCAGGTATTCATAGCCCAGTGGCACTTGTTAACATGTATCATGGGCAAGGAACGGGTGTTGTTGTTAGTTCTGGAGTTTTGGGTTTGCTTTTGGTGCAGTCAGCGGACTGATACAAAATCTGATATGAGGAGTGGGGGCTGTTGTATGAAAATAAAAATTGGTGGCAGTTCCTTTGGGATAAAGCTTTAGGGGGTTGGAAAAGTGGCAGTAACTTGGGAGGCAGATAGTCTTCCCAATGAACTTATGGCTTTGGCTGGAAAGGTACTTAAATGGAATATTACTTGCATGTGTTATTTTTATTAGCTGCATTCGGTATTTTAAAAATGAAACGAATCCAGAAAATAACTGGCCTGTTTGGAGGATGAGATGAAAGAGAAAACAGAGAGCCTTAAATTCTGGGATTTCAGGGTTGAAAAATGGGACCGTTTTTAATCTTCACCTGACAAAAGATAAAATTGAGAAATACATTGAGCCCAAACCACTGATTAAGATGTAGGCTGAGAAGAAATGATTGTGGCCACAATTCCTAAAGGCATAATTCTGCACTAGCAGAATTATCTGACAACCCCACAGTGTCCTAAAGTCTAAAGAAAAACATACGTCCACCAAAGAATTGTGATGCAGGCTGCTGACACACAAGAATGGGCTGAAATAAATAAAGACCTAACAAAATCTTTGAAAGAGTTTATACTGTTCAAAGCACTGTCATCCTCAATTAAAAGAGACATGATGTTTTGAGACAATTTGGGCAAGCAGCTGACAAAGCTGCTCATTCCCCTAGGAGGGCACAAACTCCATTGCCCTCCCAAGATGCAACCAGCAAGAATGATGAATAAAAGCAAAAGATGTCCTGGTGGGTGGAGTCGAGAGCCACCGAGAATGAGGGACTGGGAAGCTACGTGCAGACAGCAGAACTGGGGCCTACTCAGGAACTTTCCCTACCCTAGGATAGGAGGCCCCCTAATGTTTGTCCAGCAGAATTTCAAAATTGCTGTGTACCAGTAATTGCTAAGTGCTTCTCTTCCTTCCTCTTTATGAATGGGGGCATTTATTGTAGTTATTCTATCCCTGTTCCACTATTTCACACGGTGTGTTTGAATTATTTTATACCCGATTTAGAGACTGTCATGAGATCTTCAAGTTGGCACCTGACACCATGATGGGATGAAACATTTGGGTACATTTCTTGGGTACACTCTTGGGTGAGTGATTCTGAATGAGAAAGGAAGGAAAGTGAATACCCACAGGAGGTGGTCTGTGATAGATTGTATTATTGTTTTCCAATACAGATTTATAGATTTCCCTCTCCTGTTAGGCACAGGGTGTATATTCCAGCCCCCCCCCCCCATGTTGGGGTGGTCTGTGTGATTGTTTTTGACCAATGGGATATGAGCCAATGAGACACATGCTCTATTTGAACAGGAGCTTCAAATGTGATTGCCTCTTATTCTTAGTCCCTGCCATGAGAATGAGCACCCCCCATGGAGGGGCTTAGCCTTTACCTGAGGCCCTTGAATGAAAGGACATGTAGAACAGAGCTAAGCAGCCCTGTCTACTCCAAAAATGCAGACATGTGAGTGAGAATAAATGTTTGCTGTTGCAAGCCACTGGGATTTTGGATCGTTGGCTTCACAGCAAGCTGACTGATGTAGGACATGAGATCTTGTCTGAGATTCTCTTTGCAGTTTTGTTCAAAGGAGATAGTACACGTACATATATTATTTTTTTTTTTAAATAATTTTAACTACAGCACTCCAAAAAAATCTCAGCTTCTATGCCAAATGCAATGAAATGTGTTTTTTCTTATCATAATGGAGCAAACACCTGCTGATGTTGCAACCTCCAACACAGTATATTTTCAATTGAAAAGCATTTCATAAAAGAATAAAAGGTCACTGAGTTACTTTAGGAAGACTCTATGATACATCTGTAGTGAAATAATGAGTTAGATCAAACCATTTGTAATGTATTCCCTAAATGTGAACCGGACAGTGTGGAAAGCTACATATGAATTATTGACATAAAGTGTACTACTGAGAAATGTCTGTTTATATTTCTCAGTTCAACACTTAGCCAGTGATTCTCCAACTTGGTAGTGTGTCACACTAGAATGTAGAATCACTTAGGAGTACATCCCATGTGATTTACTAGTTGTGAAGTAACATTTGCTAACAATTTTCTTTTATGAATCAGAGTGCATTCAAGATTATCCCTGTAATAACCATGGGCTTGCTTTCATCAAAATATACTCTCCTATTTGAGAGAGTCATGGATGGAGTTAGATCACAGCATCCTAGTTACTGCACAAAATCTCAGGTTGATTTGTTTGCGTTTCAGGCCACAATATAAGCAGCACTTGGGAATGTGATCCACAGAGGAGCCTCATCTGCTGTGCGAATGTGTAGCAGGGGCAACGTTGAAATCTCTTAAAACTCCTGTAAGACCTGATGTGGCTTCAAATGGAGACAAATCAAAGATCGGAGGTGCAATGCCAATAAGCAGTGGAACTCATTCTAATTTGGAAATAGGACAAGTGCTCTTCTAGTTTGGAAATAGGACAAGTGGATGAAATGAGAGGTGATACTACAGAGTACGGGGAAAATGGCAGAAAGATCCTTCTGCTCAAACATTTCTCCTACCCCAGGTTTTCTATTTCTGTTAATACAAGCTGCCCCCTAAAATGCAAAAACCCACCAGGAAGGGAGTAGACATTTAACTTTTCTAATGTGGTAGGGAATAATTCTCTGAGAATTCAAGGTCTAGTAGGGGGGATATTTCTGGAGCTGGAGCTGGAAGTGTTAAGGTTAAGGTATACAGGAGACTTGGGTGAGGCAACCAAAAGAGCAGTGCACAACCACGGTCACAGGTCATGTGCCATGTCTGACCTACGCTGGGCATTCAGCACACAGGAAGGACTGAAAGGACACACAATGCCAATGGTGCTTAAGGACAGTTAGGGCTTTGGAAATCTTCTGCCAATCTAATTTTCTTGCCTCACAGCCTGTCATTCTCCTGTACTAAATCTCACATAGAACATGGTCAGTCCCCCAAGCACATCCCCCATGATGGGACTTCTGCTTGGATTGGTTTTTTTGTACTGTCAGCCATAAATACTTACTGATCCTTTAATGTCTGTCTCAAGCGTCTCTGCCTCCATGACATCCGATTGATTCCCTTGACAGATGAAGCTCCCTCTTTCCCACTTGGTTCTCACTCTCCTGGTACTTCTTACACTGTCCTGTCATTATGCATTTGGGTACTACATATATATTGAACACAACGTTCAAGGTTTATTTATCTTTGTACCCCTAATCCCCTTACCTGAGCATCTTACACAAAACGAACGTTCAAATAAAAGCTTACCCTCGGGGTGGAGAGAAGAAGAGAGAGGAAATCAGAAAAGTTATATAGATGCAAAATGGCAGTGGATAGCTTTCAAAAACATACTTCATCCATTGTGAAGTTTTCCCTAGGGTGACAGCTGGTCCAAGTGCCCCTGGGGATCACTTTGCTTACAGATTTTGGTCCCTGACAAGAGTGCTAGATGGATATTAGTCCTGCAAAGCATTCTCCCTCATATTAGGGGCTAATGGAAGTGGCTAGGTGGGCAGCTGTCCCTTTCATGCTGCCCACCTTGTGTCTGACTTACGCACACACAGTTGTGTAGAGGGCTTGTGGCTGCTTGGAGACCTGCCTTTTCACCCACAAAGGATGTTGATTACTTTGGATCAAAAAAACTCCCTTTTCCTGACTTTTGCATGCCAGGTTGGCTGCAGAAGCATTATGGACATTTCTCAGAGCTCTTTCTGCTCAAATCTGTGCTTTCTTTTTTTATGCTACATTTCCTTTGCTTTGATCTGCTTGTGGTCACCCCCACTTTGGCTTGTAAAGCAACCTTGTTTGGGGACCCTGCTGTCATGCCTCCTTGGAGCACATCCTGTGTGGTGATGCTGGTGGCAGAAGGCCTTGCTTTTTTGCCAGCCACACTAGTTTTGTCATTGGGCTATTTGCTTATTTATTGGAGACTGTGTGTATGTGGAGAGGGAGAAAGAGAGAGCAAGTCAGACAGAGGGAGAAGAAGGAGAAGGGGAGGCAGAACAAGGCAGGTATTCTCTGCTGAGCAGTGTTAAGAATAGTATTTTATTTAATGAGACCATTAAACTGTGAAGTCAAATGATAAAGAGCTTCCCTGCCTTATCAGGAATTTTCTGCTTCTGGCTGGTACTACCACATACCTATTGTGCATGCTGCTCGTTGGCTTTCCACAATGTCTTACCTCGCTGGGTAGTGTCAGCACTCTTCATGATTGCTGCCACTTACTGAACACCTACTTAGGCAAATACTGCAGATGTCTTATGTCTAATTATTGCGAAAGTATCACAATAAGGACCAAAACTATTTTCAACACTCTCTAGGTGAGAAAGCCGAGAGTCATAAGGTTAATGTGATTTGCTTAGCTACCTATCTAGGAAAAAGCAGAACATAGATTTGAGATTCCAGCTCGGGCTATCTCATTCCAAGACCTGTATCTTTCCTCTATGTTATGCCTCTTTTTTTCTGTTTCTCTCCATCTCCCAGGGAGCACCCTCACTCCCTGCCCTGCTTCCTTCTTCCACGGGCTGGAAAGTAATGGGTAAATCAGAAGCTGTAATCTCAGAGCCTAAGGTACTTAAGATATGTACTAACCCTTTCAGATGACATAACACCTTCACCCATTCACATGATCTCCCCACTCCCCGCTGCCCAAAGGTTCTGAAAGAGGGACGTTTTTTGGGAATTCACTCAGTAGGCACAGGTACTTTATGGACAGTGTTCTGTTCACAGGGTCTTTTCACTCTAAATCTCCACCACCCTGAATTCTTCCTAATGGTACCCAGAAGCCAGCTGGGATTCTGTCCCAGGTGAGGTTCTCGACCACTATTTGCTTCTGCACAGACTTGACACCACAGTGAAATCTCACTCAAGTCTACTTTTAGGCACAAAGAATCAAGGAATCTTGGACTTGAAGGAATTTTTTAAAAAGTCTAATCCAATGATTATTTTTTTAAAAATTTTTTATTGTTATGTTAATCACCATACATTACATCATTAGTTCTTGATGTAGTGTTCCATGATTCATTGTTTCTGCATAACACCCACTGCTCCACGCAGAACGTGCCCTCCTTAATACACATCACCAGGCTAACCCATCCCCCCACCACCCTCCCCTCTAGAACCCTCAGTTTGTTTTTCAGAGTCCATCATCTCTCATGATTCCTCTCCCCCTCCGACTTACTCCCCTTCATTCTTCCCCTCCTGATATCTTCTTCTTTTTCTTTTTTCTTAACATATCTTGCATTATTTGTTTCAGAAGTACAGATCTGTGATTCAACAGTCTTGCACAATTCACAGCGCTCACCATAGCACATTCCCTCCCCAATGTCTATCACCCAGCCACCCCATCCCTCCCACCCCCCACCACTCAGCAACACTCAGTTTGTTTCCTGAGATTAAGAACTCCTCATATCAGTGAGGTCACATGATACCTGTCTTTCTCTGATTGACTTATTTCACTCAGCATAACACCCTCCAGTTCCATCCACGTCGTTGCAAATGGCAAGATCTCATTCCTTTTGATGTCTGCATAATATTCCATTGTGTATATATACCACCTCTTCTTTATCCATTCATCTGTCGATGGACATCTTGGCTCTTTCCACAGTTTGGCTATTGTGGACATTGCTGCTATAAATATTGGGGTGCACGTACCCCTTCGGGTCCCTACATTTGTATCTTTGGGGTAAATACCCAGTAGTGCAACTGCTGGATCGTATGGTAGCTCTATTTCCAACTGTTTGAGGAACCTCCATACTGTTTTCCAGAGTGGTTGCACCAGCTTGCATTCCCACCAACAGTGTAGGAGGGTTCCCCTTTCTCCACATCCCCGCCAACATCTGTCGTTTCCTGACTTGTTAATTTTAGCCATTCTGACTGGTGTGAGGTGGTATCTCATTGAGGTTTTTTGATTTGGATTTGCCTGATGCCGAGCGATGTTGAGCACTTTTTCATGTGTCTGTTGGCCATTTGGATGTCTTCTTTGGAAAAATGTCTGTTCATGTCTTCTGCCCATTTCTTGAATGCATCATTTGTTCTTTGGGTGTTGAGTTTGATAAGTTCTTTATAGATTTTGGATACTAGCCCTTTATCTGATATGTCATTTGCAAATATCTTCGCCCATTCTGTCGGTTGTCTTTTGGTTTTGTGGACTGTTTCCTTTGCTGTGCAAAAGCTTTTTATCTTGATGAAGTCCCAAGAGTTCATTTTTACCCTTGCTTCCCTTGCCTTTGGCGATGTTTCTAAGAAGAAGTTGCTGCGGCTGAGGTTGAAGAGGTTGCTACCTGTGTTCTCATTTAGGATTTTGATGGATTCCTGTCTCACGTTTAGGTCTTTCAACCATTTGGAGTCTATTTTTGTGTGTGGTGTAAGAAAATGGTCCAGTTTCATTCTTCTGCATGTGGCTGTCCAATTTTCCCAACACCATTTGTTGAAGAGACTGTCTTTTTGCCATTGGACATTCTTTCCTGCTTTGTCAAAAATAAGTTGACCATAGAGTTGAGGGTCCATTTCTGGGCTCTCGATTCTGTTCCATTGATCTATGCGTCTGTTTTTGTGCCAGTACCATACTGTCTTGATGATGACAGCTTTGTAATAGAGCTGGAAGTCCGGAATTGTGATGCCGCCAGCTTTGCTTTTCTTTTTCAAGATTCCTCTGGGTATTCGGGGTCTCTTCTGGTTCCATACAAATTTTAGGATTATT
>NW_027397138.1:0-39870 GCF_003265705.2 Callorhinus ursinus | reverse complement strand
TTGCTGCCTGTGTTCTCCTTTAGGATTTTGATGGACTTCTGTCTCACGTTTAGGTCTTTCAACCATCTGGAGTCTATTTTTGTGTGTGGTGTAAGGAAATGGTCCAGTTTCATTCTTCTGCATGTGGCTGTCCAATTTTCCCAACACCATTTGTTGAAGAGACTGTCTTTTGCCATTGGACATTCTTTCGTGCTTTGTCAAAGATGAGTTGACCATAGAGTTGAGGGTTCATTTCTGGGCTCTCGATTCTGTTCCATTGATCTAAGTGTCTGTTTTTGTGCCAGTACCATACTGTCTTGATGATGACAGCTTTGTAATAGAGCTGGAAGTCCGGAATTGTGATGCCGCCAGCTTTGCTTTTCTTTTTCAAGATTCCTCTGGGTATTCGGGGTCTCTTCTGGTTCCATACAAAAAAAAAAAAAAAAAAAAAAAAAAAAAAAAAAAAAAAAAAAAAAAGGAAAAATATAACATACTCATGGAAAAATTTTCCATTTCTTTGTGTCTTCCTCAACTTCTTTCATGAGTATTTTATAGTTTTCTGAGTACAGATTCTTTGCCTCTTTGGTTAAATTTATTCCTAGGTATCTTATGGTTTTGGGTGCCATTGTAAATGGGATCGACTCCTTAATTTCTCTCTCTTCTGTCTTGTTGTTGGTGTATAGGAATGCCACTGATTTCTGTGCATTGATTTTATATCCTGCTACTTTACTGAATTCCTGGATGAATTCTAGCAGTTTTGGGGTGGAGTCTTTTGGGTTTTCCACATACAGTATCATATCATCTGCAGAGAGTGAGAGTTTGACTTCTTCTTTGCCTATTTGGATGGCTTTGATTTCTTTTTGTTGTCTGATTGCTGTGGCTAGGACTTCTAATACTATGTTGAATAGCAGTGGTGAGAGTGGACATCCCTGCCATGTTCCTGACCTTAGGGGAAAAGCTCTCAGCTTTTCCCCATTGAGAATGATATTCGCTGTAGGTTTTTCATAGATGGGTTTTATGATTTTGAGGTATGTACCCTCTATCCCTATACTCTGAAGAGTTTTGATCAAGAAGGGATGCTGTACTTTGTCAAATGCTTTTTCTGCATCTATTGAGAGGATCATATGTTTCTTATTCTTTCTTTTGTTAATGTATTGTATCACGTTGATTGATTTGCGGATGTTGAACCAGCCTTGCAGCCCAGGGATAAATTCCACTTGGTCGTGGTGAATAATCCTTTGAATGTACTGTTGGATCCTATTGGCTAGTATTTTGGTGAGCATTTTTGCATCCATGTTCATCAAGGATATTGGTCTGTAATTCTCCTTTTTGATGGGATCTTTGTCTGGTTTTGGGATCAAGGTAATGGTGGCCTCATAAAACGAGTTTGGAAGTTTTCCTTCCATTTCTATTTTTTGGAACAGTTTCAGGAGAATAGGTATTAATTCTTCTTTAAATGTTAGAGAGAATTCCCCTGGGAAGCCCTCTGGCCCTGGGCTTTTGTTTCTTGGGAGATTTTTGATGACTGCTTCAATTTCCTTAGTGGTTATAGGTCTGTTCAGGTTTTTTATTTCTTCCTGGTTCAATTTTGGTAGCTGATACATCTCTAGGAATGCACCCATTTCTTCCAGGTTATCTAATTTGCTGGCATAGACTTGCTCATAATATGTTCTTGGAATTCTTTGTATTTCTTTGCTGTTGGTTGTGATCTCTCCTCTTTCATTCATGATTTTGTTGATTTGGGTCATTTCTCTTTTCTTTTGGATCAGTCTGGCCAGGGGTTTATCAATCTTGTTAATTCTTTCAAAGAACCAGCTCCTAGTTTCGTTGATCTGTTCTACTGTTTTGATTTCTGTTTCATTGATTTCTGCTCTGATCTTTATTATTTCTCTTCTCCTGCTGGGTTTAGGCTTTATTTGCTGTTCTTTCTCCAGCTCCTTTAGGTGTAGGGTTAGGTTTTGTATTTGAGACCTTTCTTGTTTCTTGAGAAAGGCTTGTATTGCTATATACTTTCCTCTCAGGACTGCCTTTGCTGTATCCCAAAGATTTTGAACAGTTGTGTTTTCATTTTCATTGGTTTCCATGAATTTTTTAAATTCTTCTTTAATTTCCTGGTTGACCTATTCATTCCTTAGTAGGATGCTCTTTAGCCTCGATGTATTTGAGTTCTTTCCGACTTTCCTCTTGTGACTGAGTTCTAGTTTCAAAGCATCGTGGTCTGAAAATATGCAGGGAATAATCTCAGTCTTTTGGTAGCGGTTGAGACCTGATTTGTGACCTAGGATGTGATCAATTCTGGAGAATGTTCCATGGGCACTAGAGAAGAATGTGTATTCCGCTGCTTTGGGATGGCATGTTCTGAATATGTCTGTGAGGTCCATTTGGTCCAGTGTGTCATTTAAAGTCTTTATTTCCTTGTTGATCTTTTGCTTAGATGATCTGTCCATTTCAGTGAGGGGCGTGTTAAGGCCCCCACTATTATTGTATTGCATCAATGTGTTTCTTCGCTTTTGTTATTAATTGCCTTATATAATTGGCTGTTCCCATGTTTGGGGCATAGATATTTACAATTGTTACATCTTCTTGTTGGATAGACCCTTTAAGTAGGATATAGTGTCCTTCCTCACCCCTAATACAGTCTTTGGTTTAAAATCTAATTTGTCTGATATAAGGATTGCCACCCCAGCTTTCTTTTGGTGTCCATTAGCATGGTAAATGGTTTTCCACCCCCTCACTTTCAATCTGGGGGTGTCTTTGGGTCTAAAATGAGTCTCTTGCAGACAGCATATTGATGGGTCTTTTTTTTTTTATCCAATCTGATAGCCTGTGTCTTTTGATTGGGGCATTGAGCCCATTTACATTCAGGGTAACTATTGAAAGGTATGAATTTAGTGCCGTTGTATTGCCTGTAAGGTGACTGTTACTGTATATTGTCTCTGTTCCTTTCTGATCTGTGCTGCTTTTTGTCTCTCTCTTTGCTTAGGGAACCCCTTTCAATATTTCTTGGAGGGCTGGTTTCATGTTTGCAAATTCCTTTAGTTTTTGTTTGTCCTGGAAGCTTTTTATCTCTCCTTCAATTTTCAGTGAGAGCCTAGCTGGATATAGTATTCTTGGCTGCATATTTTTCTCGTTTAGTGCTCTGAAGATATCTTGCCAGTCCTTTCTGGCCTGCCAGGTCTCTGTGGATAGGTATGTTGTCAATCTAATATTTCTACCATTGTAGGTTACATATCTCTTCTCCCGAGCTGCTTTCAGGAATTTCCCTTTGTCTCTGAGACTCGTAAGTTTTACTATTAGATGTCAGGGCGTTGACCTATTTTTATTGATTTTGAGAGGGGTTCTCTGTGCCTCCTGGATTTTGATGCCTGTTTCCTTCCCCACATTAGGGAAGTTTTCTGCTATAATTTGCTCCTATATACCTTCTGCCCCTCTCTCTCTTTCTTCTTCTTCTGGGATCCCAATTATTCTAATGTTGTTTCGTCTTATCGTATCGCTTATCTCTCGAATTCTGCCCTCGTGATCCTGTAGTTGTTTCTCTCTCTTTTTCTCAGCCTTTTTATTTTCTATCATTTGGTCTTCTATATCGCTGATTCTCTCTTCTGCCTCATTTATCCTAGCAGTTAGTGCCCCCATTTTTGATTGCACCTCATCAATAGCCTTTTTGATTTCGGCTTGGGTAGATTTTAGTTCTTTTATTTCTCCAGAAAGCATTTGTCTAATAACTTCCACGCTTTTTTCAAGCCCAGCTAGTATCTTTAAAGTCATGATTCTGAACTGCAGGTCCGACATCGTACTAATGTCCGTATTGAGTAGGTCCCTGGCTGACGGTACTACCTCTTGTTCTTTTTGCTGTGGTGATTTTATTTCATCTTGTCATTTTGTCCAGAGGAGAATAGATGAATGAGAGAACAAAATGCTAACAGGTTAACAATGTCCCCAGCAAATATACTCTATACAAATCAGAAAAGACCTGAAACCAGGGGAAAAGAAAGGGAAAGAAAGAAAAAGGAAAGAGAAAAGAAAGAAAGAAAAAAGAAAAGGATTAAAAACAAAAACAGAACAATACAAAAAAACCCGAATATGATCAAATATGATCAGGCTGGTGCATAGATCAGTGCCACACACTAGATTTTGCGCGTATTTTGGTCTGTTAGAAAAAAGTGCCTCCTAAAATTTTAAAGGAAGAAAGACTTATATATGTACAAAATAAGGGTTGATACAATGAAGGGATGGAAGATGACTGTAAAGATGAAAATTCTAAAAGATTTTATAAAAGGAATTGATACGATAAGAAGTTGTTTGAAAAAAGAAAGAAAAAGATTTAAAAAAAAAAGGGAGAGAATGTGATCAGGCAGGAGACTAGAACAAAGCCATACACTAGTGATTTAGGGTATATTTTGATCCATTAGAAGAAACTGTATCTCAAAATTTTAAAGAGAGAAAAACTTATATATATATGCCAAAAATAAGGGTAACTACTATGAAGGGATAAAATATGACTCTAAAAATGAAAAATAAAAAATGTTTTTTTAAAAAAAGGGATTGATATGATGTTGGTTGAAAAAGGGAAAAAGAGAAATTAAAAAAACAATTAAAAAATTAACTCTGAAAAACTAATGAATCATGGTAAAAGAAGCCATGAATTCTATGTACAGTATTCCCCTAGCGCTGGAGTTCTCCCTTTCTCCTTGATCGGTAAACTTGGTCTTGGCTTGCTGGCTGTTCGTGCTGATCTTCTGGGGGAGGGGCCTGTTGCCGTCGTTCCCAAATGTCTTTGCCGGAGGCGGAATTGCCCCGCCCTTGTTGGTCCGGGCTAAGCAAGCTGCTCGGGTTTGCTCTCAGGAGCTTTTGTTCCCTGCAAGCTTTCTGTAGGGCTTTGGAGGATGGCCGTGAAAATGGCGGCCTCCCAATCTCCGCCCCAGAGGAGCCGAGAACTCGGGACCCTGCTCCTCAGTGCGCCCCCAGAGAAAAGCAGTGAATCACTCCCGTGTCCCCGGTCTCCGGCCACACTCCGTGCTCACCCGGCCTGTGACCAAGCATTTCTATCTCTGGCACCCGACCCCGTGTGGAGTCTCCAAACCCAGCAGATCCCTGCGGTGTGCTCCTGCGCTGCTCCTCCCGGGGGAGGAAGGGGAGTCTCCCCGGCTCTGCCGCTTGTTGGGTCCCTGCTGGAGGAGCAGTGGCCCGACTGGGCCGCGGATCACAGTTTATGGCAACCCCGAGCTGAGAGCCCGCGCCTCGGCTCCGTCTCTGCAGCTGGCTTCCCCGCTCCGATACCTGGGAGCTCTGCCGCACTCAGGTACCCCCGGTCTTTCTGTGACCCCGAGGGTCCTGACACCACACTGTCCCATGAGGTTTCCACCTCCTGCTTAGCCACTGGAGTAACGTCCCTCCGCGGAGCCGACTTCTAAAAGGTCCGATTTTGTGCTCCGCGGCTCTATCACTTGCCAGAAGCGGCGGAGGGAGGCCCCCTCCCCCGCCGTCTATCCTCCGAATATCGCCTCAGATTCACTTCTCCGCACGTCCTACCTTCCAGTAAGTGGTCGCTTCTCTGTTCAGAGAGTTGTTGCTACTCTCTTCTTCGATCTCTTGTAGAGTTCGTAGGTGTTCAGAATGGTTTGATCTCTATCCAGCTGAATTCCTGAGACCAGGTGAAATCCAGGTCTCCTACAACTCCGCCATCTTGCTCCGCCAATCCAGTGATTCTTAATCTGGAGCATGCATCAGAATCATTTTTCAAGCTGTAGAGTGACAGACTCCCAGGCCCAGGATGGTGGGATCCTTGTTTTGCAGGTCTTAGTTGGTGGCCCCGTTCAACAAGTGATTCTGAAAGGTGGCCAGGTGGGGAACCATGGATTTAATTTACTTCTCATGATATATCAATACTTTCTTGCTTGAAATGATTTCTATTTCTTCATCTTTGCATCCCTGGGAAATATTCAGAAAGCAGAACATGAAGATTATTTTCTGCTTAGTTCCATAGAGGAAATCTGTGACTAGGGTATTGAATTATGAATGACTAAGTCTTCAGGCTTTTTATTGGAATAGCATGCAGTGTTAATTTTTTAAATATATTTTCTTTCAAAGAGATATTTCACCTCTTCCTGTGCCACTTTCTTGGTACTAATTATGAGAACATAGATGTTCCTGGAAAATTGGATCAAGGATTTAATAAATGATATAGCTTTTTAACTTGGAATAAATTTCAGAAAAATAAGAGAAGCAGAAGAACAGAGATCTTGATTTTAGCTCTGCTGCTAGAAGCTATGAGCTTTGAGGGAATCAGCCTATGGCTCTGAGACTCCATTTCCTCTCGTGTAGTTTGACCAATGGACTCTGAGAACCCTTGCAATTCTAGGGCCTCAAACTCTCACAGTTCCTTCCAATCTCCTTATTGCCCCCTGGAACATGGTTTCTGAGGGCCATGAAAATGACTCCAACCATTGTTACTTCCTTTCTCTGAATTCTTGCCGCACGCAATAGTTTCCATTTAAAAAGAATAGCTATGTTCTCTCATATTATTTTCTGTGTTGCTGAATTTGTCTTTTAAAAGATTCCAAGATAGGGGCATCTGGGTGGTGCAGTCAGTTAAGTGACCAACTCTTGGTTTTGGCTCAGGTCCTGATCTCAGCGTCGTGAAATCAAGCCTTGAGTCGGGCTCTGCGCTCAGCACAGAGTCTGCTTGAGATTCTCTCTCTCCCTCTGCTTCTGCCTCTCCTGCTCAGTCTCTCTCTCTCTCTCTGAAATCAGTCAATCAATCTTTAAAAAAATAAAAGATTCCAAGATATTTGAGAGGCAGTGCTGTTTTATTCATCTTCCCACCCCCAATCAAACTAGTATTGAACACATGTAAGAAGAAAATAAATACAAAGTATCACAGACTTTTAGAGTTGGAAACCACTTTAAAAATCACTGGTTTTGCCCATTTAATTATACTCCTGAGGAAGTGCAGGCCAAGAGCTGACCACAGCTCACCCGGGCAGCCAGTGGTGGAATGAGGGCTATAACCAGGTTTGTTTATTTCCAGGGCAAATGTATTTTCCCTGCCATACATCTTAGGTTGGTTGATTAGAAGGCACTGGATTAACACCATTAACTCCAGCAAAACTGGCCACATCTTAGTGATTCATTATGAATTTCTCCAAACCGTCTACATAGCGGGATAATTCGATCATTTTTATATTACAGTTTATTTTTGCTTTTATCAGTAAATACCTCAAAATACCTTGAAGATATTACCAAGATGGTCTTAAAACCAACATATGGAATCATTATTGAGGAGAAAGGTACATGCTGGTAGTATTACTCTATTTTTAAAGGACAGGGAAAGAATTTAGAAAAGGCAAAGTACTTCACAGTCATAATAGCTTATTGTAAATCAGGGTAGAAAAAACAGCTTTATCTTCTGCATTCAGCAGCACACACTTTGCCTGGTCTAAGGGAATAGATTATGTCTTTTTTAAAATGAAGAAATAATGTGATTAACATTTTCCTTGCTTAAAGCTAAAAATAGAAAGTGTTGACTTCAGTCATCAGTTGGTTGTTGGGTCCGGAGGTAAGGTGACATGGATTCGGCAGGCCAGCTCAGCTTGTTTTCAACCAAATGTCACTAGGTAAGCACCATTCTCTGCTCCCTATGTTCTGGGCTGTCCCTTAACTGCTGGACTAGTATACTCTCAGATTATTTTAACCTTGTATTTTTTTTTTAATTGTTAGCTTTGGTCTATAAATAGATTCCTGAGAATCTCAAGTTCTAATAATAATAACTGGTCTTTTTTTTTCTCCTGAGAAATTAAACCATTTTATGGCTGCTATTCAAATTACTTAAAGTTATTCCTAAAATTTGTCCTCATATGCTATAAGGTGCTAGCATTGACTGTTTAATTCATATATTCTGCTACAGTTACTTTATGTCCTTGGTTCTCAACTAGGGACTCATTTGCCTCCAAAGAGACATTTGGAAATATCTGGAGACAGTTTTGGTTTTCAGAAGCGGTGGTAGGGGTGTGTGTACTAAAGAGATCAGAGATGTTGCTATAAATCCTGTGATGCACTGGACAGACCCTCACAAAAAAGAATTTGTCCAGGGACACCTGGGTGGTGCAGTCATTAAGTGTCTGCCTTCGGCTCAGGTCATGGTCCCAGGGTCCTGGGAACGAGCCTCGTATCGGGCTCCCTGCTCCACAGGAAGGCTGCTTCTCCCTCTCCCACTCCCCCTGCTTGTGTTCCCTCTTTCGCTGTGTCTCTCTCTGTCAAATAAATAAATAAAATCTTAAAAAAAAAAAAGAATTTGTCCAAAAGGTTGATAGTGCTGAGATTGAGTAACCTTGATTTATAATAAAGATTCACATAAAGATATTATGTTATTCATATAGATAGAAATCATTACTGTTAATATAAGTCTACACCTACTAATCTATATCGCATAATGAGTGTCTGGTACTATGTTAATCCTGCTTGTCACAATCCCTTAATTTGTCAAGGTTATGAATTGATGTTTTGTTCTCAAAAGAATACATGGCCTCCTGAACAGATGTGTTCTTGTCAGAAGAAAAATGAATATGAAGGAATTTTTTCAGCATTTCCAATTCTTTGGACCATTTCTGATGAAGGTTGTCAGCATTTAGGTTCTAGTAAAAAGTAATCCCACAAACTAGTTGTCATCAAAGCTTAGGAAATGGTCTCCTCACCTCTGATCTCTGAAGCAGGCTCGCAATAACGCGCTGACACATTCATTCATTCAGTCATTGCTGCTGCCGGACTTTAGTGCTAATTCTATGTTTAGTTACTGTTTGTAGCAATTATTAAGGTGGAGAAATGAGAGAGAAAAAATTTTTTTTAAAGCTGAAGTTTAGTCAGTGGCTGTCCTGGCAGGAATTCCCAGTGCACTGTGATTCTGCCTTTAAATGTAATTTCAAAACAGCTGTAATAGCAAATTAGTTTCTTTCTATTAGTTAAATGATTATACACCAATCAGAACTGAATACACACACTATTAAGTTTATAATTATATTTGAGAATTTCACAGCCTACTTCATCTTCCTTTAGGACTCCTCGAGTGCTCTCTGACTCACATTTCTTCTTGAAGGGAGTATTTCACCAAATGTTTAAACATGGCTATCTTGGTTCAGAATATTTAAAGTCAGGCTCAAAGGTGAATCAAATGGTTGATAAGTTTTCAAGGTCTGCATTATTCAGACCGCAGTCAGACAGTGAGTGAAATTTACTGTTGAGAGCAATTTTCTGGTGAAGGTGCAAAGACTTGGCTATCTCCATCCGTTTCTGAGTGGACAGGGCTTTGAGTCTCTCCTATCTCCTTGTCATAACAAAGACCAAATAATAAATGGGTCGGCCATGATGCAGTGGCCAGGTTTAGAGGAAATCCTTGCAAGGTTACTCAGATAGCTATAAAGCCGTTGGATTCTATTACCTTTTCTGGGAACCAAATTGTGGCAAAGGGAGCATTTATTTCTTTAGATGGATTTGTTTCTCTTTGTGGAACTTGATTTCTATAGCTTTCACATTGTAATTCTTTTATAATGCAACTTGCTATTGCATAAATTCAATTTTGTCCAATGAATATTTATTAGAAGGCCACCATGCTCTTCAATTTATAACAATTTTGTACAGTAGAAGCTTGAAGGATAGCGTGGTGAGTAAGACTGTCAGGGAGAAAGCACTGTGGCATGGTGGTGACAATATGGAGGTTTTGGAGTCAGACCCATGTTCAGAGCCAAGCTCTGGGCTTAACCAATATGTGATCTTGGAAGGTTGCTTGACTTCTCTGAGCCCAGGTTTCCTTATTTACTGGATGGGAAGCTACTTAGTCTAGTGGTCAACTAGAGCAGAGACTCTAAATCAGACTGTACACTTTCAAATACCTGTCCTGCTACTTGTGAAATATTAGGCAAGTGCCTTAACCATGCCAGGCTCTACTTTCTCCATGGACTCTGAGAAACAAACTGAGGATTCTAGAGGGGAGGGGTGTGGGGGGATGGGTTAGCCCGGTGATGGGTATTAAAGAGGGCATGTACTGCATGGAGCACTGGGTGTTATATGCAAACAATGAATCATGGAACACTACATCAGAAACAAATAATGTAATGTATGGTGATTAACATAACATAATAAAAAAAACTAATGATGTAATGTATGGTGATTAACGTAACATAATAAAAAAACTAATGATGTAATGTATGGTGATTAACATAACATAATAAAAAAAGAAAAATAGAATTGAATGTTATTATGTTTTTAACACTCTTAGCATAGGGGTGCCTGAGTGGCCTAGTCCATTAAGCGACCGACTCTTGGTATCGGCTCAGGTCATGGTCTCAGGGTTGTGAGATGGAGACCCGCATTGGGCCCTTTGCTCAGTAGGGAATCTGCTTGAGATTCTTTCCCCCTCCATCACCCCCCTTCCCCCTCTCTGCTTGTGCACTCTTTCTCTCAAATAAATAAATAAATAAAATCTTTAAAAATAAAAATAAAAACTCGTGCATAATTCGTAGCCCACAGAAGGTGGTCAGGGGCTGAAAGGGGCCATCATCACTATCATCATCATTAGATAGTATATACTCCATCACTAGACATATTTTAATCACAGACTGGTTACTTTTAGGTTAGTGTCTATACATTCAGATGGTATTGGTTTGATTTAAATGACCTCTTGTGATTCTATGACTAATTTTCTAATGGTAGAGTTTCAGAATTGTGGCACCTTGGCAGAAGATAGTTTTAGGCAAGAGCACCTTCCCACCATGTGGGCAATTGCTTCTTCCGGGGATACATGAAGCTGACACCTGAGAATCCCAATTAACTTTCTGGTCCCAAGGTTAAACTATTCTGCTTTTCTTAAAATTTTTTCAAAATTATAGTTGCTCCTTTTTGAATCACCTCCAAATTTTATACGTCTTCCCTGAAGTAATGCATAGCCCAGAAAAGTGGCACGAATTCCTCATGTTACTGCTTCTCTTGTTTATGCTTCCCAAGAATACACCAGCCCCCAACTAATAACAGTACCATTCTTGACACCTGTTTAGCTTGAAGTCATCTATGTCTGTGACTTTCCCTTTGTAGCTCCATCATGTCAGCTTCTTCTTTTTCTCTCTCTCTCTTTCTTTTTTTTTTTTTAAAGATTTTATTTATTTATTTGAGGGAGAGAGAGTGAGTGAGAGAGAGAGAGCACAAGCAGGGGGAGCGGCAGGCAGTGGGAGAGGGAGAAGCAGACTCCCCGCTGAGCAGGGACCCCGATGCAGGGCTTAACCCCAGGACGCTGGGACGATGACCTGAGCCAAAGGCAGATGCTTAACTGGCTGAGCCACCCAGGGCCCCATCATGCACCTGTTTCTTAAATTTTTACACTTTGTCTCTCACTTCAAAATGCACCTTTGTGCTAGTTGAAAGTCATTATTTTTATTTCTGACTTCTCTTGCCAGGGTCATTTGGAAATCTAATTTTATCTTCTCAGGGTGAGTGACTGACCCTCCTCTTCCACCCCTGGTGGTCATGTCATCTATAGATATAATGAGGACCTCTTAAAGAAAAAAGAAAATAAGGACCTCTTTCTTCTTGAGATGAGTGATGGAAGAGGGTGTGAAATGACTTTACACCCAGGATGGTCTTCTGTAAGAATTTTCGTTAAACCGATTTTAGCAATACAAGCAATCTTTTGTTTAAATCAATTAAAACAAAAGGAAAATAGTCTTATGAGCTCAAAATCAATTAAAACAAACAAAAATATTCTTTTTTATTTTGACTTCTGGGCATAACCTAAGTATTTATTTATTTATTTTTATTATGTTATGTTAATCACCATACATTACATCATTAGTTTGTGATGTAGTGTTCCATGATTCATTGTTTGCGTATAACACCCAGTGCTCCATGCAGTACATGCCCTCTTTAATACCCAACACCGGGCTAACCCATCCCCCCACGCCCCTCCCCTCTAGAACCCTCAGTTTGTTTTTCAGAGTCCATAGTCTCTCATGGTTCATCTCCCCCTCCGATTTCCCCCTCCTTCATTCTTCCCCTCCTGCTATTTTCTTCTTCTTTTTTAAACATATAATGCATTATTTGTTTCAGAAGTACAGGTCTGTGATTCAACAGTCTTACACAATTCACAGCACTCACCATAGCACATACCCTCCCCAATGTCTATCAGCCAGCCACCCCATCCCTCCCACCCCCCACCACTCCAGCAACCCTCAGTTTGTTTCCTGAGATTAAGAATTCCTCATATCAGTGAGGTCATAGGATACATGTCTTTCTCTGATTGACTTATTTCACTCAGCATAATACCCTCCAGGTCCATCCACGTCATTGCAAATGGCAAGATTTCATTCCTTTTGATGGCTGCATAATAATCCATTGTATATATATACACCACATCTTCTTTAGGGGATAACCTAAGTATTTAGAATTAGGCAGTTTATTCATACCAACCGAGCACTGAGCATTTCAAGGGGAGATATTTCAAATGGGGATATTATAAGGCTATTTTTGGTGACATACTACATCAGTTAAAATATCTCACTTAACCAGCAGCTTCTACCATGTGAAACACAGCAAAGAACTAGGAAATAAGCCTCAGATAGTGCTGAGCAGAGTACTATGGGTCAGATTGCATGCATTTTATTCTTGAAATTGCGAAGATCTGTGATGACTCACACCCATGCTGTATTTCTTTTTTACTTTTCACATCCTGTATTAGCTGTATCTTTTGTTATCTATATTTTGATGTTTTGACATCTAGGGCCTTATTACGGCTCCTTCTAAGGTTAGCTAATTTTTAGAAGTAGTAAACCACTTGCCTGTGAGCATGCTTTTCAAATGCCAACCAAGCAATCTAGAACCCATTCCCTAACCACCTCTTTATCTAGCTCTCACACTCTGAGCCACCATCTGCCTACCCTAGTCACCTGAGAGGGCCAGATATCAGCCACTATGTTGGTAGGGACATCCCCTGGGCCCCACACACTCCTGGAATTATTCAAATCAGCCAAGCTGAAGCCTCTTTCCCCTGCCTTGCCTGTTCTTTCCCATGGAAAGCACAATAAAGTTACTTGCCCACAGTGGCTCCCTTTTCCCTCTGTCTCTTGATTGACCCTGGTGCTTCTCCATGTGTCCCTGAGTGGTGCACATGCCCTTTCCTCTTGGAAACTGAGAGCAATAAACTGTCTCTTGAGTGACAATTGTCCCTGATCTGTTAGCCTTACCGTACTTAAATAATAATAAAACCTGCCACAAAACATACTTCTAAAAAAGTTTGGGCTTCTAATTTCCTAATCATAATAGGTGTGGGAGCAACCTAGAATTGAAGGGAGGTTCTAGAGCTACTGATGGTGGTGGTATTATGGGATGCCACTTCTTCTTGGCTGAATAAAGGGCCTCTGACCAAATGATATAGAGAATGTACACAGAGCCAAACTTTGACTGAATTGACAAAAGGAAAATGTTCCTGCTTTTCAAAATCTTTTTATTTTATTTTATTTTTTTCACTTTCATCCCTCATCTGTTGCCTATAACTTCACATTTCAGACCCATTTGAACCCATCGTGTGCTGTCCTTGGCTGTCCAGAATCTTCATTCCCCTTTTGATATTATGAAGGATAATAATAGCAACACAAAAAAATAATTTTTAAAAAGCCAACATAAAACAAACTCTGTACTGAGTGCTCTATGTTTCTTATTTTGAACCCTGCAACAAACCCTAAAATGTAGCTTTTGTTAGCAACTTGTGACAGATGAACAAACAGACATTTATGGAGGTCACAGAACTTGTGCCAAATCACATTGCCAATAACTGATAGAAGCTGGATTCAGGTGTGTGCTGTGTAAAACATCTATTTCTCTTACCTTGTTCACTACAGCTTGAATATAAATATGCTTTTTTAGTGCTAGCTTAAAGAGGACAAGCTAATGTCTGGATGTCAGGTCATTTTGTGCTATGAACTCAATGATTTCTGCCTGTGGAGAATTCATTAATTCTTTCTTTTTGTTTTGAAAGCACATTGCTTATATTTCAAATTACACATATCACAGTCATAATTGTATTAGAGATAGGTATACATAGATCATCAATTCAATTAGCTTGTGGGCTATATGGGAGCAGAAACTGTTTCTCATCTTTGTATTCATCACAGTTCTTAGCCCAGGGCCTTGAGCTTATTAAGTATACAATAAATATTTGTTGAATTGATGTGAATTGAGGATCATATGCATTAATGCATGTTAAATCTGTTTGTAAGGCACTAGCCACATGAAAGGCAATATGATTAATTGAGTCATGAAGCATAGAGAAGGAAGAAAGTGTGTGTGTGTGTGGGGGGGGAGTTGGGTGGGGGAACATATTCCAGAGACTTTCAAATCTTTCTGAAAGTGAAATAGTCATCAAAAGATGAATAGTAGAATTTTAATTTAAAATGGAAATTTGCTAGTCACTCCTAGTGCAGACTTCTCTAAATTTCCACTGAAAATATTTCAGAAGGTAAAGGGAAAAAAATGAAATCTTATAGCAACATTGAAGATGAGGACTCACAGGAAAAAAAATGCCAAAATCCAAGGGAAAGTTACTTGAAGAGGATAATTGTGCTTTTCTCAGTTAGCTAGACTTAGTTACAAGTAAAAGAATAACAGTGACTAAAACATAAGGACACTTATTATCTACTTAACAAATAGCCTGAAGTTAGGTGTTCCCTGTATACTTCAGTTGCCTAAAATGAACACCAAGAAACCAGGCGCTTTCATTTATCTTTACTGCTATTCTCAGTGTGTTGGCCTTTTGTCCTCAGGTTTTCATCTCATTGTCCCAGGTAGTTGCCACAGCTCCAGATAATGCATTCCAATGCAACAGTATCTCAGGCAGGAGGGAAGAGGGGAGGACAAACATAAACCCTTTCCTCACATGTTTCTCTTTTATTAGGGAGGAAACATCACCCTTACCCCCACGGAACCAGCCTTCCGTAGGCTTCCCTTTACATCATTACCTGGAACTGGGTCACATGAGCACTCCCTGGCCCATTTATTTTCAAAGGCAAATAGAATCATTGTAACCAATAATTAGTCTAAGGATAAGCACACTTTTGCACACATGTATACATGTGTGCATGCACAATCATGGTTCTTTTCTCAATGAAGAATGGGAAAATGGCTGTTGTATAAACAACCAACAGTACCTCTCATAAAACTGGACTGAGAAAAGAATTTTGTCTGTTGCATGCTTTGCCTCAATAAAACATGGCAGCATCTATCGGGAAGAACGTTAGAAGATACTTCTTCCTCACCTTGACTTCTGGGCAGAGATCCTGGACCAGTCCCCACCAGAAAAGTAAGCAAATCCCCTCTATTCTCAAGGTTTGCTATTTGAGACTGCCAGTGTTCTGATTTATTCACATTTCTGAATTCAAATGCACCATGTCCTATATTTTTTAAAAAGACTACAACTTCAAGAAGACAATAGGCAAAATGTAGGAGAAACTAATTATGGTATCTTATATTCTTGGAAGTGTAGTGTCTACAAGTAAAAGACTGTGTTTGGGAATAGGAATTGGTTGGAAATGGTGCATTCTGGACATTATAGCTTTTCATGAACTGCACTGCTTCAGAGTATTAGAGCATCAAGCTGGGTAATTATCTGAAATTCTATCTTCTGTTTATTAAAAGAGCACTATGGGTGAAGACATGCTACATCTTGGAAATTGAATACATTTTAGGCATATTAATAAGTTTATATTAAAATCTGAGAAGGCGATTTGACCAAAGAACACACAGATTGACAGTGAGTCAAACCAGTGACATCTACAAATATTTTCTCTAGTCAATGATTTCCTTTTACCTGAGTAATACAAGAGGAAAAGAAATAAAATGTGGGGCTTATATGTAAATATAAAGGAACATCACACTGAAATTTAGAAAGAGCATACATTTTAAATGATCTACTATAGGTAATAAAAGAATAAGAAAATGTTTGTTCTCCAGTGTGTAGTACTTGACACAGAGTAGTCACAAGAAGAGAATGGTTAAGATAATAAAATGAGATAAAAATAGAGATGGGTGATCTAAGGAAGTATTGCAAGAAAGCATCTTAATGTTATCTCTATGGGCAAAATTCTTGGTCTCTTGGATTTTACTCAGCTGAGCCTTTTCCACCTCCTTACATTTCCTAACACTAGGAAATGTATTTCTTGTACCTATCTGTTGCCATAAAGTTTAGATGAAATTTCTTCACTTGCTTGATAATAATCTAATAAAACAATGCTTGTTAAAATAGCTAAAGTTTCACAAACTTGGGAGAATTTAAATCAAAAGGCATCAGTAAGGGAATGCTAACTTATCCTTGAAGTCATAAATAATCCCTATCTTTTAGGATTTTGAAGTTATAAAATGTCTCACTCATGCCACATACCCATCTTGGGTGGGCAAGGAGAGCTATCTCTGCTTGACTTCATTCCAGGATGTAGGCTGTCAGCACAGTCATCATTTGGGACATTGCCAGTCATCATGGAAAAGAAAAAAAAAAGACTTTTGGAAGGTCATGCCTTGGGAGTGAAACGTTCTGGCTCATAAGTGATTTGTTACTTCCATTCACAAATCGTTTGCCAGATGAAGTTTAATAACCCTAGTCAACCGGGAGGAGGCTAGGAGTATAACCCTACTTGTGATTGTAAGGTGAGAGACTAGAAGTATGTAGTGGACATCACTCAAGACAATCACATTCTACCTATTTGGTCACAGAACTTTGGCTCATTCTTTCCTATAAGGAACATATATTCTCTCTTTCTACGTGGGAGAAAATTAAAATGTTCTATCCAGTTATAATATCAAGTTATTTTCCAAGTTCTTTGGATGATTCATTGTGGTTTCTGTAGAGGGAGAGACACAGTGATTTCTTCATTCAGTCTAGTTGTGGTTCCTCTTGATCCATAGATCCATAGACCTGAGAAGATTAGTTATCTCTTCTTCCAACCTAATATACTATGGTTGAGCAGAACAGTTAAACATTCTTGTTTGGAAGTGGAAAGAAAGGAAGAGTCACAGAAGTCATCGATTTATAGCAATTCTGAAATTCTACTAGGCAGAATTTGCAAGGGCTTATTATCCTGGGGATGTGGACTATTCTTTGCATTAGTCTTGATTCTGGTTCCCAGGAGGGGCTCCCTGGTCCTTTGGTCTCTAGGCCCTTAGTTCCACTCTGTCCGAGCTTCTTCCTTTCCCATTATCCTCTTTGACTCCATCTAAAAGTAAGGATTAAAGAAGGTGCTTTCCATTTAGTTGAGCTGCTTATCAGTCTGTTTTCTTCACAAAGAAGTTTAGGGGTCTGAGAGTCATTTTAAGTCTTGAAAGTTCAATAATTTCTTCCCCATTCCCTGCCCCCCTCCTCCCTCACAGACTCCTGACTTATTTTACATTACAGGTGTTTTTAAAAACTTAGCCTTCTTATTTATTTGGTTCCACTCATTCTATTTGACATTCTCTCTGTCTCTCCATATCTATCTATCTATCTATCTATTTATCTATCTATCTATCTATCTATCTATCTATCTATCTATCTATATCTATCTATCTATCTATCTATCATCTGTCATCTATCTATCTATCATCTATCATCTATCTATCTATCATTTATTTATCTATTTATCTATCTATCTATCATCTATCTATCTATATCATCTATATCTATATCATCTATATAGCCACACTTGAGGCTTTTTTCTCCTTGAACAATTTTGATAAATTGAATGGATTTTCCAGGTTTCATCTCAACCTACCCAGAGATTTTAACAATAAGTTTAAAAACACATCCTTGAATCAATACTTGCTATTGGACTAAGTTTTAATTTTTTCCTATTTGGAATTGAGAAATACTTGCCTCTTCCAACTCTGAGTCCCTGAATGTATAGACTCTCTCTACTCTCTGTTATTCTTGCTTACAGCTAGACCAGTTCTTTTCTTTTACCTTTTAACTTTGCAAAGTGAAACAAACATCAATTGGGACACATTGCTAGTATTCCCATCTCTCCAGAGAAATACAGTTTCATTAGGTGAATGATCTGTCTTACAAATCATTACATTTGATGTGGTGGTAAATGTTTAATAGCGAGCTCTCCAGAAAAGCAAAAAGCTGTGATCTGTGTTGTTTTCCAATATAATTCTCCCACCATGGCAGATTCAAGTTGCCAACATAGCATCATAAAACCCAGAGTTGGGAAGAGACTCGTGGACACAAGCCAGCTCCAGCACCCCACAGATTGCAGGTGATAGTTCTACCCAATGTTTTGCCATGCTTTACATAAAGCATCATCATTCAAGTCTTTCTCACAACATGCTGCCTAGCCCAAAGCCAATGTCATATATTTTAGATTATTTTTATGGCAACTCTTGGACTTCTAGGTACCAATTTCTGTACCAGTTAGAACAGGCAAGGTTATGCTGCAATGGCAGACAAGGCCAAAATCTCAGTGACTTCAAACAAGAAAGGTTAGTTTCTTGAAGCAGAACAGTTAAACATTCTTGTTTGGAAGTGGAAAGAAAGGAAGAGTCACAGAAGTCATCGATTTATAGCAATTCTGAAATTCTACTAGGCAGAATTTGCAAGGGCTTATTATCCTGGGGATGTGGACTATTCTTTGCATTAGTCTTGATTCTGGTTCCCAGGAGGAGAAAAAGAAGTGAGAACGTACCTCGAAGCAGAGAACAGAAAATATTTGGGGGTCACCCTGATAGCTATCACAACTCTATACCAGTGGAAGTGCTGAGAGCCACACAATTTATGCCCCTTTCCAAGCAACTTGCATATTCTTTTCTATCTTACATAGAATCTTTTTAATGAGTAAAAAACTAAGAAAATACACAATAGCAGTAATTATCTTTTACCAAGCTTGTCTTCATATCATGATCCAACAAAAATACTTGAGTATTCATGTGGTATCTCTGCCTAAAATCAGTGTATATTGTATGATATCAAATAGGTTAAGAAAACTGAAATATCATAAGGAAATACAATTGCTATCACTGAAATCTTTGAATGGTGGTTTTCTGAGTTTTTAAAATTTTGCTTTTTCAAATTTTATGTTTCACAGCTACGAGCATGTACTTCCTTTATAATGAGATAAACTCAGATGTTAAAAAGTTTATATAACTTTGCAAAATCTACTTAATACAACTATGCAAAAATAAAGAGTTGAAAAACCTAGATAGAAGTCATCAAAATATTCTGTTTGTTTCTGAATATGACTTTAAAAAGTATTTTTTCTTTTCTCCTTTCAGATTTCCTATGATTCCATATTATTATTATTGTATTTTAAAAATGAGAAATGGGACACCCTTTCCCTCATTACTCTTTATCCTTGTAATTCATTGTAATTTTATTTATTTATTTTTAAAGATTTTATTTATTTATTTGACAGAGAGATAGAGAGAGAGCACAATAGACAGAGGGCAGGCAGAGGGAGAAGCAGGCTCTCCGTGGAGCAGGGAGCCCGATGCGGGGCTCGATCCCAGGACCCTGGGATCAGGACCTGAGCCGAAGGCAGACACTTAACTGACTGAGCCACCCAGGTGCCCCCATTGTAATTTTATTATTAGAACTATAAACAAACTATATCTTATTGAAAAATTGCTTTCTTCAATATTTCCACTGCTATAATATCTCTATATTTAGTGCTTCTCATGCATATATAAATGCATATACATAAAATATATATCTCATGCATATACATAAAATAAGAATTATATCTCTCTGTGTCTTTGTCTCTATCTATTCTTCTATTTATGTTCCTTTTGAAAATCTTAGACCAAACCAGAAGGATGGGCTGGCGACTGCACATCAAGACTTAAGTAAGAAAGCAAATAACCCAATTAAAAAATGGTGAGAGACTTGAACAGATACTTTACCAAAGAGGATATCTGGACAGCAAGTAAATACAGATGTTAGCATCATTAGCCAATAGGAAAATTCACATTAAGGCCATCATGAGATACTACTACATGCCTATTAGAGTGTGTAGTATAGGCTAAGTATGTAATATAGGCTAAAATTAAAGTCACTGACAATACCAAGGGCTGACGAGGACATAGAGCATCTGAAACTCTCACATACTGCTATTTAGAGTGTAAAATGACACAGCCACTCTGGAAGACAGTTTGGCAGTTTCTTACAATGTAAACATTGCATGTGTCATAGGACCCAGTAATTCTACTCCCAGGCATTTAAAACCTAGAGAAATGAAGATTTATGTTTATTTACTGCAAATCTATTTATAATCTCCAGAATTGGAAGCAACCCAAATTTCTTTCAGTCTGTAAATTTATAAATAAGCCATTCATACAATGGAATACTACTCAGCAATAGAAAGGAATGAACTAGTGATACACACAGCATCCTGGGTGAATCTCATGCAAGCTAAGTAAAAGAAGCCAATCTCAAAAGATTACATACTCTATGATTCCATTATGTAACATTTTCAAAACCCCAAAACTACATTGATAGAGAAGTATTAGCTAGTCCCAGGCATTAGGGGCAAGGAAAGGTATGAGGGATAACAAACGGGAATTTTGGTAGGTGACACAAGAAAAAAAAGACTTAGTCAAATGTACCCTATCCAAAAAAATTTCCTTAGAAACACCTGTCAGTCATTTCTTTTCACATTTCCTTTGATTTTCATTATGGAACTTATAACTACTTAAAATCATTTGTCTTTTTACATTCATTACTTATTGAATTTCTCCCCCCATTAGAAAGTCAGCTCCACAAGGGTAGGGTCCTTGTCTGTCTTGTTTCCCACTATCTTCTCAGCAATTTAGATCAGTGCCTGGCACATAGTAAGCACTCACATATTACCTGCTGACTGATTGAATAATAGACAGTTGGTCTATTTCGATCAGGAAGAGGGATCATCCACAGGAGTAGAAAGAGCAACTGCATTTATAGGCAAGAGTGAATTCTTCCCAGGACTTAATGTTCAGAGAAACCACATCAGACATCAAATCTGAAATACTAGCAAAGGCCTGAAAGGAGAAGGTAGAATAAGATGTCCCACGTTTCCCAAGGGCAGGAGTTACTCAGGACATGATTTCTAAAATTGAATAATAAGAGAGTGGACTATGCTCTCACTAACTTTAGGAAGTCGTTTGTTCAGGCTGGAGTTCAATGTGCATTCAGCACAAAAATCCTGCTGTCTCCTTTATCTCTGCTACTGCAGTCTCTATGATAAGGTTGCATCTCTGGATATTATGTAGATTCTCTAACGCCTGTTTTGCTACCTTACAGGATCACAGTATGTATGTAGGGGGCTTTTTGAAGGTCCCAGAGGGTGCTACTCTTCTGTTTAAGCAATTACGATGTCAGTTAGAACAACACTTGCTCCCTGTGCTTCAGAAATAAAAATGCCCTGGGGCTTCAGTGAACAACATAACAGCATCTTGGATAATGGATGCGCTCTTTAAGAAAAGCAACTTGAGAGTCATGGGAAGGTGGCTTAAAGAGAGAACACTAATCAAATATGTCAGTGGAAGAAAGAGTTCTTGATACAAAAGTTGTGTACCGAATGTCACTTCAGGCTTAGTTTAAACAGCACAATCCTCCAAGTTTTCTCAAAGTTCCAGTTGGTGGGGCTTTAGAGTATTTTATCCTCAGGTAAAAACTGTTGTGTAAGGCCCAGATTTTCAGATCACCACGGCTGTTTGGAGAGGGGCTTGCTATAGCATCCTTTAACTGAGCTGACAAGTGGCCAGGTTTGCCTTTGGTGTTCTCAGTTAACATCTCACATGTTCTCTTGGGAGAAACCCATTTTCTTTGAGGACAAAAAGGCAAGTAAAACTGTTTACATTAGAAATTATTTTTCTTAAGATTTACTTATTTATTTTAAAGGGAGAGAGAGTGAGCAGGGGGAGGGGCAGAGGGAGAGGGAGAGAGAATCCCAACTGAGCGTGGAGCCTGATGCGGGGCTGGATCACAGGACCCTGAGATCAGGACCTGAACTGAAATCAAGTCAGACGCTCAACCCACCAAGCCATCCGGTGCCCCTATTTACACTAGAATATATTTACATGTCCTCCCCTGTCATGTTCTCAGTGAGACCTCCCTGGCCACTCCATCTAAAATTGCTCCCTCCTGACACTCCATATCGTTTTCTCTTGCTTCATGCTTCTTCTTTACACTCACCACTATCTAAAAAAATTAATGAAATAAAATAATTAATTGTTTGTCTCTCTTTCCACCAGAGTGTAATTTCCAGAAGGGTAGATATTCATGTTTGTTTAATTCACAGCTTTATCCCCCAGTGTCTAGGAAACTAAGTGTCACTTGGCAGACACACGTTTAGTATTTTTTGAATGAACAAATTAATTTATACATTGATATATTTAAAGGCCTCCAAAGCAGCCTCATTAGATTCCATAAGCTTGTTAAAAGGATGCTGCTATTCTTGAAAACTTGTCTACTGGTGATTGCCTGCTTCCCTTATAATTCATAATGTAAGGCCTCTGATGACAAGCTCTTTGAAAATTTTTTAGAACATAAAACAGCAGAGGGCACTTTTTGAAATGAATGAACAAGTGAATGAATATATGAAATCATTTTTGGGACTCCTCTTTCAGTGCTGCTTTCAGAATCAGTCTGTAGCCTGGATAAGCAAATCTGCCTGATGATTTCTTAGCCACATGTTGCTTCTGACTGCAAGCTGCTACACTTAGTGTGTTGTTACTAGGGGAAAGTCATGTCCGCAACATAACTTTGCTTATGGACAGTCTTTTGTATACCCTATTACAGACAATAGAAGATGGGAAAGGTAAACAAACAGACCTAAATCCTGTTGGGTGACACTCATAAAATTTGACTTCAATTTAGTATCTAGGGACGTATTTGGGGGAATGCGCATTTGGCAAGCTGCCTTATATTTTGCTGTGGTGTGTAGCACAGACTAGTTGAAATTCCAGTCTTTGAAAACCCTGGGGGAAGAGTAAAAACGTGAAATATTAGAAATCCTTAATTATGTCTCCTGAGTTTACTCTGCTTGAAGTCTGGTTGCCAAAAATATCCCTACCTCTAACATTAATGGTCTTTTTATTTTTAACCAACATATCAGAAATGTAAAGGAAATGTAAACCATTTTGGATGTCTAACCAACATGATTCATTTGATTTCTGCTCACTGCTGATAGTAGCACATTTATATTTCATGGTTTCTGAATTCAAAGTACTATAATATCCAGATGTGGTCGACTGCTTTCAGGAACAGATGATAAACAGCATTGTCTCTTGAAGTTGGAGAGCAATGCTGAAGAACAGTCCATTCAGCAGCAAATCAAAAGATTTGTATTAAGTTGGAAAGTCATATGAATCTTGCCTAGATATCCCTGATGCTGGAAACTTATTTGTAGAGAAAGTAGAAAGCATCATATGAAGGTAGGGATTCACACTGTGGCCTGGAAAGAGAATGGTGTCAAAATAAGGAAAGAGACTTGATATAGAATTTCGAACTAATTTTTGAAAACTCTATATAATGGAAAACATGGTGTCAACAGCTTACAACCCCACTAGTTTTGCCCATTAAAAGATAAGTTTGCAATTTTGAAATGCTTCACGATCTAGAAAAAGTCTTCATTAAAGACACGATGGTATTAAATTATAATAGAGTTCCTTCTATGAGTTTTCTAGAATATGATGCTTTAACACACCACGGTGAGGCAAGTGTTCATCTTGCCAAATGTTTTTCTGCTGCTGAGGATAATTTTGAATGTTGCTGCTCAAGGTGATTGTGGACCTGAGGATGTTGCAGCAGAATGATCTAACACATGTGTGAGTGTTTGACCAGGCAAGGAGTTCTAGATAAATTTAAGGTATGGCTTTTTTGTTTTCAGTTTTGCTTTAGTATATATTTATACATATGAAAAGAATGCTCTGTGTCATTTTCTTCCAACACAATTTTAAGCCTGAAAAGAATATTTGCTCTTCAATTTTGACGGGCATACTTACAGAATAGATAGTAAGTGGATACAAAAGTTTCGGCTTTTGGTTAATGAAAGGTATCTATCTAATTGTCTTTTCTGTCATCTTGATATACTTAGTCAACTTTTCTAAAATAATAAATTAACCGTACTTAGTTTAGCTAAAATTCAACCAGCGACTAACAAGAGAATAGACTCAAATTCTGGGTCAAGGTTTAAAATAAAACCTTTTCTTTTTAAAAAAAAATTTTTTTTATTGTTACATTAATCATCATACATTACATCATTAGTTTTTGATGTAGTGTTCCATGATTCATTGTTTGTGCATAACACCCAGTGCTCCATGCAGAATGTGCCCTCCTTAATACCCATCACCAGGCTAACCCATCCCCTCACCCCCCTCCCCTCTAGAACCCTCAGTTTGTCTTTCAGAGTCCGTCTCTCATGGTTCGTCTCCCCCTCTGACTTATTTCCCTTCATTCTTCCCCTCCTGCTATCTTCTTCTTCTTTTTTTTTCTTAACATATATTGCATTATTTGTTTCAGAAGTACAGATCTGTGATTCAACAGTCTTGCACAATTCACAGCGCTCACCATAGCACATACCCTCCCCAATGTCTATCACCCAGCCACCCCATCCCTCCCACCCCCTACCACTCCAGCAACCCTCAGTTTGTTTCCTGAGATTAAGAATTCCTCATATCAGTGAGGTCATATGATACATGTTTTTCTCTGATTGACTTATTTCACTCAGCATAACACCCTCCAGTTCCATCCACGTCGTTGCAAATGGCAAGATCTCATTCCTTTTGATGGCTGCATAATATTCCATTGTGTATATATACCACCTCTTCTTTATCCATTCATCTGTCGATGGACATCTTGGCTCTTTCCACAGTTTGGCTATTGTGGACATTGCTGCTATAAACATTGGGGTGCACATACCCCTTTGGATCCCTACATTTGTATCTTTGTAAAACCTTTTCTTATATTATAACTCAAAAATCAATTTTTAAATCATGCTCCTTGGATCATTTCTTCTTTTTTCTTGGCTATTAAGCATTTCTAAAATTTCTTTCTAGTTCAAGATATCTTGATTAATCTTCCTTCTATAAAATAAATCTCTGTAGATTGTTCTCCACAATCAATTAACTTGAATCTGCCCTATTTTGTTTTGTTGCTACATGTATGTTGTCTTATCTGCCAAACGCAATGGTATGATCTTTGAAAGCAAGGTAAAACAGTTTGTCAGAGATTTAAGGAGGCTAATTAGTAGTGCACAGAAAAAAATGCAGGAAATAATAGGTGTGACAAATATGGGGTGTTATTTGAATGAAGTAGCTTCTTTTAAAAAATGTTTATTTATTTTGTTTTTAATTTTTATTGAAATATAACATACAATGTTATATTTGTTTCAGATGTACAACATACTAGTTAGACAAGCCTATATATTATTCAGTGCTCATCATGATAAGTGTAGTCACCACATAATAGTATTACAATATCATTGACTATGGAATCCTTGTGCACTGTTGGTGGGAATGTAAATTAGTGCAACCACTTTGGAAAACAGCATAGAGGTCTTCAAAAAATAAAAATAGAAATATACAATCTAGCAATTCCATTGCTAGTATTTACCCAACAAAAACCAAAACATGAGTTTGAAAATGTTACCTGCACCTTTATGTTTATTGCAGCATTATTGATAATAGCCAAGACAGTAGAAGCAACCCAAGTTGTCCACTGATACATAAATGAATAAAGAAGATGTGGTCTCTCTACACACACACACACACACACACACACACACACACACACAATGGAATATTACTCAGCCATAAAAAAGAATGAGATATTGCCATATGTGACAACATGGTTGGACCTAGAGGGTCCATGCTCAGTGAAATAATTCAGACAGAGAACACAAGCTTCTTTAGTGCAGAACTCTCTGGGCCTCTAGTGCAGTGGTTAGTGGTTGTGCCTCTGGAATCAGGCTGCTTCAGTTCAGATCCCAACTCTGTTATGAACTGTGTGACCTTTGACTTTGGATAAATGGCTTAAACTTTATGTACTTTTGTTTCTAGATTATAAAGTAGGTAGCTTTATACAATTTTTATGAAACATTAATGAATTAATGTGGTGCAATTACCATGAATGTGTGATTGTGAATTTCTACAAAGAAACTTTATACAGGTTCCATAAACATGACTGACTGTGGATTCTTTGTTTTCCTGACATATCATGTGACTAGTGTTCTTGAAAATACACTCAAGGAAATGTCCTTAGACCATGTCCTATGATCAGTGGTGCTTAACACATTGTTACTGACTGGTGAGTATCTTTTCTCTCTTCAATTATCTCCAACTTTTTATTACAAAAAATTTCAAACCTACAATTAAGTAGAAAGAATAGAACAGTAAAATATCCACATGCTATTCACCTAAATTTCAATTTGTAACTTTTTTTTACTTTTGCTCTCTCTCTTTTTCTCTCTGTTTATATTTATTCCAAAAACATTTGAATAGTTTTTTATGTGCCTGTTTTGAAAGTAAATTGCAGACTTTGTAATATTTCAACCCAAACTACTTCATCATATATCCTCTAAGAATAATGACAATCTGCTACAAATTCTATGATTTTATAATAATAAATAGCCAATATTTAAAATTTCTCTAAATATTATTGAATGACTGTATAGCTGTTTTACAAAATTCAGGATCCAACCAAAATGCACCCATTTCACTTTTTTTGTTGGATCTTTTTTTGCTCTCCTTTAATCTAGTCTTCCCATAATTTCTCCTGACATTGTTTTTTTTCAGCTTCATTGAGGTCTATGAAAAGTACAATTGTAAGATATATTACTTGTTGATTTGATATATGTATACATTGTGAAAGGATCCCCCCATTGAGTTAATTAACACTTCTATCACCCCACATATTTACCTTTTATTGTGTGTGAGAATATTTAAGTTCTACTCTCAGCAGATTTTAATTACACAATACAGTGTTATCAAGCATAGTCACCATGTTATACATTAGATCCTTAGAGCTTTTTCATCTTATAACTGAAAGTCTGTACACTTTAACCAACCTCTCCCTATTGTCCCCTACCCCCCCAGTGCCTGGCAATCACTTTTCTACTCTCTTTTTTTTAGTTCAACTCGTTTATGTGTTTATTTGTTTGCCTTTGTTTTTTAGATGCCACATGTGGTACCCTGTGGTATTTGTCTTTCTCTGTCTAGCTTATTTCACTTAGTGTAATGCCCTCAAGTTTCATTCATGTTGTCACAAATGATAGGATTGACTTCTTTTTTAGGGCTAAATAATATTCCATTGCATGTGTGCATGTGTGTGTGAGTGTGTGTGTGTGTATCCATTTATCCATCAATAAATACTTAAGTTGCTTTCATATTATGGATATTGGGACTAATGCTGTAATGAGCATGGGAACACAGATGCCTGTTTGAGATATAATTTCATTTCACTTGGATATGTACTCAGAAATGGAATGGCCAGTTCATGTGGTAGTTTTACTTTTAATTTTTTCAGATATTTCCATATTGTTTTCCATAGTGGTTGAACCAGTTTGTATTCTCACCAACAGTACATAAGGGTTCTCTTTTCTCACATCTTCACCAGCACTTGTTATCTCTAGTCTTTCTGGTAGTAACCATCTTAACAGGTATGAGGCAAAATCTCACTGTGGTTCTGATTTACATTTCCCTGATGATGAGTGATGTTGAACAGCTTTTATGTGCCTGTTGGTCATCTGTATATCTTCCTTGGTAAAATGTCTATTCAGGTCTTTACCCACTTTTTAATTGAGTTATTATTATTATTATTTTGCTATTATAATTTTTTTACTATTGACTTGTGTCAGTTCCTTGTATATTTTGGATATTAATTCCTCATTGGATATGCAGTTTGCACATATTTTCCCACATCCTATAGGTTGCCTTCTAATTTTGTTGATGGTTTTCTTTGTTGGGCAGATGCTTTTTAGTTTGATGTAGTTTTACATTTTTTATTCACTTCTGGTGTCAAATCCAAAAAAAATAATTGCCAAGACCAATGTCTAGGAGCTTTCCACCTATGTTTTCTTCCAGGAGTTTTATGGTTTTAGGTTTTACACTTAAGTTTTTAACCCATTTTGAGTTGATTTTTTTTGTGTGGTGTAAGATAGGGATTCAGTTTCATTTTTTTGTATGTGGCTATCCTTATTTCCTAACATCATTTATTGAAGGGACTATCATTTCCCCATACCTGACTTCATTCTGCTCTACCCTCTGATCTCCTAAAATATAAGTTCAATGAGGGGAGAAACTTTGTCTCATTTACTTGTATGCATGCATAGTAGATGTAGGGCCAGGCGTCAAGAAGGTGATATATATATATATATATATATATATATATATATATATGAACAAATGAATAAATAAATGAATGAGTGAATGGAAAAATGGATGAATGAAATAGATTCAGAGGACTTCTGTTAATTTCCTCAGTTGGTCTCTTGAAAATCCAAAAGCAAATTTCACTCTCTTTGCTTTACTAATGCATATCAATGCCATGAGATCTCATTATTTTATTTTTAGAAAAAATGATCAATGAGAACATTGTACCAGAGGATCCTCACTGGGAATTTTTAGTTGAACACATTATTTAGCAAATGCTAACACGAGAACTTGAGGATATTTAGTAAACATGCTGAAGTCAACACATTAATGCAACTGAAACCAATAGAGAAGCAACTGTCTATTAACCTCAGCATTGTGGGGTCTAAAAATGCTTTTACCCACTATTGGGTTTTGTAACCTGTAAAATAAATCAAAACATAACAAAAGTTAACCTTGAAAACCTTTTGATTACCTCTCAGAGGTTAATTTTTTTGAAGACTGCATAGTGTGGTAGAAAAAGCTTGTGTTTTGAATTAAGCAAAACTCTACCAAACCCTTGCTCTAATAAATATAACTATTTATTAGTTATATAACATGAGATTACTTAAAAATTTCTCATTCATTAATCCAGGATAATCTCACTTGTTTTGTAGCATTGTGTCAAAAATTAAATGAGAAAATGTATTTGAAGTGTCTTGTACATGGTCTATGTCTTATACATGCAAGTTCACTGCTTTTGTGGGGCTCATTAATTTTATATCTCCTTTTTCATTTTGATTTTGTAAGCTTTTGGAAAATTCTTCATGGTATTATATAGTTGATCTACTTAAAATTAATTTCAGTAAGCTTTATCAAAAAGGGAAGAAAAGAGGCATGTTTTGACATAATTATGTTCCCTCTTTTCATTTAATTTTTGAACCTGAGATCTAGAAATAGTCTTCATTCTGAGATGGCAATAGCCACAAAATCAAATTTATAAGTGGAAAGAAAAGTAAATAAATTATCAGAGTTCATAGAAATCTTCATTCCTATGTGTAAATGGCAGTATTGAGCAGAAGTCCTAGAATTCTCATATATAAAATTTAAATATTTCAACATCATTATTATATTTTATTTTTCCACCTAGAAAGGGAAATTAACCAATTTTGAAATCTTTTATTCTTAGTAGTAGAACTATCATTCAATAATATTGTCTTGTGACGTACAATAAAACAATAATCGCTGTTATGGGTTTTATTCTTTTTGTAAAGGACCAGATCTAAGTTTGGAAGAGTTAACCACTCATTGAAGGGTAAGTTATTTCTTTGCGGGCTCTGGTGCACCATTACATTTTCTGCAAGAGGTAATAGATAAGCCAGACTCTGAAAGAACAAGTGTACATTATATCAACAGGTACTTCACTAAAAAAAATGATTTATTGCCATCAGTTTTCAGAAGATAATGCTTTTAAGTTCTGTATATATAAACTCCATTTATTTTAAACACCCACACACTGAGTTAACCTCTTGTTATTAATCTTGTTTATAAGAATTATTTGGAAACTTTTTCTATCTCAACTTTAAAGTAGTGTAGATTATCCCTTGGAGCTAAAGTATGCTCCCCTCAGGATTTAGGCATGCCCAGACATGTCTATAAGCCTCCTGGGATGTTCTCCTAGCAACAGGGACTGAGGTATCTTTCAGGGAAAGATCTAGTCATAAGGGAAGAAAGAGTTCACATTCATAAGCTTGGCCCAAGGATAAAACTAGGGTCTGTCTGCCAGAAAGGCTAAGGGCTTAAGTGAAAGGGAATGGGAGTGGGGATTGGGGATGGGACAAACACAGCTGGTTTGGGAAACCCAGGGAGAGCAGAAGTCTTGCTGTCTCATGGGGAAGCAGTACTTTCCTTGAGGAGGGTGAGCAGTAGATCAAGGTTATTAAGGTCTTCTTTGATGTTAGTTTAGCTAGCATTCTGCAAATTACTGTTGATCCTCCTTAAGCTGTGGAGTTGTAAACTTTTTTTTAAAAAAAGATTTTATTTATTTATTTGTCAGAGAGAGAAAGAGAGCAAAAGCAGGGGGAACGGCAGGCTGGGGGAGAAGCAGGCTCCCCACTGAGCAAGGAGCCTAATGCAGGACTTGATCCCAGGATCCTGGGATCATGATCTGAGCCAAAGGCAGATGCTCAACGACTGAACCACCCAGGCGTCCAGCATTGTAAGCTTCTAATAAGAGAAATGTTTTTTTCCTGCTTGGGCAGGTCTGAGCCCATAGGTAGCAGCAACTGAATGATGCTGTGGAGGCAGAATCTATAACCAGCTGCCCTAGTTGATCACTGGGTGGATGGAGAAGGAAACAGAGAAGCACCAATGATGATATTCTTTTTGGAACAAGAAAGACTTAACCACTTTTTCTGTTTTATATTTGCCTAATATTTAAAAGCAATGAGATAGGAACCATTTACGTTTTGTGATATCACTTGATGTAAATACTTTATATTTTTGAAGGCTTAACCTACATTTTTTGAAGGAGAATACTTAATAAAATTTGCTTACTAATATTAAAAAAATTAACTTAAACAAACCTTAGCTTCAGTGAAATAAAATATTTGTTGAAGCTATGAAAATATGTAGCAAGCAAATTGGAACTCTGAGTAATCCCAAGGTGTTGAGAAAAACACATGACTTATTGCAAATATCGCTCCAATTCACACATTCTAGTCTCCTCAGACTGATCAATCAGCTTATTAACTTCCTATCACCCACTTTACAACCTCAGAGAAAGATCATTTCCCCAGAAACAAAGGAAAAGAGTGTTTGTAAATGTCTATACATCTATATATGACAGATATAGATTGCTGTCTAACCTCTTGAGAAGTTCTTACTGGAAAAGTCTTTTCAGAAAGCAGGTCATTCCAGTCTTTAAGTTGTTTGAAGAACACTGTACCTAGATTTCAAATCTCACAAAATGTATTTCCCTTGCTACACAGCTAGTACTTTGTTTTTCAATGTTTCCGTGAAGTTGTTGTGAGTCTGACATAAGATACATGTGAAACGTTCAGATGTTTGGCAGATATAATGTAACTATCATGATTGAAACCAACCAAGAAACTCATTCTTCAGACCTCTTCAGTCTGCTATATGAAACATTTTGACCTACATCATCAATTTAGAATTATACAGCTTCATGCTGAATTTCACAAAGGGTTACCAAGTTCACGAGGAGGTCCAGAAAGAATTCTTTGCAATTTTTCTTTGCTAGAAATAAAGTTCACATGTATCTTTTCTGGTTATGTTTTTCTAGACTATCAGAATTAAAGGGAAAACTTTTGTGGGCTAGCATGTTCCACGAAACAAATATTTGTTGAATGAATGAATGAATGAGTGAGTGAATAAGAAATATTGAGCGGATTTACTGTGGAGCTAATGAAGGAGATTTAGTAATCTCCTCATATGGTGATATGATTTAGAAAAATTTGCAAAAGCTGTACTTTCTAAGAGCAATCAGTTAAAATCTAATTGCTGTCTCTTTCTGATTTTCCCTTTGTCATCCTCATGTCACATGTCCATGTGACACTGGAGTGGCTGTGGGCACTTTTGGAATCTAAGAGGAAGTGGAATTGCAGACACATTTAGTTTGGGTTTGGTGGGATATTTATGTGGTTTACAGTCATTTTTCAGTATAGATAAATTATTACAAGATGTCACTGCAAGAATGGCTTCCAGTTTACTATTACCTCCTGTGCCAATTTAACCAGCATTATGTCAGGAAAAATCCAGTGCTAGAGATCTCATGGTGATGTGAAAGTTTCCTACAGAACCTGACACCAGGAGTGAGTGGGTAGCAGAGAAACCAAAAAATTTGAAAAGTAGACGATAGGACCTACTTGGGGAGAATTTTTACAAAATCCACAATATGCAAACTCTTAAGTATTCAAATCTCCTTGGTACCTGGTTAAAATTACTCTTTTTAGCCGTATATTTGATTATGGGATATATAATATAAATGTGCCATATATTTCAATTTTTAAATGGGACTTGCATAAAATAGAATTTGTTAGAATTCGTAAAGGCACAAACAACATTCCTATAAACAGTAAGTGTATCTGTAACAGCTCATGTATGAAAGAAAGACGCATGATAGAGGTATTCCCCAAATTTGATAACTTCTTTAAAGGTCACAAGACATTATCAATAATGACTTATGATGCTAAAAGAAACTTTCAGAAACTACCAATAATAAAACAAAAATTTAATCAATCAGGCTAGAAGACTGATCTTTTCATTCTTTCTATAGAAAATATTACAAAATCATTATTTTACAAAGAGTTAATCAGAGTACATAGTAAAAAATGTAGGAAAAAAGTGCTCCAGAGGTGCATCTTATGGTTAATTAATAAAAATGTTATTTTGGGGGTGCCTGGGTGGCTCAGTTGGTTAAGCGACTGCCTTCGGCTCAGGTCATGATCCTGGAGTCCCGGGATTGAGTCCCACATTGGGCTTCCTGCTCAGCAGGGAGTCTGCTTCTCCCTCTGACTCTCTTCCCTCTCATGCTTTCTATCTCTCATTCTCTCTCTCTCAAATAAATAAATAAAATCTAAAAAAAAAGACATTTAAAAAAAGTGTTATTTTGTTTTCTCTTATTTTGTAATGTCTATAGTATTTGTCAATTTTTTAAGTATCTGTAATTTGTGGGGTTTCATTTCTCATTCTGAATAAGTGGTAGCTTTTAACCTAATTTTGTATCTTTTTATTAAGGAGGCTACCCAACAAGCTTTAGGTCTCCAAAATTTTGTATGCCTCTGTAGATGCAAATTATCATAAAGTTTTTACAAATGAACTTTTTATAGAGGTATACTTTGTATACAATAAAATGCTTACATTTTATGTGTAGAGTTCGATGATGTTTGACAAATGTAAACACCTATGTATCCACCCCCACAATCAAAATATATAATATTTTATTCATCCTGAAAGGTGCTCCTGTGTCTCTTCTCAGTTAATATCTACTCTTCACCCCCAGCTCTAGGCAAGTGCTGATCTGCTTTCTACCATTAAGATTAGACTTGTCTTTCCAGAAGTTTCATATAAATTGAATCATACAGTATGTACACTTTTGTGCCTGGCTTCTTTTGCTCAGCATAACATTTTTGATATTCAGCTATTATGTTATAAGAACCAATCATTAATTCTTTTTTAAAAAAATTTTTTTATTGTTATGGTAATCACCATACATCATTAGTTCTTGATGTAGTGTTCCATGATTCATTGTTTCTGCATAACACCCAGTGCTCCACGCAGAACGTGCCCTCCTTAATACCCATCACCAGGCTCCCCCACCCCCCCACCCCCCACCACTCAGCAACACTCAGTTTGTTTCCTGAGATTCAGAACTCCTCATATCAGTGAGGTCATATGATACCTGTCTTACTCTGATTGACTTATTTCACTCAGCATAACACCCTCCAGTTCCATCCACGTCGTTGCAAATGGCAAGATCTCATTCCTTTTGATGGCTGCATAATATTCCATTGTGTATATATACCACCTCTTCTTTATCCATTCATCTGTCGATGGACATCTTGGCTCTTTCCACAGTTTGGCTATTGTGGACATTGCTGCTATAAACATTGGGGTGCACGTACCCCTTCGGATCCCTACATTTGTATCTTTGGGGTAAATACCCAGTAGTGCAATTGCTGGATCGAATGGTAGCTCTAATTTCAACTGTTTGAGGAACCTCCATACTGTTTTCCAGAGTGGTTGCACCAGCTTGCATTCCCACCAACAGTGTAGGAGGGTTCCCCTTTCTCCACATCCCCGCCAACATCTGTCGTTTCCTGACTTTTTAATTTTAGCCATTCTGACTGGTGTGAGGTGGTATCTCAATGAGCTTTTGATTGGGATTTGCCTGATGCCGAGCGATGTTGAGCACTTTTTCGTGTGTCTGTTGGCCATATGGATGTCTTCTTTGGAAAAATGTCTGTTAATGTCTTCTGCCCATTTCCTGATTGGATTATTTGTTCTTTGGGTGTTAAGTTTGATAAGTTCTTTATAGATTTTGGATACTAGCCCTTTATCTGATATGTCATTTGCAAATATCTTCTCCCGTTCTGTCGGTTGTCTTTTGGTTTTCTTGACTGTTTCTTTCACTGTGCAAAAGCTTCTTATCTTAATGAAGTCCCAAGAGTTCATTTTTGCCCTTTCTTCCCTTGCCTTTGGCAATGTTTCTAGGAAGAAGTTGCTGTGGCTGAGGTCGAAGAGGTTGCTGCCTGTGTTCTCCTTTGGGATTTTGATGGATTCCTGTCTCAAATTTAGGTCTTTCAACCATCTGGAGTCTATTTTTGTGTGTGGTGTAAGGAAATGGTCCAATTTCATTCTTCTGCATGTGGCTGTCCAATTTTCCCAACACCATTTGTTGAAGAGACTGTCTTTTTGCCATTGGACATTCTTTCCTGCTTTGTCAAAGATGAGTTGACCATAGAGTTGAGCGTCCATTTCTGGGCTCTCTATTCTGTTCCATTGATCTACGTGTCTGTTTCAGTCCCGACACCATACTGTCTTGATGATGACGGCTTTGTAATAGAGCCGGAAGTCCAGAATTGTGATGCCGTCCTCTTTGCTTTTCTTTTTCAGCATTCCTCTGGCTATTCGGGGTTTTTTATGGTTCCATACAAATTTTAGGATTATTTGTTCCATTTCTTTGAAAAAAGTGGATGGTATTTTGATGGGGATTGCATTGAATGTGTAGATTGCTCTAGGTAGCATTGACATCTTCACAATGTTTGTTCTTCCAATCCATGAGCATGGAACGTTTTTCCTTTTCTTTGTGTCTTCTTCAATTTCTTTCGTGAGTATTTTATAGTTTTTTGAGTACAGATCCTTTGCCTCTTTGGTTAGATTTATTCCTAGGTATCTTATGGTTTTGGGTGCCATTGTAAATGGGATCGACTCCTTAATTTCTCTCTCTTCTGTCTTGTTGTTGGTGTATAGGAATGCCACTGATTTCTGTGCATTGATTTTATATCCTGCCACTTTACTGAATTCCTGGATGAGTTCTAGCAGTTTCGGGGTGGAGTCTTTTGAGTTTTCCGCATAAAGTATCATATCATCTGCAAAGAGTGTGAGTTTGATTTCCTCCTTGCCAATTTGGATGCCTTTGATTTCTTTTTGTTGTCTGATTCCTGTGGCTAGGACTTCTAATATATATTGAATGGCAGTGGTGATAGTGGACATCCCTGCCGCGTTCCTGACCTTAGGGGGAAAGCTCTCAGCTTTTCCCCATTGAGAATGATATTTTCTGTAGGTTTTTCATAGATGGCTTTTATGATATTGAGGTATGTACCCTCTATCCCTATACTCTGAAGAGTTTTGATCAAGAAAGGATGCTGTACTTTGTCAAATGCTTTTTCTGCATCTATTGAGAGGATCATATGATTCTTCTTTCTTTTGTTAATATATTGTATCACGTTGATTGATTTGTGGATATTGAACCAACCTAGCAACCCAGGGACAAATCGCACTTGGTCATGGTGAATAATCCTTTTAATGTATTGTTGTATCCTATTGGCTAGTATTTTGGTGAGAATTTTTGCATCCATGTTCATCAAGGATATTGGTCTGTAATTCTCCTTTTTGATGGGGGTCTTTGTCTGGTTTTGGGATCAAGGTAATGGTGGCCTCATAAAATGAGTTTGGAAGTTTCCCTTCCATTTCTATTTTTTGGAACAGTTTCAGGAGAATAGGTATTAATTCTTCTTTAAATGTTTGGTAGAATTCCCTTGGGAAAACATCTGGCCCCGGGCTTTTGTTTGTTGGGAGAATTTTGATGACTGCTTCAATTTCCTTAGTGTTTATATGTCTGTTCAGGTTTTCTATTTCATCCTGGTTCAATTTTGATAGTGGATACATCTCTAGGAAAGCATCCATTTCTTCCAGGTTATCTAATTTGCTGGCATAGAGTTGCTCATAATATGTTCTTATAATTGTTTGTATTTCTTTGGTGTTGGTTGTGATCTCTCCTCTTTCATTCATGATTTTGTTGATTTGGGTCATTTCTCTTTTCTTTTGGATAAGTCTGGCCAGGGGTTTATCAATCTTGTTAATTCTTTCAAAGAACCAGCTCCTAGTTTCGTTGATCTGTTCTACTGTTCTTTTGGTTTCTGTTTCATTCATTTCTGCTCTGATCTTTATTATTTCTCTTCTCCTGCTGGGTGTAGGCTTTATTTGCTGTTTTTTCTCCAGCTCCTTTAGGTGTAGGGTTAGGTTTTGTATTTGAGACCTTTCTTGTTTCTTTTTTTTTTTTTTATTCTTATTTTTTTTAAGGTTTTGTTTATTTATTTGATAGAGAGAGACACAGCGAGAGAGGGAACACAAGCAGGGGGAGTGGGAGAGGGAGAAGCAGGCTTCCCACTGAGCAGGGAGCCTGATGCGGGACTCGATCCCGGGACTCCAGGATCATGACCTGAGCCGAAGGCAGTCGCTTAACCAACTGAGCCACCCAGGCGCCCACCTTTCTTGTTTCTTGAGAAAGGCTTGTATTGCTATATACTTTCCTCTCAGGACTGCCTTTGCTGTATCCCAAAGATTTTGAACAGTTGGGTTTTCATTTTCATTGGTTTCCATGAATTTTTTATTTTTTTAATTTTTTTATTATTTAGAAAACTTTTTTTTACTGTATTACAGAGCACAAATAGTAGTAAAGAACACAATTCTTAAGTGTACAGTTGATTGAATTTTTATGTATAGCTATATCATATAGCTCTTAATCACCATGCTAATGTATAGAACATTTCCAGCTCGCCCCAGAAGGCCTCCCTCTTCCCCTTCCCAATCAGTACCAAACACCCACCCTGCCCTCAAATCCACGCAGAATTAACTGCCATCCTTATTTGTAATACCACAGATAGATTAGTTTTGCCTGTTTTGAATTTCACAGAAATTCATTGAATTTTTAAAGTTCTTCTTTAAATTCCTGGTTGACGTATTCATTCTTTAGTAGGATGCTCTTTAGCCTCCATGTATTTGAGCTCTTTCCGACTTTCCTCTTCTGATTGAGTTCTAGTTTCAAAGCATTGTGGTCTGAAAATATGCAGGGAATAATCCCAATCTTTTGGTACCGGTTGAGACCTGATTTGTGACCTAGGATGTGATCTATTCTGGAGAATGTTTCATGGGCACTAGAGAAGAATATGTATTCCGTTGCTTTGGGATGGAATGTTCTGAATATGTCTGTGAAGTCCATTTGGTCAGGTGTGTCATTTTAAAGTCTTTATTTCCTTGTTGATCTTTTGCTTAGATGATCTATCCATTTCAGTGAGGGGGCTGTTAAAGTCCCCCACTATTATTGCATTATTGTTGATGTGTTTCTTTGCTTTTGTTATTAATTGCTTATATAATTGGCTGCTCCCATGTTCGGGGCATAGATATTTACAATTGTTAGATCTTCTTGTTGGATATTCCCTTTAAGTAGGATATAGTGTCCTTCCTCATCTCTTATTACAGTCTTTGGTTTAAAATCTAATTTGTCTGATATAAGGATTGCCACCCCAGCTTTCTTTTGGTGTCCATTAGCATGGTACATGGTTTTCCACCCCCTCACTTTCAATCTGGGGGTGTCTTTGGGTCTAAAATGAGTCTCTTGCAGACAGCATATCGATGGGTCTTGTTTTTTAATCCAATCTGATAGCCTGTGTCTTTTCATTGGGGCATTTAGCCCATTTACATTCAGGGTAACTATTGAAAGGTATGAATTTATTGCCATTGTATTGCCTGTAAGGTGACGGTTACTGTATATTGTCTGTGTTCCTTTCTGGTCTATGCTGCTCTTAGGCTCTCTCTTTGCTTAGAGGACCCCTTTCAATATTTTTTGTAGGGCTGGTTTCATGTTTGCAAATGCCTTTAGTTTTTATTTTGTCTTGGAAGCTTTTTATCTCTCCTTCAATTTTCAATGACAGCCTCACTGGATATAGTATTCGTGGTTGCATATTTTTCTTGTTTAGTGTCTGAATATATCATGCCAGTCCTTTTTGGCCTGCCAGGTCTCTGTGGATAGGTCTGTTGCCAGTCTAGTGTCTCTACCATTATAGGTTACATATCTCTTCTCCCGAGCTGCTTTCAGGATTTTCTCTTTGTTTCTGAGACTCATAAATTTTACTATAGATGTCAGGGTGTTGACCTCTTTTTATTGATTTTGAGGGGGGGTTCTCTGTGCCTCCTGGATATTGATGCCTGTTTCCTTCCGCACATTAGGGAAGTTCTCTGCTATAATTTGCTCCAATATACCTTCTGCCCCTCTCTCTCTTTCTTCTTCCTCTGGGATCCCAATTATTCTAATGTTTCATCTTATGGTATCGCTTACCTGTCGAACTCTGCCCTTGTGATCCAGTAGTTGTTTATCTTTTTCTCAGCTTCTTTATTTTCCATCATTTGGTCTTCTATATCACTGATTCTCTCTTCTGCCTCATTTATCCTAGCAATTAATGGCCCCATTTTTGATTGCACCTCATTAATAGCCTTTTTGATTTCAACTTGGTTGGATTCTAGTTCTTTTATTTCTCCAGAAAGCGTTTCTCTAATAACTTCCACGCTTTTTTCAAGCCCAGCTAGTATCTTTAAAGTCATGATTCTGAACTCTAGGTCCGACATCGCAGTAATGTACGTATCGAGTAGGTCCGTGGCAGACGGTATTACCTCTTGTTCTTTTTGGTGAGGTGATTTTTTTCGTCTTGTCATTTTGTCCAGAGGAGAATAGATGAATGAGAGAACAAAATGCTAACAGGTTAACAACGTCCCCAGAAAATATAGTCTAATCAAATCAGAAAAGACCTGAAACTAGGGGAAAAGAAAGGGAAAGAAAGAAAAAAGAAAGAGAAAGAAAGAAAAAAGAAAGAAAAAGAAAAACAAAGAAAAACAGGACAAAACAAAACAAAAAACCCATAATATTATCAAATATGATCAGGCTCGTGCATAGATCAGTGCCACACACTAGATTTTGGGTGTATTTTGTTCTGTTAGAATAAAGTGCCTCCTAAAATTTTAAAGAAAGAAAGACTTATATATGTACAAAAATAAGGGTTGATACGATGAAGGGATGGAATATGACTGTAAAGATGAAAAGTATAAAAAATTTTAAAAAAGGAATTGATAAGATGTTTGTGAAAAGAAAGAAGAGGATTTAAGAAAAAAGGAAAGAAAGGAAGAAAAAAACAGGGGGAGAGAATGTGATGAGGCCGGAGACTAGAACAAAGCCATACACTAGAGATTTAGGGTATATTTTGATATGTTAGAAGAAACTGTATCTCAAATTTTAAAGAGAGAACAACTTATATATATATATATATACACATATATATATATATGCAAAAAGTAAGGGTAACTACTATGAAGGGATAGACTCTGACTCTAAAAATGAAAAATAAAAATGTTTTTTAAAGAAAGGGATTGATAAGATGTTAGTTGAAAAAGGGAAAAAGAAAAATTCAAATAAAAGAAACAGTTAAAAAATTAACTTTGAAAGACTAAAGAATCATGGTAAAAAAGCCATGAATTCTATGTGCAGTATTCCCCTGG
>NW_027397137.1:5473498-5488253 GCF_003265705.2 Callorhinus ursinus | reverse complement strand
ACTATTATTGTATTGTTGTCAATGTGTTTCTTTGCTTTTGTTATTAATTGCCTTATATAATTGGCTGCTCCCATGTTCGAGGCATAGATATTTACAATTGTTAGATCTTCTTGTTGGATAGACCCTTTAAGTAGGATATTGTGTCCTTCCTCATCTCTTATTACAGTCTTTGTTTTAAAATCTAGTTTGTCTGATATAAGGATTGCCACCCCAGCTTTCTTTTGGTGTCCATTAGCATGGTAAATGGTTTTCCACCCCCTCACTTTCAATCTGGGGGTGTCTTTGGGTCTAAAATGAGTCTCTTGCAGACAGCATATCGATGGGTCTTGTTTTTTAATCCAGTCTGATAGCCTGTGTCTTTTGATTGGGGCATTTAGCCCATTTACATTCAGGGTAACTATTGAAAGGTATGAATTTAGTGCCATTGTATTGCCTGTAAGGTGACTGTTACTGTATGTTGTCTGTGTTCCTTTCTGATCTGTGCTGCTTTTAGGCTCTCTCTTTGCTTAGAGGACCCCTTTCAATATTTCTTGGAGGGCTGGTTTCGTGTTTGCAAATTCCTTTAGTTTTTGTTTGTTCTGGAAGCTTTTTATCTCTCCTTCTATTTTCAATGACAGCCTAGCTGGATATAATATTCTTGGCTGCATATTTTTCTCGTTTAGTGCTCTGAAGATATCTTGCCAGTCCTTTCTGGCCTGCCAGGTCTCTGTGGCTAGGTCTGTTGCCAATCTAATATTTTTACCATTGTAGGTTACATATCTCTTCTCCCGAGCTGCTTTCAAGATTTTCTCTTTGTCTCTGAGACTCGTAAGTTTTACTATTAGATGTCGGGGTGTTGACCTATTATTATTGATTTTGAGAGGGGTTCTCTGTGCGTCCTGGATTTTGATGCCTGTTTCCTTCCTCACATTAGGGAAGTTGTCTGCTATAATGTGCTCCAATATACCTTCTGCCCCTCTCTCTCTTTCTTCTTCTTCTGGGATCCCAATTATTCTAATGTTGTTTCGTCTTATCGTATCGCTTATCTCTCGAATTCTGCCCTCGTGATCCTGTAGTTGTTTCTCCCTCTTTTTCTAAGCCTCTTTATTTTCCATCATTGATCTTCTATATCACTGATTCTCTCTTCTGCCTCATTTATCCTAGCAGTTAGTGCCCCCATTTTTGATTGCACCTCATCAATAGCCTTTTTGATTTCGACTTGGTTAGATTTTAGTTCTTTTATTTCTCCAGAAAGAGTTTCTCTAATAACTTCCACGCTTTTTTCAAGCCCAGCTAGTATCTTTAAAGTCATGATTCTGAACTCTAGGTCCGACATCGTACTAATGTCCGTATTGAGTAGGTCCCTGGCTGACGGTACTACCTCTTGTTCTTTTTGCTGAGGTGATTTTTTTCGTCTTGTCATTTTGTCCAGAGGAGAATAGATGAATGAGAGAACAAAATGCTAACAGGTTTACAACGTCCCCAGCAAATATACTGTATACAAATCAGAAAAGACCTGAAACCAGGGGAAAAGAAAGGGAAAGAAAGAAAAAAGAAAGAGAAAAAAAAGAAAAAAAGAAAAAAAAGATAAAAACAAAAACAGAACAATACAAAAAAAGCAGAATGTGATAAATTATGATCAGGCTAGTGCATAGATCAGTGCCACACACTAGATTTTGGGCGTATTTTGGTCGGTTAGAAAAAAGTGCCTCCTAAAATTTTATTTTATTTTATTTTTATTTTTTTTAAAGATTTTATTTATTTGACAGAGAGAGAGAGAGAGAGAGAGCACAAGTAGGCAGAGTGGCAGGCAGAGGGAGAGGGAGAAGCAGGCTCTCCGCTGAGCAGGGAGCCGGACGTGGGGCTCGATCCCAGGACTCCAGGATCATGACCTGAGCCAAAGGCAGCCGCTTAACTGACTGAGCCACCCAGGTGCCCCGCCTCCTAAAATTTTAAAGGAAGAAAGACATATATGTACAAAATAAGGGTTGATACAATGAACGGATAGAAGATGATTGTAAAGATGAAAATTATAAAAGATTTTATAAAAGGACTTGATAATATAAGAAGTTGTTTGAAAAAAGAAAGAAGATTTAAAAAAAAAAAGAAAAAAGGGAGAGAATGTGATCAAGCAGGAGAGTAGAACAGAGCCATACACTAGTGATTTAGAGTATATTTTGATCTGTTAGAAGAAACTGTATCTCAAAATTTTAAAGAGAGAACAACTTATATATATATATATGCCAAAAATAAGGGTAACTACTATGAAGGGATAAAATATGACTCTAAAAATGAAAAATAAATTTTTTTAAAAGAGATTGATAAGATGTTGGTTGAAAAAGGGAAAAAGAAAAATTCAAAAGAAACAGTTAAAATAATTAACTTTGATGAACTAATGAATCATGGTAAAAAAAAAGCCATGAATTTTATGTGCAGTATTCCCCTAGCGCTGGAGTTCTCCCGTTCTCCTTGATCGGTTAACTTGGTCTTGGCTTGCTGGCTGTTCGTGCTGATCTTCTGGGGGAGGGGCCTGTTGCTGTGGTTTCCAAATGTCTTTGCCGGAGGCGGAATTGCCCCACCCTTGTCGGTCCGGGCTAAGCAAGCTGCTCGGGTTTGCTCTCAGGAGCTTTTGTTCCCTGCAAGCTCTCGGTACAGCTTTGGAGGACCAGGGCAAAAATGGTGGCCTCCCAATCTCCACCCGAGGAGCTGAGAACTCGGGGCCCCGCTCCTCAGTGCGCCCCCAGAGAAAAGCAGTCACTCCCGTGTCCCCGGTCTCCGGCCGCACTCCGTGATCACCCGGCCTGTGACCGAGCGTTGCTATCTCTGGCACCCGACCCCATGTGGAGTCTCCAAACCCAGCAGATCCATGCGGTGCGCTCCCGCGCCGCTCCTCCCGGGGGAGGAAGGGGAGTCTCCCTGGATCTGCCCCTTGTTGGGTCCCTGCTGCAGGAGCAGTGGCCCGACTGGGCCGCGGATCACAGTTTATGGCCACCCCGAGCTGAGAGCCCGCGACTCTGCTCCGTCTCTGCAGCCGGCTTCCCCGCTCCGATACCTGGGAGCTCTGCCGCACTCAGGCACCCCCGGTCTTTCTGTGACCCCGAGGGTCCTGAGACCACACTGTCCCGGGAGGATTCCACCCCCTGCTTAGCTACTGCAGCGACGTCCCTCAGCGGAGCTGACTTCTAACAGTTCTGATTCTGTGCTCCGCGGCTCTAGCACTTTCCAGAAGCGGCCGGCGGAGGCCCCTCCCCCGCTGTCTATCCTCCCGAATATCACCTCGGATTCACTTCTCCGCACGTCCTACCTTCCAGTAAGTGGTTGCTTCTCTGTTCAGATAGTTGTTGCTACTCTCCTCTTCGATTTCCTGTTGAGTTTGTAGGTGTTCAGAATGGTTTGATCCCTATTCAGCTGAATTCCTGAGACCAGACGAAATCTAGATCTCCTACTCCTCCGCCATCTTGCTCCGCCCCCTCGTGATGAGTGATTTTTTTAAAAATTTTTTATTATGTTATGTTAGTCAGCATACAGTACATCATTAGTTTTTGATGCAGTGTTCCATGATTCATAGTTTGCATATAACACCCAGTGCTCCATGCAATTCGTCCCCTCTTTAATACCCATCACTGGGCTAACGTATTGTTGGATTCAGTTTGCTAGTATCTTATTGAGAATGTTTACATCCATGTTCATCAAGGATATTGGCCTGTAGTTTTCTTTTTTAGCAGTGTCTTTATCTGGTTTTGGTATCAGGGTAATGCTGGCCTCATAGAATGAATTTGGAGGTTTTCCTTCCTTTTCTATCTTTTGAAATAGTTTGAGAAGAATGGCTATTAACTCTTTAAATGTCTGGTAGAATTCCCCTGGGAAGCCATCTTGTCCTCGACTTTTGTTTGTTGGGTTTTTTTAAATTATTGATTCAATTTCTTTGCTGGTTATGGGTCTGTTCAGGTTTTCTATTTCTTCCTGTCTCAGTTTTGGTAGTTTGTATGTTTCTAGGAATTTATCCATTTCTTCTAGGGTGTTATTTTGTCGGCATATAGTTTTTCATGATATTCTCTTATAATTGTTTGTATGCCTGTGGGGTTTGTTATTATTTCTCCTCTCTCATTTGCGCTTTTATTTTTTGGGTTCCTTTCTCTCTCTCTCTCTCTCTCTCTCTCTCTCTTTTGATGTGTCTGGCTAGGGATTTATTAATTTTATTGATTTTTTTTTCAAAGAAACAGCTCCTTGTTGCATTGATCTGTTCTCTTTTTTTTTTAAGTTTCTGTATCATTTATTTCTGCTCTAATCTTTATTATTTCCCTTCCTCTGAGAGTTTTAAGCTTCATTGTTGTTCCTTTTCTAGCTCCTTTGGGTGTAAGTTTAGGTTGTGTATTTGAGATTTTTTTTGCTTTTTGAGGTAAGCCTGTATTCAATATATTTTTCTCTTAGGACCACCTTTACTTCAGCCCAAATGTTTTGGACTGTCATGTTTTCATTTTCATTTGCTTCCATGTATTTTCTTATTTCTTCTTTAATTTCCTGGTTAACCCATTCATTCTTTAGTAGGGTGTTCTTTAACTTCCATGTATTTGTGTCTTTCCAAATTTTTTCTTGTGTTTGACTTCAAGTTTCACAGTGTTGTTGTTGAGAATAGGCATGGTATCTCACTCTTTTTGTACTTGCTGAAGGCTGATTTGTGACCCAGTATGTGATCTATTCTGGAGACTGTTCCATGTGCCCTGGAGAAGAATGTGTATTCTGCTGCTTTAGGATGAAATGTTCTGAATGTATCTGTGAGGTCCATCTGGCCCAGCATGTCATTCAAAGCCATTCTTTCCTTCTTCATTTTCTGCTTAGATGATCTGTCCATTGCTATTAGTAGTGTGTTAAAGTCCCTTACTACTATTGTATTATTATCAATGAGTTCCTTTATGTTTGCTATTAACTGTTGTATATATTTGGGTGCTCCCAAGTTAGGGGCATAAATATTTACTGTTGTTAGATCTTCTGATCTTCTTGTTGGATTGCCCCCCTTATTATGATATAGTGCCCATCTTCATCTCTTATTACAGTCTTTGGTTTCAAATCTAGTTTGTCTGATATAAGTATGGCTACACTGGCTTTCTTTTGACATCCATTTACATGATAGATGTTTCTCCATCTCCTCACTTTCAGTCTGCAGGTGTCTTTACATCTAAAATGAGTCTCTTGTAGGCAGCATATGGATGGGTCTTATTTTTTTTTTTTATCCATTCTGACATCATGTGTCTTTTGATTGGAGTGTTTAGTCCCTTTACATTCAGAGTAATTATTGACAGATATGTATTTAGTGACTTTTTAATGTTTTGTGGTTGTTTCTGAATATTTTCTCTGATCTTTTCTTGTCTTTCTCTCTCATGGTTTATTGGTTTTCTTTAGTGATATACTTGGATTTCTTTCCCTTTATTCTTTGCGTATTTGTTAGTGGTTTTGATATATGGTTTAGGTTGTATATATCCTCTTCTGCAAATAACAGTCTATATTAAGTTGATGGTCACTTAAGTTTGAACCCATTCTTTATTCCTGTCCTCCCCACATTTTAGGTATATGTTGTTATATTTTACATCCTTTTATTTTGTACATTTTTTGGCTGATTATTTATTTTTTCTTTTTTTTAAGATATTTATTTATTTGACAGAGAGACAGCGAGAACGGGAACACAAACAGGAAGATTGGGGAAGGGAGACGCAGGCTTCCTGCTGAGCAGACAGCCCGATGCGGGGCTCGATCCCAGGACCCTGGGATCCTGACCTGAGCCGAAGGCAGACGCTTAATGACTGAGCCACCTAGGCGCCCCCTTGACTGATTTTTTAATAGAAATATTCATTTTTACTGCTTTTGTGCTTCCTGCCTTCATTCTGTCTCTTTGGTCTTTCTTTCCTACTCAAAGAGTCCACTTTAATATTTCTTGCAGGGCTGGCTTAGGTTTTGTTTGCCTAGGAAACTATCTCTGCTTCTATTCTGAATGATAGCCTTGCTGGAGATTTTTCTTATTCAGCACTTCGAATACATCATGCCCCTCCCTTCTGGCTTGTAAAGTTCCTGCTGAAAAATCCCCTGCTAGCCTTATGTGTTTTCCCTTGTAATTTACTGTCTTCTTTTGTCTTGCTGCTTTTAATATATTTATCTTTATCACTATGTTTGTCATTTTAATTACAATATTTCTTAGTGTGGATCTGCTTTTCTTGATTTTGCTGGGAGTTCTCTGTACTCCCTGGATCTGAATTCCCTTTTCCTTCCTTAATGAAAGAAGTTTTCAGCTATTATATCTTTTTTAAAAAAGATTTATTTATTTATTTATTTATTTATTTATTTATTTATTTATTTATGAGAGAAAGTGAGAAGAGCAGGCAGAGGGGAGATGGAGACGCAGGCTCCTTGCTGATCAGGGAACCTGATGCGGGACTCAATCCTAGGACCCTGGGATCATGACTTGAGCTGAAGGCAGCTGCTTAACCAAACTGAGCCACCCAGGCACCCCTCAGCATTATATCTTCAAATAAATTCTCTGTCCCCCTTTTCTCTCCCTTCTTCTTCTATAATACAAATGTTATTACATTTTATGGAGTCGCTGATTTCTTAAGTCTATTTTTGTGTTCCATAATCCTTTTTTCTCTCTTTTGTTCAGCTTCATTACTTTCCAGTAGTCTGTCTTCTAGGTCATGAATTCATTCCTCTACTTCTTCCAGCCTGCTGCTCATTCCATCAAGCCTGTTTCTCATTTTGTTTATCAAGCTCTTTATCTCTGCTGTTACTCCTTATCTCTTTGTTAATTGTCTCACTGATGTCCTCCAATCTTTTCTCAAGTCCAGTACAATCATTACTTTAAAGTACAATCATTACTTTAAATTTTCCATCAGGCAGGGTGCCAGTGTGGCTCAGTCGGTTAAGTGTCTGACTCTTGATTTTGGCTCATGTCATGATCTCAGGGTCATGGGATCAAACCCCATGTTAGACTCTGGGCTCAGCATGGAGTCTGCTTGTCCCTCTCCCTCTACTCCTTCCCCCACTCATGCTCTCTCTCTCCCTCTCTAAAAATAAATAAATGAACCTTAAAATTTTTTTCCATTTTATCTGTTTCACTTAGATCTCTGGCTGTGGCCTTGTCCTGTTCTTTCATTTGGGACAAATTCCTCTGTCTCCTCATTTTGTCTAGCTTTCTGTACCTATTTCTCTGTGTTAGGAAAGTTAGCTGTGTCTCCTGTTTTTGAAGGTAATGACTTTATGAAGAGGTCCTGTAGTGCCCTACCATATAGTGTCCCTTTCTCCCCAGGGCTTGGTGCTTCAGGGACTCTCTCCCGTGTGTGCTGCATATACTCTGCTGTTGTGTCCTGGCTACTTTATCCTTCAGGCCAGTCATCTCTAGGCTTTCTTTATCTGTTGTGGTCAGTGTTTGGTCCCTGTCATGAATGTGGCATATTTTAATTAGCTGTGCTCTGGTCTGCTTGTGAAACGAGACCTGTCACCACCACTACCAGAACTGAGACTCCACGAGACTCCCGTATTGGGAGATGCAGTGTGAATAGACATTTGGGCTGCTCTTCTGGATGACGGGGCCCACTGCACTGGGACCTAGGTGAGCATGACTGGGAATGGTGGTTCTTCTGGAGCACAGGGGATGTGGGGTTTGGTGTAAGCAAGTTAGGTAGCCAGTGTCATCACTGGGCTGGTTTTTGCAGGTGGCCTTTGCTTATGCTGAGGGATATGGCAGGGAAATGGCACCTGCCAGTTCCTTTATTCACAGAGGGGCCTCTCCATTAAATGCTGCTTCTCTGGGATGTGTTCCTAGATGAGCAAATAACTGTGTGCCTTAGGTGTTCTTCCGATCACTGTTTCCATGCTGTATGTCCAAGGGTTGTTTGCCTTGCATTTTCTCCAAGAGCAGTCCCAATGTCCCCCAGGCTCTCCCAGAGCCAAGCACACTGACATTTAAAACTCCAGGCTCTAAGCCCTGCTGGTTGTAAGAACTCATGAAATTCTGACCCTCTTGCTTTCCATGCCAATTGCTATGGGGATTCATTTTCCCTGTGTGCTCCCCTGTGTGCTAGTCTGTCTGTTGCCCCTCTCCATAACAACAGCTCCCTCCCCACTGCAGTGGCCATGATCTGTATCTCTCCCAAGCCACATCTCTGCACTTCTACCTTCTTTGATGTGGCTTCTTCTCTCCCATTAGTTGTGGAGTTTGTTCTGCCAGTCTTCAGGTCAATTTCTGGGCTATTTAGGATGAATTATCTAATTATATTCATGGGATAAGGTGAACCTAGGGCCCTCCTACTCCACTGCCATCTTCCCAATCCACCCCCCCCTTGAGTTTTCAGTTTTAGATATGATGTGGTTTTCTGTTGTGGAGGAAGGCACTTTCTCTTGTTTCTCCCCAAGCCCCATGAAAAGTTCCTCTTCCTAGCCTCAGAAGGCAGAAATATCCCAATATTTGGTTAAGTCATTGTCAAACCTGTATCATTTTAACCAGGGCATGTTGTTCATAGCCAGTTCTGTGTAGTGGGGCCAGATATAATTTCCTCACTTGTACATATTTTGTTTTTGCTTGTGTTTTTCCTTTTTTAGAGTTAACAATTGCTTCTTATGTTTATTTGCTTCTTTCTCTGTGTACCTATCATTAAATCCTCTCCAAATCCTCTGACTAATTTATCCCCAAGCTCCACTCAAGAGGGTTGAACATGTCAGGTCATCTACCAGCTTCCTTTATTGGAAATATCTCTTCAAGAGCTCCCTCTATTTGTGGGCTGATGTCTGCTGTCTATTCCCTTGGCTGCACAGGTGCATACATAGGTGTCATCCAGGGATGTCCTCTCACCATTGTCTTTGGATTTTCCTCCATCTCTCTCCTACCATGGGCTTCTTATTTCCTGAATGTGGTGTCCTTTCCTTTCTGGGTTTATGCCTTTATTGGGTGGAGCACACCCTCTGGTAGCTTTCTGAAAATGGGTGCATGGGAGATAAATTTTTGAGCATAGCATAACTAAAAATGACCTTATTCTGCCCTTATTCTTGATTGATAATTTAGCTGGGTATAATTTTCTGGATTAGAGAAGTTATTTCTTAGAATATTTTGTTGAAGACATAGAATATTTCCAGAATTTCAAATGTTCCCTTGTGCTGTTTCTCAGTTAACCCACCTCCCCCAAGGAGTTACTACTCCAGCTTCTTTCCCTGTGGATTGCTTTTGCCTGTTCTATCTACTCCTTAGTTTATGGCTCCTTTTGCTCAACAGAATGTCTGTGATAAGCACCCATGTGGCCGCAGATTCAGTAGTTCATTCATTTTTTGCTGTGCTACAAGTTGCTACGTTAAACCTTGCTATGCATTATTGATTCATTCTCTTTCCCAATAATAAAGACTTAGATTATTTTCAGAATTTGGCTAATATTAATGATGCTGCTATAAAAATTCTTGTGCATTTTGTTTTGGGTGGACATATTTGCCAATTTTTCTTCAGTGTGCACCCACAAGTGGAATTTCTGGGTCGAATGATAGGCACATGGGCAGTTTATTTATTATTTTATTTTATTTTATTTTTTAAAAGATTTTATTTCTTTATTCGACAGAGAGAGAGACACACACAGCAAGAGAGGGAACACGAGCAGGGGGAGTGGGAGAGGGAGAAGCAGGCTTCCTGCTGAGCAGAGAGCCCAATGTGGGGCTCAATCCCAGGACCCTGGGATCATGACCTGAGCCAAAGGCAGCTGATTAACTACTGAGCCACCCAGGCGCCCCAGGCACATGGGCAGTTTAGCTTATGTTTTGTCCAGTGGTTTTCTAAAGATATTTACATTCCCACTGGCCAATCTTATGACTTGTAGTCACTCTATATCCTTTATGAAATGAGGTATTGTCAGTCTTTTAAAATTTTACCCATTTTGGAAATGGTGTAGCGATACCACATCATTGCATTAATTTTCATTCCCTGATGACTAAAGCTGCTCACTGAATATTTGGATATCTTTTTTTTTTAAAGATTTTATTTATTTATTTGAGAGAGAGAATGAGATAGAGAGAGAGAGGATGGGGGGGTCAGAGGGAGAAGCAGACTCCCTGCAGAGCAGGGAGCCTGATGCAGGACTCGATCCCAGGACTCCAGGATCATGACCTGAGCCGAAGGCAGTCGCTTAACCAACTGAGCCACCCAGGCGCCCTGGATATCTTTTCTTCTGAGGTTCATGTTCAAGTCATTTGCTTAGTTTTTTAAAAGTAAGATTATTTGTATTTCTCATTGACTTATAAAAATTTATTATATATCCCAATGTGAGTTAATTGTTGTATATATACAGTGGTGTGTGATAAATGCTTAATAACTGGCTCTTTATAAAACAAAACAAAAAAAGCTCTGATTCCTTCCATGTGCCAGTTCCCATGGTATAGTTACATCACAGCTCTCATTGTGATGTTCTGAACACAGAACTGGGAAGAACTGATACAAGTTCTTCCAGTACTCCTTTGGTATGAGTGTTACACACAACTCTTCCAAGTCAGGGACTTGTTTTTCTCATCCTCTTGATGGTGTCCTTTTTAAAAAGTCAACTTTATTAAAGTATGATTTACACACCCTAACATGTACCTATCTAAAGTTTCTATTTGCTTAGTTTTGGGAAAATATGCACCCGTGTGACCACTGCCACAGGCAAGATATAGAACTTCTCCATCATCCTGAAAATTTCCCATGTGCTCTTAACCCCACCCCGTTGGACCCTGGGCCCAGGAAACTACAGAATTCCTTCCCATCTAGGTCAGATTTGTGTTCTCTACCGTTTCACATAAATTAAATTATATAGTATGAACTCTCAAGGTTTGGCGTCTTCCCCGAGTGTATTGAGATATATAAATATGTATATGGTTGCCTTCTTTTTGTGCTGAGTAGTATTCCAATTTGTGTATATAACACAATTTGTTTATCCACTCAGCTGTTGATGCACATATGGCTGGTATGAACATTCATGAACAATTCTTTGTGTGGACTTGTGTGGCTACTTCTCTTGGGTAAAAAGCCAGGAGTGGGATGTCTGGGCCACATGATTTGGTGTATGATTGAGAGACTGCCAAACTGGTTCCAAAGTGACCATACCTGTTTACATTCCCTCTAGCAAATGTGTATGTTTCAGTTTCTCCACATCCTCGCTGACACTCAGGGTAGTTAGACTTGCTAACTTGAGGCATCCTAATGGATGTGTTGTGGTATTCATTGTGTCCTTTGATGAATAGTAATTTCTAATTTTAATGAAGTCCAGTGTAATGACTCTTTCTTTTTTTTTGAGACTTATTTATTTATGTTTTAGAGAGAGTGTGTGTGAAATCGTGTGAGTGGGGGGAGGGGTAGAGGGATAGAAACTTTAAGCAGACTCCCCACTGAGCAAGGAGCCCAACGCCGGGCTCAATCCCACCACCCATGAGATCACAATCTGAGTCAAAACCAAGAGTTGGACACTGAACTGACTGAGCCACCCAGGTGCCCCTGACTCTTTCCTTTTATGTTTAGTGTTTTTGATGTCTTTGCCTACCACACGTTGTGAAGATATTCTCCTGTGTATCCTTTTGGATCTCCACTATTTTACCTTCTGCATTAAGCTCTAATATTCTTGCCCTCCATGCATTAATTTTGTGCATGATGTGAGGAAGTAGGCAAAGTTTGTTTTCCCCATACAGACACGCAGTCAGCTGCCTTCTTTTTGTGTTGTGATCTGGTTGTCCATTCTCCTACTGGGTGTCTCATGGTGTTTAACATTTAGGCCCTCCAAAGTCTGTGGTGAACTAATCCACGTGTTTTTGATGCCTTTCATGTGCACACACGTGAGGTCTTCTCCAAGAGAGCCACCCTGGGGTGTAGGATGTGCACAGGTTCAGCTTTTCTGGATGTACCAACTTGCTCTGAAACATGAAGACTCACCTGCAGCACAGAGCAGACCTTGTTTCTACCCTCCCGGCCATGCCTGCTGTCATCAGACTCAAACATTTCTGCCAGGCTGATGGGTCTGGGGGACCCCAGGATTTGGTGATTTGCTAGGGGACCTCCCAGGACTCAGCACACAGAGCAGAATCAGTCCAGGGCAAAGGTGCATGGGGAGAAGCCGAGGGATACTGGGCACACATTTCCAGAGCTCTGCCCATTGAGGTCACACAGGACATGCCTAACTCCCCAAACAGGAGCTGTGACAACGTGTAGGATGTGTCACCCCCCAGGGAGCTCATCAGAGGTCAGCACCCAGGGTTTTTATTGGGGCTGCGTTATGTGGGCACCCTCTGCCTGGCTTGTACAAAAATTCCAGATCCCCAGGAAGAGTGGGTATTTAGCACAAGCCATAGTATTTGTACAGTTTATGCCCAGCGAGGCCCTCCTATCATATGGGTGGAAACCCTCCCCAAATCCACATTCCCAGACAGCCCCCAAGGGCCCACCTTGTGAACAGGCCTAAGGACAGCTGTCCCTGGCCTGCGGTGCTAGCTCTTAACTACACGGGCCTGTGGAGTCCATCCTTCTGGAGTGCGGGGGCTGGAGACGGTCTGGGTTCTGGGAAGTCAACACTGAAGGGTGGCTCTTCCCCAGACACTGCCATCAGACTATTCAGCCTGTATGTCCTTGAATGTGTGTCCACATGCCAAACACACAAGTCACTGGAGGCACCTCCTGGACTCTACTGAAGGATAGGAACCTGGCAGCTGGGGGACAACCACAGACCGCCCTTACGCGGAGGGTGTCAGGGAGGGGTCTTTGTTGGAAATCACAGGCATGCAATCTGGTTAAACCAATCAAAATAAGAATTTATTGGAGGGATTGACAGCTCACAGAGTGAGGGGTGATGGAGAAACCAGCTCAGGTGTCAGTGCAGGGGCCAGGGCTACACTGGGTCCAGTGGCAATGATGAGACACAGCTCTGGAGGAGATAGCTGATCTTCTCTCCCTTCACTGCACATAAGGTTCAAAGGCTTGGGGGAGCCCAGCTGGCCTTGCCGGGGTCACTGCCAACCCAGGTGAGGAGGCAGGGCATGTTGACTTGGGAAAAGTTAGTACTTGAGGAAAGTCAGTGGGACAAGTGCACAGTGGGGAATGGGTGACCAGTGTCCACCGCAGGGCCCAAGGGATGGGACTAGACACTTGTCTTGGTGCTTTATAAAGAATCCAGGCTGTGCAGATGAGCTCTTGAGCTTTGGAGTTCCCTTAAGATCACTCAGCAGCAGGACTTCTGAGTCGAGGCGGGCACGCAGCAGGCCTGGCAGGAGCCCACGGGCCGGCAGAGCAGGGACACGCAGGAGGAGGGTCTGCAGCAGGACGAGGAGCAGGGGCTGGGCTGGCTGCAGGAGGGGGCTGAGCAGGGGGAGGCTTTGCAGCAGACAGGGGTGAAGCAGACGGGCTTGCAGCAGACAGGGGTGAAGCAGATGGATGCACCGCAGGCTTCCTGGCAGGGGGAGGAGCTGCAGCAGGAGGGCTGACAGCTAGACTGTTGGCAGCATGAAGAGGCCGAGCAGGGGGAGGCCTGGCAGCAGACAGGGGTGCAGCAGACAAGGGTGCAGCAGACAGGGGTGCAACAGACTGATGCACCACAGGCTTCCTGGCAGGGGGAGGAGCTGCAGCAGGAGGGCTGGCAGGAGCTGGTGCAGGATGACTGGCAGGGGCTGGACCCGCCGCTCACGGGGGTGCAGATAAGGGTCAGGCAGGAGGCTGGGGCGCAGCCGCTGGGGGTGCATCCGCTGGACTGGCAACAGCTGGGGGTGCAGCAGGGGGGGGCGCAGCAGGGGGGCTCGCAGCAGCTCTCTGGGCAGTCGTCCACCTGCCAGGAGGAGTCGGGGCAGGAGTCCCAGGAGCTGGGCAGGCAGACGCGGCTGCCGTAGCTCAGGTCGCTGGAGCAGACCGACAGGGTGGACGTGGCCATGGTGGGGGCAGTGGGGCTGGAGGAGGGTGTGCGTGTGAGTGTGAGTGTGTGAGTGTGTGTGTGAGGGGCTCGAGCTGTCTGTTGGCTTTTATATTGGGTGTGTGTGTTGTTCCAGCAGCAGGCCCGACTCGCCTCCCTTCCTTGTTGGTGTTTGGAGCCCAGGGGACTCCCATTAGCACCAGCTCTATGTTGGGTTCCATGAGACGTTTGCTTAGCTATAAAACTCCTAGTATATTTTGGGGTTTGTTGACTCATCCTAAGCTACCTCTGGTCCAGAACATACATTGAGCTAGATGGTGTGAGTCTGTAAATAGCATGTCCTGGGGCTGGATTGGCTGTGTAAGAAATCCATCTATTCGAATCCTAACTGCCCTTTTGTGGACACCTGGGTGGGTCTTGTGCACACCAGGGGCCTCTGCTTGTCAGGGCGGTGCAGCTGCCGGAGAAAGAGAGGGTGTGGAGCCGGACATGTTCTGGTTGTGACTCCCTGGTCCTCTCTATGGTGCGGGGAGTTCCCCTGAGTGCACGTGCAGGTGAAGGTGGGACAGTCAGGTGGCCACACTTTCCATGTCCTTGGGTGGCCATGTGGGCCACTTCTGCCTGACCACTCACCAAGCCCATGGATTCTGCTTCTGTCCATGGACTTTTTACACCCCAAAGCCTGCAAACCTTGAGTACAAACTGGAGCGCCCTATTTTCTCCCCTACAGGAAGTGCAGCTCCCAAAAATCCTCCATAGGAAAAACAATGGTTGCTTTTGTGTTTCCTGTTGATTTTCTTGATTGTTTTTTTTAATTTTATTTTATTATGTTATGTTAGTCACCATACAATACATCATTAGTTTTTGATGTAGTGTTCCATGATTCATTGTTTGTG
>NW_027397137.1:5468741-5473398 GCF_003265705.2 Callorhinus ursinus | reverse complement strand
GTTTCTCAGAGTCCATAGTCTCTCATGGTTCATGTCTCCCTCCGATTCCCCCCTTCATTCTTCCCTTCCTTCTCCTAATGTCCTCCATTCTATTCCTTACGTTCCACAAATAAGTGAAACCATATGATAACTGACTTTCTCTGCTTGACTTAGTTCACTTGGCATCATCTCCTCCAGTCCCATCCATGTGGATGTACAAGTTGGGTATTCATCCTTTCTGATGCCTGAGTAATATTCCATTGTATATATGGACCACATCTTCTTTATCCATTCGTCTGTTGAAGGGCATCTCGGCTCCTTCCACAGTTTGGCTATTGCGGACATTGCTGCTATGAACATTGGGGTGCAGGTGCCCCTTCTTTTCACTACCTCTGTATCTTTGGGGTAAATACCCAGTAATACAATTGCTGGGTCATAGGGTAGCTCTATTTTTAACTTTTTGAGGAACCTCCATACTGTTTTCCAAAGTGGCTGTACCAACTTGCGTTCCTTGGGTCAGCCCAGCCAGAAACCTAAAAGTCATCCAAAGTCATCCAAACCCCTTTCTTTCTTCTGCAAATAACATACAAGTGGCCACCAAGTGGTTTTGCTTCCTTCTGCTAAATAAATTTCCCTCCTTTCTGATCCTTTTACCTTCCAAGCATGAATTTATTCGCTGTGGAGCCCAATCCCCCCATGTGCTGGAAACGGTGGCAAGCTAGAGAATGCACGGGTGCACAGGTCACGGCCCTGTGGAGGCCTGCTGGCCAGGGGAGGCAGGCACTTGGTGCCCCATGATGGCAGTGAAGAACGGGTTCAGCAGCACCGGGCCCAGAGGAGTGGCACCACACCCCAGTGGGAGGGCTCTGGGGGTGCTGGGCAGTGTGTGCTGACCCTGCTGTGTTCATGGACTCCAATTCTCACCCTTCCTGGACATTCCATTTCCAGCAGTGGTTCTCACCCCAGGCCTCTCACCTATGAGGACGTTCATGCTGGGGAAGAAAGGGGTTCTAGGAATTCAACTAAACTATGGCTGAGTTGTCTTTCTTTATGTCTTGGGTTATAAAACTGGTGTAGATCTGAGTCTGGCCCCCTGTGCTCAGCTTCTGGCCCTTCTGGAGATACAGGAACTGATCTGTAAGCTGAAAGTGCATGGCAGGGTAGGGAGAGGGCGATGTTTGCCGTCTATGATGAGGCAGCCTCCGCCAGACGTATGTATGCCGGCTGAGGATGGCTCAAAAAGCTGGATAAAATACAAAAATGTCTGTGCAAAGCTTCTGAAGGCTACTGATGAGACTGAGCATTGAGGGCCAACATGTGGAGATGGGGAGACTTCAGAGAGGTAATCTGGCATTTCAGAGGGGCTCTTCGTGAAGTGCAGTGGATGAATCTTGGTGTGGGGTGTGAGGGGGAAGTAACCAGCTTGTAGAGAGGCCAGCAGATGCAGCATGGACCCAAGGGGACAAGACCCCAGGGAGATGGCAGTCCCCGAGAAGAGCTCTAGAGCTGCAGGTGGAATCTCAATGCATTTGCCCAATTTTTATGCTATGCAGGAAAGATACTAAGAAAGCCAACGGAAAACCATTAAAACCCAAGCAGAGCTTCTGCAGCCTCATTGCCATGGGGACTCATAACCCTGACGACTGGTCAAGGAGGAGTAGCTCTCGGGTGGGACCCCTGGACAGCTCAGTCCCAGGAAAGGGGAAGCCAGACATAGAGCAGCCTCACGTCGGTATGAGTCCTCTGCCCCACTCAGGCCGCCAGCCAGGGCGAGAGCTGAAACTCTTCAGAAGGAGGGAAATTCATCCAGAGCTGCTAGAATTTTTCAGACAATGTCAAACATTCAATCAAGAATTACAGTCATGCCAAGAGACAAACAGATGATAGAAACAAGCCTGAGATGACAGTGTTGGAGTTAATCAGGCACAGACTTTCAAGGTAGTGGTGGCGAAAGTGCTCAGGGAAATAAGTGTAATGAGGGACATCTTTATTGTAAAATTGAAACATAGACCAAGAAACCAGTAGAAATTCTAGACTGAAGAGAACACAGGACTGGCATTTATGATTTGACCGATGGATGTTCTGGTTGTGGGTGGGTGGCGGACAGGGGACGGGCAGCGGGAATGGAGTAATGGGACAGTGTCTTTAAGGGGCCAAAAGAAATGACTGCAGAACTGGAACAGAGCTCCCCAAGAATGCCATTTGGAGGTGAAGGTGCCACAAAACCTCCACAGGACAATGTCTGCTGCCAGACCAGCAGACACAGAGCGGATTCCACACCAGAAGATGCACTTTGAAGTCACTATCCCGGGAAGCTTTTAGGTAGGATGGCCGGAAGGCAGAAGCGAAGGAAGATGGAGAACCTACAAGGATAAACAGGAAACTGGCCCACATTTCCATTCGCAATGTTGTATGTTGTATATTTACAGTTTCCCGTGGGCTCTACGCTGTAGTAGAGATGAACAGTGCAGCTCAAGCAGGTGAGGAGCTGAGGTGTGCGGGGGTCTCAGGGTTGCTCCAGAAGCGGCCCGTGTGCCTGTGCCCGTCAGACTTGACTATCCCAGGAAGGCGCACTGCAGCCTCTGGGCTGACCTCTGAGATAGTCACGAAGCCACAGACAACAAGTAATGAATGGGAGAGGGGAGATAAATAACAAAAATATCCCAAAGCAGTCAGGAAATAGTTTGTAAAAGGAACATAAAACATTTGAGACAAATAGGAAACATAAAATCAGATCGCAGATATAAACCCAATTATCAATAATGAAATTAAATGTAAAGTATTAAATATTTCAATTTACAATAAAGATTGTGATTCTGCACAAAAATGGAAAACCTACATGCAAATTCTAAGAACTAGATCCTAAATATAAGGGCACAGGAAGTTTGGAAGCACAAAGATGGGAAAGATACAAACAAATACACAGGACAATGTGAGATTCCATGCAGCTGCAACCAAGAAAGCGAAATCTTTATGTATTCATAGGAAAGGAGCTCCATGTTATATTGTTACAAAAAAACAGAGGGGGTAGAATATGATACAGTTTGTATTTTAAAAATGTATATACACAAATGCTTTATACATGTTCGTGTACCTGGATAGAGAGAATAGATGATAGAGTCCCAATCTTCATTATTTATGAATTACTCGCTAAAATTTATTTGCAACCCCAAATCAATACTCACAACGTGTGCGTGGTCATTCGCGGACATGTGCAGAGTGCTCCAAATTTAAGACTTAGACACGCATTCCCAGCTGAGGTGGAACGAGGCTCTGCCTCCTTGTGTCAGCTCGCAGACTGTAAGCCTGTCCTTTACTGTCTCCTTCGTGCTGTGTTTTGCACTTTATGCTGTGATTTTGCTGGTGAAATTGGCCTCAGGCATAGCGCTGAAGGTCTAGGGTTCTGAGCACAAGGGGGCTCATATGCTTTGTGGAGGAAATCCACGTCAGATAAGTCTTGCTCGGTCGTGACTTAAGGTGCCGTTGGTGGTGAGTCCACTGTTAAATAAGACGTATGTCAAGTATTTATTAAATAAGTCGCTTTAAACAGAGACACACATCAAGCCAGCAATGTATTGAAGGTTGCTGAAAATATGACCAAAGCTTGCAGGGACCCAACCCTGTGTTCCTCCGGGAGTGATGGTTCAGTGTTCCCAGATTTGCTAATTCAGTGTTTTTGGTGACTTTCTAGAACCTAGCAACTGTGACTAACGAAAATGCACCATGTGCGTGTGTGCACGTGTGTGTGCAGACAGAGAATTAGAAACAGAGAGACACAGAGACATGCAGAGAGATAAAGGGCGGGGGGAACGTAGCTGCTTCCTGAGAGGAGATGGGGTGCTAGTAGGCAGGACTGAGGGATGCTCACTCTCCGTGGTCACATTGCCGATCTTTCTGTTGTGTCCTGTGTCTGTGCGCTACCTAGTGACATGGTGGGTTGTCTGGTGTCGTGCGGGGCACGCGGTGAGGGAGTCGGCCAGAAGAAAGGCTGCGGGGGGACTGATGGGGGCCGTCCTGACAGATGAGGCTGCCCCAGAGGAAGACGAGGGCAGTGACCACCACTGATGTCCAGCCCGGGTGCTCAGGTGGCTCACGCATAACCACTGCCCAGGCCGTGTCCTTGTCCCGAGGGGCAGAGGCTTTGGATATAAAAGCCCTGTGGTCTCCAAGCACACAGACAGGTGGAAAGTGGACACACAGACAGGATGCGCTTTGGTGATGAGAAATGCTCTAGAGCTCAGGCCAGGAGGCCCAGCCCGGCAGGTGGCCCTGGGAAGGCACTGACCACCCCTGGCCTCCGGTTCTTCCTTCACAGGGGGCCACAGTCCTGCATCCTCAGGGGGAAGAGGCGTTTGAACCACAGAGAAACTTCCGAATGCCGTCTGCCTGCCAAGCGAGCGACTGCCCCGGGGCAGCCCTGGCTGGTGGCTGGATGTCCATCCCGCTCCTGCTCCCCTGGGACACTGGGTCCGCTCCAGAGTCAGATGCTCCTGGAGGTTTATGAGCTGGACCACATCCAGGCAAAGAAACATTACTCACGTGGCCTGGGAGCCGGAACTAGAGGCTTGTGGGGACCTGGAACACGAGAGCCAGGAGGGATATAAAGACTGTCAGCCTCAGGCACCTCACACACGCACACACACTCACACTCACACGCACACCCTCCTCCAGCCCCACC
>NW_027397137.1:5435014-5463741 GCF_003265705.2 Callorhinus ursinus | reverse complement strand
CCATGGTGGGGGCGGTGGGGCTGGAGGAGGGTGTGCGTGTGAGTGTGTGAGTGTGTGTGCGTGTGTGCGTGTGAGTGTGTGTGCGTGTGTGCGTGTGAGTGTGTGCGTGTGCGTGTGAGTGTGTGAGTGTGTGTGCGTGTGTGCGTGTGTGTGTGCGTGTGAGTGTGTGAGTGTGTGTGCGTGTGTGCGTGCGTGTGCGTGTGTGCGTGTGTGCGTGCGTGTGAGTGTGTGTGCGTGTGTGCGTGTGTGCGTGTGAGTGTGCGTGTGTGCCAGGTGCCCTGACTTTCTCTTCATACCCTCTTGGCTTGTGCCGTGGTAGCAGAGTAGTCTCTCCACACACTCCCCTCCTTGGTGCCTAGAGCCGGGTTCTGCAGAACCAGCCACAGCCCTTTTACTTCCAGGAATCCTTGGTCCGTTCACAAAACCCTGGACGTGGACCTGGAAGTCTCTACTTGTTTTCAGTCCTAGAAAGCAAGCTTGGGGGTGGAGTGCAGGTTTCTTGTTTTAGCAGGTCACTGGGGGCCACAGTGGAATACCTGGGTGTTGAGGGCTGGGTCTCAGGCCCCGTCTGGGCAAGAGCTGCCGTGGAGTGCTCTGCTGGCTGAGCACCACCAGGCGCCTCTGTGCTTGGAGGTTTATTTGGTTTCTATATAACGATGATGAGTCATGATTTGTAGGCAGCACTGTGTCAGTGTCCTGTGGCTTCGGTAAGAAAGCCCCAGAGACTGGGCGGCTTCAACAACAGAGATTCGTTCTCTCCCAGTTTGGAGGCTCAATGTCCGAGATCAAGGATTGGAGGGTTGGTTCCTCCTGGAGCCATGACAGAGAATCTGTCTCATGCTCTCTTAGCTTTGGGAGTTTGCTGGCAATCTTGGGGTTCCTGGGCTTGTACAAGCATCTCCCCATCTCTGCCTGCATCCTCACACAGCATCCTCCCTGTGTGCCTGTCTGCATCCACATTTTCTCATTTTACAAGGATGCCAGTCGTATTGGGTTAGGACCCCTCCCCCCCGTGACCTCATTGTATCTTGATCATCTGTGATGACCATCTTTCCAAATAAGGTCACTTCTGCAGGTACTGGGGGTTAGGATTTCAGCATCCTCATGGGACACAATTCGACTTTTAGCAAGCACCTGCTCTGAAGCAGACACAAGGCCAGAATCTGGGATGGAAGGAAAGGTGGTGCAGGTCTCCTTTCTTGGGGACTGCAGTCCACAGCAGGTGAAGGATGGGGCGCAGGTGGCACATGGCATGACGGGCCAGCCGCACCTGCACATCTTCTGCTTGTCTGGGCACAGCTGAGTTCATGGACCACTTTGTGCTTTTGTGTTGTTTACAGAATAATTATAAAAAGAGTACAGTGTTTACACATGCCCTCACCCAGCTTTCTCTAGTAACATCTTACGTATCCACAGATCAGTGACAAATCTTAGAAATCAGCATTGGTGCATTACTGTTCACTAAAGAACAGACCCATTGCCCACATATGTCACCTCTCTGGTCCAGGACCCCACATACATTTGTAAGGTCTCCCTAGTCTTCTCTAGTCTGAGACAGTTTCTTGGTCTTCCCTTATCCTTTGTGTCTTGACACTTTTGAAGAGCCCTGGTCACGTGTGTTTTGGAAATTTGGGGTTGTCTGAGGTTTCCTCGCAATTAGCCTGAGGTTATTATGTTTGGGGAAGAATCCCATCAAAGTAATGTGTCCAGTGAAGCAGGGGTACATGATGTTGCTGTGTCTTGTCACCAGATACACAATTATTTTTCCCTTTGTAATTAATAAATATTTGGGGTGGGGGAGAGTCTATAAGACTTTGCAAACATCCTGTTTCTGCTGTCATGTTTGTCCAGTGGTTTTAACATCCCTCTGGGGGCCACACCTGATGGTGAGTTTCTACTTCCCCATTCCATCTCTACTTATTAACTGAAATTCTTCTGTAAGGAGGAATTACCCCTTTTCCTCCATTTATTTACCTGCTCTGCTTCAATTTATTTCATTATGGACTAACGAATATTTGTTTTATTATTTGAGTAATAATCCAGTATTATCATTATTTTCTCGTTCACATTGTTCCAGCTTTGAACCTTGGGACCTCCTTCATTTGGCTCCTGTACCTTTCAGCATGCTTCCAACTCCCCAACATCTCACTTTTGGTCCTAGCTCCTCTGGAAATCTCCCCATCCCATTCCTGGAATCAATCACTTCTCCAGCGAGCCCTGATCCTTTTAGTGGATAATGGTATTTAGAAACCACGATCTGGAGCTAGGTGTGCTCAGGGCTGCTGGGGTGTCACTTCTTTAGTGGGCAGAGCAAGGAAATGCTTGTGTGTGCGCTACCAGCCTGATCTCAGGGGGAGGCATTCAGTCCTTGTGCTCGCTGAGGTTTTGTCTAGATTAGCTTTCTCAGGCTAAAAATCTCCCTCAGTAATAACTGAGAGATTTTATCATGAATGGATGTTGGATTTCATGGAATGTTTTTTATGCATTTATTGAGATGATTATACAATTTTCTTTTTTAGTCTGTTAATATAGTGAATTATATTAATTGATTTCTTAAAGCCTTTTGTTTTGAAATAATTAGAGATGTACAGGAAATTGCTTTGCAAGTATGAAGAGGTGCTGTGTACTTACATTAATTGATTTTAGAATGTTGAACCAGTCCTGAATTCCCAGATAAACCCCACCTGGTTGTGATGTATTGTCCTTTTTATATGTTGTTGGATTTGATTTGCTAATATTTTATTCAGGATCTTCATGTCTGTTTTTGTGAGGATATTGGTCTGTAGTCTTCTTTTATTGCAATGTCTTCAGTTTTGATAAAGCCACCCCCACAAAAGGAGTTGGCAAGGGTTTCCTCCTCTTCTACTTTCTAGAAAAGATTGTGTAGAGTCAGTATTTGGTCTCCTTTAAATATTTGGGAGAATTTCCTGGGAAACTGGAGTTTTCTTTAATAGATATAGGACTTTCTGGTCATGTGTCTCTTCTTTAATGAAGTGCCTACTGAGGAGTTGGTCCATTTCATACAAGGTTTTGAATATATAGGCATAATGTTGTTTGTGGAGGTCCCTCATTATCCTTTAAATTGTGAAAAATAGTTGGTAATAGCCCATCTTTTGTTCTTGATACTGGTAAATTATTTCTTCTTCTTTTTCTCCCCCTGGTCAGTCTGGCTGGAAGTTTATCAATTTTAGTCATCTTCTCAAAGAATCAACTTTGGTTTCAATTGATCTCCTCTGTTTTTCTTGTTTTCACTTACATTGAGTTATGTTACATACAATTACACTGACTTATCCTTCCATTTTCAAATTTATTAAGTCAAAGCTTAGACGGTTGATCTGATACCTGTCTTCTCTTCTAATGGAAGCACTTAGTACTATAAACTTCCTTCTCCTTTAGCTGCCCCCACCAACCCTCTGTGCTGATAGCCCTGATCTATTGGCCCTTTCTGGCTCTATTCTCTCTTCATATTTGAAGGACAATAGAGTTGATGAGGACTCTCACACAATGGGATTGGAAGGCAGGTAAACCTCTAGGTGCTGAGCATTTGGACTTCCACATCCTGCAGCCTGAGGCCACTATAGCTGGATTCATCCTCTGTTCCTGTTCTCACTTGCCAGGAGGACGTGAGATAAGGGACCATGGAAAGCTGGCTGGATTGCAGAGATAATCATGCCTGGCAGGAGAGAGTGGTGTTTTTATTACAAAGGTCCCTGGGGGCAGGGACTGGCGCTTCATCTTTGCCTCTCCCACCTCTCAGCTCCTGGCAGAGGAGACTAAGAGGTGGCATTTTGAATCATTAGAGACAAGTTCTGTGGGTGGGACCCTGAGGGCAGCTGAGCATCCTGTCCCGGGAAGAGCTCAGATCAAACCCCCCTTGTCCCCGTGCCGGCCCTGTGGTCTGCATTATGCGTGCACTGTCTTTCGCCTCCTGAATGTCCACATGCCCAGTGAGGTCAGGTGCTTGTTATACCTAATGAACAACATTCATGAAAGGTGAGAAAAGAAGGTTCTGTTTTGGGTTGGCAAGTGTGGGTCCAGCAAGTGGACTTGTTCCCAGACTGTGTGTGGATTTTTCTGTGCCAGCTGATTAAGGCACCCCACCGGATGTCCTATTGCCGATTTACGTAAGGTGAACTTAACATCGGCTGTGTACTAGCCACATGGATCTTACTCAAGAGTCCTGCTTAGCCAGCCCTGGCAGCCTGCAATCCTGCAGGCAAACACATATCCTCCCACAGGCTCATGTGGGAAACTAATAGTCGACCTAAAACGGGCCCAGCACAGGGCTGACTGCACCATGAGGGATGGGCCATCCATTTCCAGGTCAGTCACTGTGAAGCTGTCCATTTCTGGGGAGCAACTTCTGCCTGCCAGACAGTATTTCCAGTCCTTCCTGCACCCTACAAGACAGGAGGATACCATCCCCTGTTGCTGATGAGGACACTGAGCCTCAGAAGGCCCATGACAAAAGCTGCAGGACATAGTGCATCCCAGGAGAGCTGGGAGCAAAGGCCACAATCCTTGCTATACCATCTGCTTGGTCCTTTGGGCAATGTTGTGCACCCTGAGAACCCTTTGACTTTGGCAGGTGACTGAAGTGGATGCGTATGGATTTAAAAGTATTGATGTGTGTAGAGGGTTTAGTGAGGGCTGGCCACAGAGCACTCTATTATGCCTTTGAGAGGTGATTCTTGGTGTTGCTGCTACTTTGGCGCTCCCCTGAGGCTTCAGTGGCTTAATTGCCACACTGCCTTTGCCTTCCCAAGGCTTCAGATGCATCCATGCTGCAGCCCCAGAGAGTCCAGGAGTTCCGCTCAAAGCCCCGTGTGCCAATCTGTTCTACATTCCATGACTTCCTTTAAAACAAGTTAAGACATTCTGCTATGAACATTGGGGTGCATATGGCCCTTCTTTTCACTACATCTGTGTCTTTGGGGTAAATACCCAGGAGTGCAATTGCTGGTCAGAGGGTAGCTCTATTTTTAAATTTTTGAGGAACCTCCACACTGTTTTCCAAAGTGTCCGCAATAGCCAAACCGTGCAAAGAGCCGAGATGCCCTTCAACAGATGAATGGATAAAGAAGATGTGGTCCATATATACAATGGAATATTACTCAGCCATCAGAAAGGATGAATACCCAACTTTTACACCCACATGGATGGGACTGGAGGAGATGATGCTAAGTGAAATAAGTGAAGCAGAGAAAGTCAATTATCATATGGTTTCACTTATTTGTGGAACATAAGGAATAGAATGGAGGACATTAGGAGAAGGAAGGGAAAAATGAAGGGGGGGGATATCAGAGGGAGAGATGAACCATGAGAGACGATGGACTCTGAGAAACAAACAGGGTTTTAGAGGGGAGGGGGTGGGGGGATGGGTTAGCCCGGTGATGGGTATTAAGGAGGGCACGTACTGCATGGAGCACTGGGTGTTATACGAAAACAATGGACCGTGGATCACTACACCAAAAACTAATGATGTATTGTATGGTGACTAACATAATAAAATAAAATTAAAAAAAATAAAACAAGTTAAGAAAAGCAGGTTTGAACACACAAAAGGGACATGAGTTATTTTCCCATGCATACTCTATCTTTACATTGTTTTCCTATTTCCTTTTTTTAACCATTATAGTAGGAGAAAAATGATCTCTTTCTGACTCGTATTGACTTGAGCATTTTGTCATATGTGAGCCCTTTGGGTTTCTTCTTTTTTTAGGTTGCCTTTTTTTTTGAGGATTGTTCTTATATTTTCCTTGTTGATTTTCAGGAGCTCCCTGTTCCTTCTGTAGTTTTCATGGTATGGCAAACACCTTTCTCATTCTGTCCTGGGACTACTGGCCTTCCCCATTGTGTCCCTCCTGAGCAGATGTTCTTGTTTTGATGTGAGCAAGTATAATGACTTCTCATGGTTTGTGTTTATTGAGCTTGGTTGGGGAATCATCTGTACCCCAAAGTCACAGAGATGGCTCCCGACCCTCCCTCTAACTTGGAAGTTTCACCATTCTTCCCTCCTGGAGGGGTGAGCTGTATATACTGTTTGGGGAAGAGTTCAGTCTGGTTTTCTCCCCACAGATACCCAGCTTTGCCATCACTTTCTCCCAACAACACCTCCCTCCCCACTGATCTGTGTGGACTACTGACCATGGGTGTTCAAGTTCTCCATCTCTTCTCTCTATGGGTCCACCTGCTTCTTCTTGGGCCTAAACTGGCCTGTTTTGTGATGATGGCTATACATTCAGTCTTACTGTCCCATAGAGCAACACTTATAATACCCTAACCTAAATTCCTAGAAATAAACTCCTCCTGGGCCCTGGGCACACAATTTAAATCAATGAAATCCACAGAGTAAGGATTTCTTGGCCATTTAGTTCTGCTCCCTTTCCACCCCAGTGGTAGAGCCCCTTCTTGGAGACCATCTAGAGTGCAGAATCCACCTGGCTGAGGGGCTGTGCCTCACACCTGCACCCCCAGCCAAGGCAGGTGGCTTCTTCTGAATAACCTGGGTCTTGATGGGCTCCAGTATAGAAAGCCTTTCCAGGGAACAGTTCTGGGGCATGAAGACCCTGGCTCCTGGTCAAAAATCCTGTGCGTGATCTATCAGGCCCAGCCAAGGGCAATCACAAAGGCTTCACCCAGTGGAGGGCATGAGACAGCCCTGCCACACACCAGGCTTGGGATGCTGCCAGGACACTGCCATCCTGGGGGAACTGCAGCAGGGACCCAGGCCTACCAGCCCCACTTGGAGGCCCATCTGCATTTGTAGCCCTGGCACCTCCATCAGAGGCCTCCTTGTAGGATGCCTGGAACCTATTTCCGCCCCCCCCCCCCCCCCCCCCCCCCGCTCTGACTCAGTACCTGGTGCTTTTCCACGCCCAGCACTCCCTCCTCCTCCTTTCTGGGCCCCAGGGCTCATCAACCCATGGGAGGCTTTCATCCTGGGCTCCTGGGCATGACCCCCACCACATGCTCTTCTGTGGGGGTGGGGGTTCAGTGCTTCTTGTGGCTTTAGCCACTTGCTCATACTGTTGCAGTAGGCGATTGAAGTCTTCATCACTTCTGCCAGTGTGGCTTGCTGCTGTAATTGTCTCCCCCTCAGCTGGGTCCCTGACGGGGGAAGTCACTACCATCCCATGTTACAGATGAGCAAACTGAGGCTCTGAGAGCCTCAGTGAGTCAGTTGTGGGCCAGACCTTAAGACCTTGAGGCTGGTTTAGGACCTTACGTGTAGCCAGTTTTGAGTTCATGTATTTGTGGCTCCGACCACATCTCTGCTGAATGGTAAGGACCTTGAGGACAAAAGCTATTTCTGAAGCTGCCCTTTCTTCCTTTTTCTTTCTTTTCTTTTCTTTTCTTTCTTTCTTTTTCTTTCTTCTTTCTTTCTTTCTTTCTTTCTTTCTTTCTTTCTTTCTTTCTTTCTTTCTTTCTTTCTTTCTTTCTTTCTTTCTCTTTCTTTCTTCTTTAAGATTTTATTTATTCATTCGAGGCACAGAGATAGAGAGAGAGAGAGCATGAGCAGGGGGAGAGGCAGAGGGAGAGGGAGAAGCAGGCTCCCCGCTGAGCCAGGAGCTGGACGTGGGACTCGATCCCAGGATCCCGGGATCATGACTTGAGCCGAACGCAGATGCTCAACAATCTGAGCCACCCCAGCGCCCCCGAAACTGCTTTTTCAAGAAGCCTTTGTAGAATAAACAGAGACCAAATGAGAAGAAGCAAAGGCTGTTTATTCGAAGCTGGCTATAATAGGGGGTCCCCCACCAGCACCGGGTTTGGCAGAGACTCACAGCAGGGGAGGGTGAGAACTTCTAGTGGAAAAAGAGAGGCTCGGGTGGGCCCCACGGGGGCTGTGGTATGGGGAAGCTACACACAGCTACCTCAAGGCGGGGCTGCCCGTGTGATTGGTTAGGGGTTAGGGAAGGGGTCCGTTGTTGGCCAAGTCCCGGCTGTTTGGGGCTGATGGCTTCCAGGCTGGCTGGTGTGGAGGCCACCTGCAGGTGGCTCGGCCAGGGTCTGCTCGTGTATACAGGCTCTCAGGGTGAACACAGCAGGTGCAGCGAATGTGTGTCTAACTGATTAATTTGCAGAGCTTCATCACTGTGTGCGTTCTAACCATCTTGCGGTGGCTCTGACTTTTGTAGACTTGGTCACTCCTCATCCCTGCATCCAGCAGGAACGTTTCCAGGGAGGTACAAAACTCTCTGCCCGTGTTAACCTTGGAAACCCTCCAACTGTGTGTGCAGACTGCAGACAAGGCGTAGGTGGAGAACCGGATGCGGATGACTGAGCATCTGTGAGCAAACCCTGCTCATCTGTATGGGCTGGAAGGGCAGGGGTGGGCAGGGGGAGAACAACCAGGAAGGGGCTATTCAATCAAACAATGGAGGGAGAGGCTCTCCCTGGGATTAGCCAGATTCCAGGTTCCCCTGCTGCTAATGCACCCTGATTGCCTGTTCCCCGGGGCTCAGCCAGGCTGCAGCATGTTCTGGGTGCTGGCAGCCTCTCTGGGGGTAGACCCGCGTGTCCTGAATGAGAGGCCAGACCCTGGTGGGGCCTCAGCTGAAACCACCGGCCGGTCCCAGTGTCTCTCAGCGTTTTGAGGGTGAATTTAGGGCCCAGTGTTTACTTAGAGCCTCACACGCTCCAGGGACCCCGACCAGACACAACCCCACAGTGCTGGCCAGCCCGAGGGCTCGCCAGAGTCGGTCCGGCGCACAGGCTTGCCCCCCAGATGCCCGTCTCCTCGCTAGAGTCGGTCTGGGACCCTGTGCCGACACACACAGCTGCTTCCAGGGTGACCGCTGCCCTTGGAGGGCATAGACCCTTCTCCCGCGAGCGCCCCCACTGTTGCTGCACGGAGCGGCTGCGTTCAGCGCATGCTCAAGCGTCCGGTCTCCGCGCTCTCTGCGTGCACTGCGTTAACACATAAGTAATAACAATGCGAATGTACTGCCCCCTCCTCACAGCGCCTCCCAGAGGTCATCGGACGGTGTCCTCCCGACACTGTTCAGGCCCCCCTCCCGCCCCACTGGCCCCCGCGCTGTGCACACGCTTCCACCTGACCGAGATCAGCAGTGTGCCCAGTGCAGGCCGCTCACCTCCCGCCCGCCCGCCGTTCCTCCACCGCGAGCGCGGCCACATGCGCGTCGTTGTCCTCTCCCGAAGGACCTGTGTCCCCTGCTGTGCCCAAGCCTTGCTGCTGACCTGCTCTGTACCCTGCAGCCGGTCCCTGGGGACGGGCAGGTGTGATCTCCGTGGCGCTCCTTGGGTGCTGTTGGCCAGGCTGGGCGGGTCCGCGGTCTCCAGTGCGCTCGCTGCCCCCTCCTGTGAGCCCTGGGGACACAGCCCTGCCAGGTTTCCTGTTGGGGGCCTTTATTAGGTATAGCGAGAGCGTCTAGCTCGGTGCTGGCGTTCTGATTCCTCCGTGCTGGCCCCCGGGGCCTGAGGGCGCTCAGCCCGCCCCCTCCTTGTGCGGCAGCCCTGCAGCATGCTCAGGACCGGTCTTTCCCGGACTCGACCACACGCCCGCGGCTCACTGTAGATGCTGTCTTGTCATTTCTTCTCTGTACTTGGGTGCCTGTCCTCGGCACTCCTGTTTCAGAGACAGTTTTCCTTTTTAAATTCCCTTGATTTAAGGGAGGAAAATGTGCTCAGAACAGCAAAGGCCCTCCTGTCTCAGAGCTCCTCTCTGCCACGGGGATGGCCACCTGCCATTCTCATGCTGCTGCCCGACTCTGTGCTTCTTGCAAAAATCAGGTTGTTGTCCTCAATGTCAGGCCCCCCCCCCAGAGGCTGGAAGTGACCCAAGACCCCCACACCCACTTGGGCCACAGCCCTTGTTGCTTCAAGGAAGATCGCTGGTTTGACCCCTAGTGGAGGGTGTCCCTGGGGTTTCTGGATCCTTCTGTGGGCTGCCTGAGAGCTGTGGGCCAGAGTCGGCCCCAGCCCCTGGGGTCTGGTCCAACGTGACTGCCACGGCGGCCATGTGACCCAGGCCCCTGAGGGGGAGCGATGCTCCCTGGCCTCGTTGAGAAGGAGCTCTCCGCTCTGACTGGTCACTTGCTGTCCTTGCCCACATTCGGAGAGCGGAGGGCTGGGTGCCCTGACTCTGCCTGAAGGCCTTAGGGGTCTTCCCAGGGGCAGGGACTCAGTCACATCCTCTGTGCCACACCAGCCTGGGTCAGGTGTGGAGGGGATGAACTTAGCACGCAGGGCACCTGCAGGCTGGCAGACGCCCCCAGATATTAGCCATCTGTCATTGCCAGCAAGGCGGGGGGTTGGAGCCAATACAGGCAGGACAGGGTGCCCGGTCCACAGGGCCAGCCAGCATCTCTACCTGCCTGGGATGGCTGTGGTTCCCCGGGTTTTGTTGGTGATGGTGACCCTGCTTTGAAGATCGTTTGCCTTGGTAAACCACACGGACCAGTCAATGGCTGACCGAACTTCCTCCTACTTGGAGCCCACCATTAACCCGAAGTGGCGATGTGCGCTCCCGGGGCAGAGTCCGGATTCCCAGGGCCCAGCACCTGTGTGCTACAAGCCACTCCTGCTTTGGGGCCGGTCACTGTCTCTGCCCACAGCCTCCCTGTGAGCGGCGGACACGCACCTCCACGCCACAGGCTTCCCCTCGAGGCTCTCAGGCTGTGGTTGCAGACACGGCCGCATTCGAATACTTCTCTGGCTGGGCACTAGATTTCCCTGGACTGTCCCCTGCCACTTTCTACCCGGCTCACTTCAGTTGGGCAGATATTGATTTAGCAACTACCGTATGCACTTCTGGGAATACGGAGACGCCACAGTGTCTGTCCCGGACGGGCTGCACACTCGGGAGAGGACACAGGCCACTATGCCCCAAACCAATGCAACGTGGTACATGCCACGAGCCTCCTAGGCTGTCACAGCACAGGAAGACCTTGAGGACCCTGGTCACAGGTCTCTTGTCCAGGGAGGCTGCCCCATCCTGGAAGGGCTCCTCGAATCAAGGGACCTTGGCTCCTGTTGGGAGGGAGGGTGGGATGTCCATGACAGACCACACTGGGCCTCAGGTCAGCCTCCACTGTCATCACCACAGGGCCTGCCTACCTTGCTGACCGAGCCCTGTGGGGGACTAAATGTGGGCTCTGGGCCCAGCACCCCCTTGTCAGACCCAGGCCCCAGGAAAGCCCCTGGGCCTGAGGGGGATGGCGCTGGGAAAGGTTGATTCATTCCTGTGTGCCTGGTCATTTACCCCGGGCCACGGCCAGGCATGGGGTGGCTGGGTCGGCCAGGGTCCAGGCGGTGGCCCCGGGCTCTGCCCCAAGCCAGCACCTCCCTTCCAGGAGCTGGGCCCCACGAGCTGGTCCAGAAACAGCCCCTCTGGCCACAGATGCTGCCATTTTCCTTTCCTATCATCTGGCCTCAACTGAGGCCAAGCCAGCCCGTCAGCTATGTTCGATGACCTTGAACTGTAGGGCAGAGGTTCTCCAGGGGCATATCTGCCTCTCTGTGGTGTGTGGGAGGAGTAGTGCCCAGTTCCAGGCCGGCCTGCAGGTCACACCAGAGGCCCCACCCTTCCACGGCATGGGGGACACGCGTCACGGAGCCCCACTGAGAGCATAGGGCATGCCACGCTTGGTGGTCCCTGGACTGGTGGAGCCTGGCTCCCGCTTGCGTGCACTCCCTGGGGCCAAGGCTGGGACCCATCCTTCCTCTCTCCCTCTCGCACGCCCAGCATAGCGCGTGGCCATCGACTGGGACAGTGTGCCACGGAATGTGCTTGTGTAGCTCCTTCTGGGCAAAACCCGGGGTGGGGGGGTCCGCAGGTGCATCGTTGACCCTTGGGGCCTCAGTTTCCCCACTGGTAAAGGGGAAACTCATCGGGGCCCGCTTAACCCACCTGTGGTTTCCCTGACACAGACCTACGCCCCCTGGACATCCTGGCAGAGGCCATCCCTCCACATGGCGCCGCGGGCGGAATCAGGGTCATGCAGGCCCACGGCGTTCGAGGACTCCAGCTCTCAGCCGCCGCTCCCCACGCCTTGAGCTTCCCTGCGTCGAGGATTTTCTTCCGATGTGACCTCTTCCCTGAAGAATTTTCAATCGTCATTACCTTGAAGGTTCCCAATCTTCCCCCGAAGGTCAGTGACGCTCTTTACTCCTGTTTCTGCGTTACACCCTCACCGCCCGAGCATGCGGCCAGCCACTGCTCCCGGGCTCCAGGGTCTCGTTGGGGGGGGGTCAAGAGTGGCCGCCCTGATAGGTAGTGAGGTCCCCATCACAGCGAGTGTGCAGGTAGAGCTCTGGGACCATTTGCTAGGTGTTTGTACTGGTGATTCCTGCAACCATAATTTTTCTGGTGGGCTGACCTGTCAAAGGCTAGGCATAATGCTTAGAGTTCCTAGTTTGACATCTTTCCCTGGGAAAGTAGGCAACCAAATAATAAGAGCACGCCCTTTGGGATCTGATTACCTGTGATTTGCAGTCCCATCCACCCCAGACGCAGCTAACATTCCCGTCCCCCCACTCGGCTGGACGCCCCTGAAGGTGAGGGCCCATGGTGCCCACCGCTGCTTCCCCGTGGGGCCGGGACCGTGCCCATCACGGTGTGTGACCACGTCAGAGCCCTCAGTTAAGTAAGGAAAGCTCTTCTGCCCTAATCCGGAACCTCCTTGTTCATTTGCTCTGGGGAAGGCGACGCTGCCCTCCGTGCCCTGTGGACATCTGCTCTCGAAAGCCCTCTCGTTCGTGCCTTCGACTCTGCTGAGTTTGCTGTTCCAGTCGCTGTGTTTCCTCTGTTCTGTAATTTCCATTTTCTTCTGTCTTATATAAATTCCACTGCTCAGCCTAGAGCCTCCATCTTGTCAGCTACTGTCCTGAGCACAACTCTGGTATTTGGTCACAAGGACTCCATTCTGTGGATGACTTCCACGTGTGTCCTGCCCGAGGAGTAGCTCTGCTGTCCCCTCCCTCTTTCTCTTTTCTACCACGCTCAGTGGTGCTCATGTAGAACTGATGTTTCAGGAACATCTTTTACCCCAGGGCCTCCACAGAGGGTATGAAATGCAGCGCGTGTGGTGCACACGCTCTATCCCAGAGGTCACACTGCCCAGGGGACTCAAATTATATCACTCGGGAAGCATCTTTTATACAAGTGGCTTTATTTCTGTTGTTTTGAGCACATTTTGTTAATGAAATAACACTGACCTTATTTAAATAAAACGTATGATAATTTTAGAAACATATCTTATACCCATGCATTTACAGAGTGTATTGAATGAAGGACAATGTGGTGAAACCCTCATGCGTGTAAATAACACTGTGGGTTTTCGCATGCATATAAGGGCTATTCTAAGAAACGTTTCTAAACATGTGCCGCCAAGGAGTGGTTTTTTTTTTTAAGTTTTTATTTAAATTCCAATTAGTTATGTACAGTGTAGTATTAGTTTTAGATGGACAATGCAGTGATTCAATATTTCCGTACATCAGGACAAGTGCACTTAGCATAATAATCTCTAGCTCCATCCATGTCCTTGCAAATGGCAAGATTTCATTCCTTTTTAAGGCTGAGTACTATTCCATTGTGTATATATGACATCTTCTTCATCTACTCATTAGTCAATGGACACTTGGACTGTTTCCATGGTTTGGCTACTGTTGAAAATGCTCTATATCCATAGCTGTGCATGTATCCCTTCAAATTAGTGTTTTTGTATTTGGAGGGTAAATAGTAGTACAATTGCTGGGTCGTAGGGTAGCTTTATTTTTAACCTTTTGAGGAACCTCCATACTGTTTTCCAGAGTGGCTGCACCAGCTTGCATCCCCACCAACAGTGCACGAGGTTCCCCTTTCTCCACATCCTCACAACATCTGTTGTTTCCCGTGCTGTTAATTTTAGCCATTCTGACGGGTGTGAGGTGGTATCTCATTGAGGTTTTGATTTATGTTTCCCTGACGCCGAGGGATGTTGAGCATCTTTTCATGTGTCTGTTGGCCATTTGGATGTCTTCTTTGGAGGAATGTCTGTTCATGTCTTCTGCCCATTTTTCGATTGAATTATTTGTTTTTTGGGGTGTCGAGTTTTACAAGTTCTTTATAGATTTTGGATACTAGCCCTTTATCTGATCTGTCGTTTGCAGATATCTTCTCTCATCCTGTCGGTTGTCTTTAGTTTTGTTGGTTGTTTCCTTTGTTGTGCGGAAGCATTTTATTTTGATGAAATCCCAATAGTTTATTTTCGCTTTTGTTTTCTTTGCCTCAGGAGAAATATCTAGAAACATGTTGGTTTGGCAGATGTCAGAGAAATTACCGCCCATGTTCTCTTCCAGGATTTTTATGGTTTCAGGTCTCACATTTAGGTCTTTCATCCATTTTGAGTCTATTTTTGTGTGTGGTGTAAGGAAATGGTCCAGTTTCATTCTTCTGCATGTGGCTGTCCAGTTTTCCCAGCACCGTTTGTTGAAAAGACTGTATTTTTCCCATTGGACATTCTTTCCTGCTTTGTCGAAGATGAGTTGACCATAGAGTTGAGGGTCCATTTCTGGGCTCTCGATTCTGTTCCATTGATCTACGTGTCTGTTTTTGGGCCAGTACCATACTGTCTTGATGATGACAGCTTTGTAATAGAGCTGGAAGTCCGGAATTGTGATGCCTCTAGCTTAGCTTTTCTTTTTCATGGTTGCTTTGGCTTTTTGGGGTCTTCTGTGGTCCCATACAAATGTTAGGATGATTTGTTCCAGCTCTGTGAAAAATGTTTTGATATTTTGATAGGAATTGTGTAAAATGTGTAGATTGCTTTGGGTAGTATAGACATCTTAACAATATTTGTTCTTCCAATCCAGGGGCATGGAATGTGTTTACCACTTCTTTGTGTCACCTTCAATTTCTTTCCTAAGTATTCTGTAGTTTTCAGATCTTTTGCTTCTTTGGTTAGGTTTATTCCTAGGTATCTTATTGTTTTTGGTGCAATTGTAAATGGGACTGATTCCTTGGTTTCCCTTTCTGCTACTTCATTATTAGTGTATAGAAATGCAAGAGATTTCTGTACATTGATTTTGTATTCTGCCACTTTACTGAATTCATGAATCAGTTCTAGCAGTTTTTTGGTAGAGTCTTTTGGGTTTTCTAAAGTGTCATATTGTCTGCAAATAGCGGAAGTTTGACTTCTTCTTTGCTATTTGGATGCCTTTTATTTCTTTTTGTTGTCTGATTACTGAGGCTAGGACTTCCAGTAATATGTTGAATAACAGTGTTGAGAGTGTGTTCCTGACCTTAGGGGAAAAGCTCTCAGTTTTTCCCCATTGAGGATGATGTTCACTGTGGTTTTTTCATATATGGCCTTTATTATGTTGAAGTATGTTCCCTCTAAACCTATTTTGTTGAAGGTTTTTATCATGAATGGATGTTGTACTTTGTCAAGTGCTTTTTCTGTGTCTATTGAAATGATCACATGATTCTTATCATGTCTTTTATTGATGTGCTGTCATGTTGATTGATTTGCAAATATTGAACCATCCTTTATATTGAATAAATCCCACTTGATCGTGGTGAATTATTTTTTTAATGTTTTATGGGTTTGATTTGCTAGTATCTTGTTGAGAAGTTTTGCATCCATATTCATCAGGGAGATGATCCATAATTCTTTTAGTGGGGTCTTTATCTGGTTTTGGTTATCAGGGTAATGCTGGCCTCGTAGAATGAATTTGGAAGTTTTCCTTCCTTTTCTATTTATTGGAGTAGTTGGAGAAGAACGGGTATTAACTCTTCTTTAAATATCTGGTAGAATTCTAACACCTAACAAATTAGGTGTTAATTTGTTGGTATATAGTTTTTCATAATATTCTCTTACGATTGTTTGTATTTCTGTGGTGTTGGTTGTGATCTCTCCTCTTTCATTCATGATTTTGTTTATTTTGGTTCTTTCTCTTTTCTTTTCCTTTTTTAAAAGATTTTATTTACTTATTTGACAGAGAGAGAGCACAAGCAGAGGGAGCGGCAGGCAGAGGGAGAAGCAGGCTCCCTGCTGAGCTGAGAGCCCAACGTGGGCTGGATCCCAGGACCCTGAGATCATGACCTGAGCCGAAAGCAGACACTTAACTGACTGAGCCACCCAGGCACCCCATCTTTTCTCTTTTCTTTTTGTTAAGTCCGGCTAGGGGCCTATCAATTTTATTAATTCTTTCAAAGAACCAGCTCTTAGTTTCATTGATCTGTTCTACTGGGGGTTTTGTTTGTTTGTTTCTGTATTATTTATTTCTGCTCTAGTCTTTTTTTAAACAATGTTATTTATGAGAGAGAGAGAGAGAGAGAGAGAGAGAATGAGCAGGGGGGAGAAGCAGAGGGAGAGGGAGAAGCAGGCTCCCCACTGAGCAGGGATACCAGTGCAGGGCTCAATCCCAGGACCCTGAGATCATAACCTGACCGGAAGGCAGACACCTAACCCACTGCACCACCCAGGCTTCCCTATCTCTGCCCTAATCTTTATTATTTCCCTTCTTCTGCTGGCTTTAGGCTTTATTTGCTGTTCCTTTTCTAGCTCCTTAGGTGTAAGGTTAGGCTGTGTATTTGAGACTTCTCTTGTTTCTTGAGAAAGGCTTGCATTGCTATATACTTCCCTCTTAGAACCACCTTTGCTGCATCCCAAAAGTTCTGAACTGGTGTGTTCTCGTTTTCATTTGCTTCCATGTATTTTTTTATTTCTTTAATTTCCTGGTTAACCCATTCATCCTTTAGTAGGATGTTCTTTAACCTCCATGTATTTGTGGTCTTTCCAAATTTTTTCTTGTGTTTGACTTCAAGTTTCATAGTGTTTTGGTCTGAGAACATGCATGGTATGATCTCAATCTTTTGGTGCCAGTTGAGACCTGATTTGTGACATAGTACGTGATTTACTCCGGAGAATGTTCCATGTGCAGTCAAGAACAATGTGTATTCTGCTGCTTTAGGATGAAATGTTCTGAATATATCGTTAAGCCATCTGGTCCAGTGTGTCGTTCAAAGCCCCTTGTTTCCTTGTTGATCTTCTGCTTAGATGATGTGTCCATTGCTGTGAGTGGGGTGTTAGAGTCCCCTGCTATTATTGTATTATTATCAATGAGTTTCTTTATGTTTATTATTAACTGTTGTACATATTTGGATGCTCCCAAATTAGGGTCATAAATGTTTACAGTTGCTAGATCTTCTTGATGGATTGTCCTCTTTATTATGACAGTGCCCTTCTTCATCTCTCGCTGCAGTCTTTGTTTTAAAGTCTATCTTCTCCCATCTAGGTATTGCTACTCCAGCTTTCTTTCGATGTCCTTTTGCATGATAAATGTTTCTCCATCTCCTCACTTTCTGCAGGTGTTTTTAGACCTAAAATGGGTCTCTTGTAGGCAGTGCTCAGTGATTTTTTAACAGCTTGATTGAGCTACGACCCACATACCACACAATTCCCTACTTAAGGTGTGCTACTCAGTGATGTTCAGTGTACCCAGCTTCTGTGAAGCCTTCACTGTGGGCAGTTTGCAATTTGCCACCACTTCAGGAGGAAGCCCTGTGCCCTTCAGCTACCCCACCCCTGCACCAGCAACAACTAGTTTACTTTCTGTCTTATTGGTTTGCCTATTCTGGACATTTCATATAAATGGAATGCATTCACATATATATGGTCTTGCTCCTGGCTTCTTTTATGTAGTGTGTCTTCAGGGTTCATCTGTGTGAAAGCGCTCATCAGTACTTCATTCCTTTCTATGGCTAAATAATGTTCAACTGTATGGACATACTGCAGTTTGTTTATCCATTCATCAGTTGATGGACATTTGGGTCATTTCTACCTTTTGGCTACAGTGAATAGTACATGAATATAAACATTCATGTACATGATTTTGTGTAGACATATATTTTTAATTCTCTTGGTCATATATTTAGGTGTGGAATTGCTGGGTCATATGGTAACTCTATGATTAACTTCTTTTATAAGCAAGGAGCAGAGGGAAAGGGAGAGAAATCTTAAGCAAAGCTCCATGCCCAGCACAGAGCCCAACATGGGGCTTGGTCTCACAACCCTGAAACCATGACCTGAGCTGAAATCAAGAGTCAGATGCTTAACTGACTGAGCCACCCAGGCGCCCCTCTAACTTTTGAGGACCTGCCAGACTGTTTGCCAAGGTAGCTGCACCATCTTGCAATTTCTCCACATCCTTGTCAACACTTGTTATGAGCCGATTTTTTATTCTAGCCGTCTTCATGGGCAGTAAGTGGTGTCTCACTGGGGCCTTGATTTGCATTCCCTGGTGAATAATGATGGGTGTTTTTTTCATGTGTGTGTTGGCTGTTTGTCTGTCTTTTTGTAGAAATATCTATTCAAGTCCTTTGCCCAGTTTTAATTGGATTATTTTCTTTTTTTACTGTGGAGTTATAAATTCTCTATGTATTTCAAATAGAAGACCCTTATCACATATGTGATTTGCAAATATTTTCCCCTATTCTGTAGATTGTCTTTTCACCTTGGTAGTGTCCTTTTTTAAAATTTTTTAAAAATTTGATTATGTTATGTTAGTCACCATACAATACACCATTAGTTTTTGATGTGGTGGTAGTGTCCTTTGAAGCACAAAACCTTTTAATTTTGATGAAGTCAGATTTATCTTTTTTTTTTTTCTTTTCTTGCTTATACTTTTAGTGTCATAGCTTGGAATCCATTGCCAAATGTGAGGTCATGAAAATCTACCCCAATGTTTACTTCTAAGAGTTTTATAGCTTTAGTAATTTTATTTTGGTCTTTGGTCCATGTGAGTTAATTTTTGTACATGGTGAGAAGTAGGGGTCCACTTCCTTCTTTTGCACATGGATGTCCAGTGGTCCCAGCATCCTTTGTTGAAGAGACTATTCTTTCCCTATTAAAAGAAAGGGAATCCCTTTCTTAATCCCTTGTTGAAATCAATTGACTATAGATATATGGGTTTATTTCTGGACTCTCAATTGTATTCCACTGATAAATGAATAAATACCAATTTATTGTCTAACCTTATGCCAGTAGCACACTGTCTCAATGACTAGCTTTGTAGTAAATTTTGAAACTGAGAAATACAAGTCTTCCAAATTTGTTCTTATTCAAGATTGTTTTGGCTTATTCTGCATTCCTTGCAATTCCATATTAATTTTAACAGCAACTTGTCAGTTTGTACTAAGAAGTTGCTTGGATTCTGATAGGGATTGCATAAATATGTAAATGGGAGATTACTGCCATACTCACATGTCAGCTCTTCTCATCCTTGAACAGAGATGTTTTCCCACGGATTTAGATTTTCTTTAACAAAACAAAAATGATGTTCTATAGCTTTCAGAGCACTAGTTTTGCAGTTATCTTGTTCCTAAGTATTTATTCATTTTATCTAATTTATGTAAGTTATTGGCATACAGTTGTTCATAGCATTTCTCTGTAATCCTTTTTATTTCTGTGAGGCTGACATCAGTGACTCTTCTTTCATTTCTGATTCTCATTATTTGAGTCTTTTCCTTCTCTTTCTCTCTTTTTCATGATCAATGTAGCGAAAGGGTTATCAATTTTATTGATCTTTTCAAAGAGCCCGTTTTATTGATTTTTCTCTATTGTTTTTCTATTCTCTGTTTCACTTATTTATGCCCTTTTCTTTATTATTTCCTTCCTTCTGCTTGTCTGCAGTGTGGAAGTTTAAGTTATTGATTTGAGACCTTTCTTCTTTCTTAATATATGCACTTACTAGCTATAAGTCTCTAAGAAGTGTTTTAGCTGTATCCTATAAGTTTTGGTACTTTGTTCTTCACTTTCTTTCATTTAAAAGTATTTTATGATTTCCCTTTTGATTCTTCTTTGACCTTTTGGTTATTTAGGAGTGTGCTGTTTAATTTATGAATCCCAATTTTTTTTCTGTTACTAATTTTTAATTTCACTCCATTGTGGTCAGAGCACATATTTTGTGTTCTATCCATTTTAACATATTGGGGTTTGTTTTATGGCTTAACCTATGTTCTATCCTAGAGGATATGCTCTGTGCATTTCTGAAGAAGGGTAGTCTGCTGTTGTTGGCTGAGGTGTCTGACAGATGTCTGTTAGGTCTTGCTGGTTTATAGTGCCATTCTTTGTGTCCTTGATCTTCTCTCCAGTTGTTCCACCCATTGTTGAAATTGGGATATTGAGGTCTTCAACTAATATTATTGTTTATTTTTTCCTTCATGTCTGTCAGCTTTTGCTTTGTGTATTTTGGTGCTGTTATTATTTGCATATATGTTTATAATTATTACATATTCTTCATGGATTGACATTTTTATTATTAAAAAAGTCCCTCTTTGTCTTTAGTAACAATTTTTGTTTTAAAGTCTACTTTATCTGGTGTTAGTAAAATATTAATATTTTCTTATGGCTGCTGTTTCCTTGATATATCTTTTTCTATCCTTTTACTTTCAATCTAGCTCTATCTTCTACTCTAAAGTGTGTCTCCTGTAATGAGTGTATAGTTTAATCTCAATTTTATCCAGTCTAACAATCTTCCCTTTGATTGTATTAATTAATTCACAATTAATGTTATTATTGATACATAGTTGATCCTCATTATTCGTGGATTTTGCATTTGCAACTTCACTTACTCACTAAAATTGATTTGTAACCTCAAAGTCAATACTCACTGTGCCTTCACAGTCCTTCGTGGACATGCATAGAGCAGCAAACATTGGGTGTCCCCCCATGGGTGTTCCCAACTGAGGTCAAACAGCTCCACATCTTGTTTCAGCTCATGCTGCAAACAAGTATCCTGTGCTATTTAGTGCCACATTTTTCATGCTCTCGTGCTTCTTATTGGTGATGTCACTGTTTGAAATGGCATCCTAAGTGCAAGAAGGCTATGATGTGCCTCACAGGGAAAATACATATGTTAGATAAGCTTCGTTCAGGAGTGAGTTATGTTGCTATTGGGAAGTGACTTCAGTGTTAAAGTGTCAGCAATGAATATTAAGTATTCACTGTGAAATAATAATGTGTATTGACATACATATATACATAATAAATAAATAAATAAATATATATCTGTCCCTGGTTCTTGCTAATATTTGGTCTTTGACACTAGTTCCTGAGATCAAGCTCCTAAATCCCTTGGAATTTCCTGGGTGGTAGGAATGATTGTTGTTATAACGAGGTGATTCTTAGTGGCTGCAGGATGGGGACTACTCACCAGAAAGACCAAGCTTTGATTAGAAGCTTGGTGCTTTCAGCCCCATCCCCATCCTCAGGAAAGAGGAGGGGGCTAGAAATTGAGTTAATAATCAATCATGCCTGCATGATGAAGCCTCCATAAAAACCCCAAATGTATGGAATTCTGAGAACTTCCAGTTTGGTGAACATGTCCACATGCCAGGAGGGTGGTGCACCTCAGTTCCACGGGGAGAGAAGCTCCTTTGCTCGGGACCCCTACAGACCTCACTCTCTGTATCCCTCCACGTGGCTGTTTGTCTGTATCCTAAAAATATCCCTTGCAATAAGTCAGCAAAAGGAAGTCAGCTCTTTTCCTGGGTTCTGTGAGCTGCTTTAGCAAAATATTGAACCCATGGAGGAGTTCATAGGAACCTGTGATTTGTAGCTGAGTCAGACAGAAGTTGTGGGTAACTGGGCATCTACTGCTGGCATCTGAAGTGGGGCCAGTCTCATGGGTCTGAGCTCTTAACCTGGGGTTCTGCACTAGGTTAGTGTCGGAATGAAACTGAATTTTGGGACACCCAGAGGGTGTTAGAGAGCTGGTTGGTGGGAAAAACCCACATACCTGGTGTCAGAAGCATTACATGTGAAGGAAGACACTGCGTTTTTCCTAGGCACACATAAAAGGAGGTTCTGTATTGATCGGTTGATGAAAATGGGACCAGGGCACACAGGAAGCTAACTCTAGTTCCCATAGGAGCGATGGGTCAATATTTGCTAATCCAGCGTGTGAGGTGGTTTTCCGTAACACGGTGGCAGCCGGTGGTATGAATGGGCGGCAGCTGGATCTTGCCGGTGGCTTCGCTGTCTTGCTTCCTCTGTGTCTCGTGTCTTTTGTGTGTGTTCCTCTCGTCCTCCTTTGGTGCACTCTTTTGCACTTAGCGAATATTTTCTTAAGCAGCATTTTTATTTCTTTAATGATTTCTCACTTTTTTTTTTTTTTTTTTTAGTTTTTCCTCGTTTTGCTCTGGGGCTTCCATATGTTTATTTTAACTTAGCAGAATCTGCTTCCGATTTACACTAAGTCAATTCCAGTGGCGTAAAAACATGCTCCTTTTTGTACAGAGCTCCATCTTGTCCCTTCGTGGTCTTGCTGTTACATAAATTCCACCTGTCAATGTTAAAAACCCTTCAATGTATTGTTATAATTATTACCTAATATGCTTTTATGACTTCTAAAAAGCTGAGAGAAGACAAGAAAGCAAGTATTGTACTTATATAATATACTCACCTTTTTATCGTTTCTGGTTCCCTTCACATGTTCCTGTGGATCCGAATTGCCGTCCGCGGTCATTTCCTCTGCCATACACAGCTTTGCTCCCACTCGCCTCCCTTGTATTGTCTAACACATCACATCACACCACAGGCCCCGCAGTGCAGTACGTGCGTCCTGTTGTAGGCAGCTGCTTTAGTCAGAGAAGCAAACGATGTAAGACTCAGTAAAGGAGAAAAACATGGATCCACATCTTCTGTTGTAATCACATGACCACTTTGACTGGCATGTTTCGCGTCCTCCTGTGGATCAGAATTCCCGGCTGGGGTCATTTGCCTTCAGCCTGAGGGGTTCCCCTCAGTGTGTTTTTATAAGGTGGGTCTTCCAATATCAAAATCCCTCAGTTTTTATTTATCTGGGAATGTATTTGGACTCATTTGTAAAAAATAACCTTGTTGGATGGAGGATTCCTCATTGACAACTTATTTGGAGTGCATTGAGCTTCCTGGATGTGTAGATTAAAGTTTTTCAATAGATTTGGAAGGTTTTAAGCCATTAGTCTTTGAGAGAATAACATTTCTCCACTGAGGACTGACTATCATGCGGCCCCCAGGACAGCCCCCAGTCCCACCCATTAGAGGACAGTGAAGCTTTCAACCCTGAATCCCACGGGCCCCCAACAAGCCCTGATGGAACCCTGCAGCTCAGAGCATCACCAAGGGCCTTGCCCTTGCCCCTTCAGAGACTTGGCAGAGTATAGTAGCCGAGCGTCCATGAAGACATGAGGGACCATGCCAGATGCTGTGTACTCACCAGGTCTCAGGTGCAGAACCAAGCACAGGGGCATGAAGCGATGAAACAAATGCATTGCCCATTGTGGTCATTCCTACTGTGCTAGCCCGCATCCACGACCGTGGCCCCTTCTGTGAGCCAATGTCTGCTCCCAGGACACTTTCTTCATACCTGCCCCGGGGCTCACTCCTGGGAGACACATGCCCCATCAACACCCACTACAACCAGCAGCATCAACCCACGAAGTGCATACTGCCCCATGGCCAGGCTGGCTCAGCGTCGTCAGCCCTGTCCACAGCTGAGCATCTCTCCCTTTGCTCAAAGCACAGATTCTACGATTACTCTACCCTCATCCCTTCCCTTCGGTTAGAAGAGCACCCCCCTCCATGGGATGGAACACAGACTATCACTTTCAGAAAATCACCTGATTTCTGTGGTCTCTATGAAAGCATCAAAGCATTTCTACTGTCTTTCCTTTGGGGACAAACACAGGTCAGGATATAGCCTGAACTCCAATCAGGAGCCTCACAAGCCAGCAGCATTCAGACAGTAACCCAGCACCGGGAAAACAGCACAACACTGAACACCAACAAGGAAGGGAAGGCTTCACTAAGCCTGTTGTTGGGACAACACACACTCACGGGGGGTATAAAAGCCAGCAGCCTGAGCACCTCACACACACTCACACACTCACACTCACACGCACACCCTCCTCCAGCCCCACCGCCCCCACCATGGCCACGTCCACCCTGTCTGTCTGCTCCAGCGACCTGAGCTACGGCAGCCGCGTCTGCCTGCCCGGCTCCTGGGACTCCTGCCCCAACTCCTCCTGGCAGGTGGACGACTGCCCAGAGAGCTGCTGCGAGCCCCCCTGCTGCGCCGCCCCCTGCTGCGCCCCCAGCTGTTGCCAGTCCATCGGCTGCACCCCTGTGAGCTGCGGGTCCAGCCCCTGCCTGACCCTCATCTGCACCCCCGTGAGCGGCGGGTCCAGCCCCTGCCAGTCATCCTGCACCAGCTCCTGCCAGCCCTCCTGCTGCAGCTCCTCCCCCTGCCAGGAAGCCTGCGGTGCGTCCGTCTGCTGCACCCCTGTCTGCTGCAGGCCCGTCTACTGCACCCCTGTCTGCTGCAAGCCCGTCTACTGCACCCCTGTCTGCTGTGAGACCTCCCCCTGCTCGGCCTCCTCATGCTGCCAACAGTCTAGCTGCCAGCCCTCCTACTGCAGCTCCTCCCCCTGCTGGGAGGCCTGCGGTGCGTCCGTCTGCTACAAGCCCGTCTGCTTCACCCCTGTCTGCTGCGAGGCCTCCCCTTGCTCAGCCCCCTCCTGCAGCTGGCCCAGCCCTTGCTCCTCGTCCTGCTGCAGGCCTTCCTCCTGCGTGTCCCTGCTCTGCCGGCCCATGGGCTCCCGCCAGGCCTGCTGCGTGCCCACTTCCTCTTGTCAGCCCAGCTGCTGCCGCCGGGCCTCCTGCGTGTCCCTGCTCTGCCGGCCCGTGGGCTCCCGCCAGGCCTGCTGCGTGCCCGCCTCGGCCCAGAAGTCCTGCTGCTGACGGGGCACGTCCTCCCATTACTAGTAAGGCCAACTCGTACTTCCACCTGAAATATTAGAAGCCTTGAGTCCAGTCTGGGGTCTCCTTCTGCCCCAGAGCACCCACCTCAGCGAGCAAGGCTGAGCCCTCACTGTCTGGCTGGCTCCCTGGGCAGCTCCAAGCTCCCCCCAGGCGCTATGTCCCACCCAGCCACCCCCTCTCCATCCTGGCTGCACTGAGGTCACTTTGTCCTGCCATAGGCGAGCGACCTGTCTGTTGATGAATAAAGTCATTGTCAATCCTTCTCCAAAGGCCTCGAATGCTTATCTCAGCAAACCACAGGGAAGGGTTTGGATGCTACACGTGGGCGGGGCTGCATCCAGGGCAACAGCACCCTGGGCAGGGCTGGCCACCTGCACCCGCTGCTGGGCCTTCTGTGGTTGTTGTCCCCCTGCAGCCTCCAGCACAGAGAAACCTGCCCACCTGGGAGACCCCTGGATACCTTCACCAGTGAGGGACACAGGGCCACCTGTCCAGCCCCTGAGCCTTACATCTCAGGGCTGTGGAGCTTTGCTAGGGACAAAGGAGAGCCTGTTTAATAAAGCCTCTGCCTTGAAGTCATGAAGGCTGCTCCAGGACTGGCTTTGGGCAAGATGGTGGCAGCCACTCTCCAGAGACCCTCCGCACAGGGGCGGGACTTCCCTCCACGGGAGGACGCCGGGAGCGTGAGCACTGTGTGCAGGGATGACTGGAGCCTGTGTCAGGCAGGGTTCTCCAGAGTAGCAGCCGAAAGGGTGTGCACATATGTATAACAGAGACACTGATTTTGAAGGATTGGCTCATGGGCCTGTGGAGCCTGGCACGTCTGAAATCTGCAGGACGGGCTTCCCAGGGAGAGTGGAGATGCTGCAGCTTGAATCAGAAGATGGGGTGCTGGTAGCTTCCCTTCCTCCTGGGGGGCCCGCTCAGCTTCTACGTCCTTCAGCTGATTGGATGCGGCTCACCTGCTGAATGGCAGATAGCCTGCTTCACTCAGAGTCGACTGATTTAAATACTAATTTCATCTAAAAAATTTCTCAGCAACATCTGTGTGCATTTGACCAAACAATGGAGCACGATGGCCTGGCCAAAATGACACATAAAATTAACTATCACAGGGACCAATGGCTAGGGGGAGAGGGGTATTGGGAAAGCTGGGTCTTGTTGGGGACTCGACTCAGGAATTCAAGTATTGGAAGAAACAGGGAGGAGGGATTCCCACTGTCCCTGCAGGGTCAGAGCCGGGCAGGTGCCTCCCCTGAAGGGTGCAGGCCTTCTCTGGCCCCCAGTGATGGCCCCCAGTGAGGAAGGGCCTTGTCTGGGATGCCTCACACACCCTCTGGTCACATTCGAGGGAAACCATGCAACATTGTGATGTAGGAACCCGAGGTCAGAAGGAAGCAGGTGTCCCATGGACAGCGTTTCCTGGCCCAGAGCACTGTGACTCCAGGGTGGTTAGCTGGCCAGTCGCCCAGGATCCCCGTGGATGCTGACACGGCACCTGCCTGAGCGTGGTACAAGGCGTGTCCTGTCCCTTGACTTGGTCCTGGAGCCACGTCCCCCTTGTGTGAGCTCGGCTCTGTGAACGGCCACACCCGCCCACCTGGCCTCTGGCCTCCTTGGCCCTGTCTGAGCCGGTTCATCTTCAGCCCACCCACTCCTTCCATGCCGGGGCCTCTGTGGGTCCTCCCCCTCCTCCCAGCAGCATTGCTCTGCACACAGCCCCACAGAGCCCCGGAGAGCCCATCCTGCCGGCACAACAGACCCTGTCTGTGTTTGATGGCACCTGCCGAGTTTGAAGTCTCCGCGTGGCCACCACGGCTTTCTGGAATGTCTGCCGCTTCTCGCTCACCGTCTTCTTCTCTGGTGCCTCCTCGTTTGGGGGGAGAAATGGTCCTTGTCTTGGGAAAGCCTCTGTGGGCACGTGGAGGCCTCTGATGGAGGCTTCTTCCCGCAGAGGTTGAGGGTTTGCTTCTGTCCAGGCTGAGGAGCTGCGACCCGGACACCTCAGCTCCGTTCGCACTTTGCTTTGGCGGGCTGCCCAAGAGGAGCGGTCTGGGCTGCGGAGTGGTCGGGGAGCAGCGGGGGAGCTCACGGGGGCACTGATCCCCACGCAAGGCTGAACCCTCGTGGCCTGATCATCTTCGGGGTTTTGATTTCACCTTGCATGTTTTGGGGGGGGACACAAACATTCAGTCTGTGTCAGCTGGGTCCCTTCCTCAATCTGACTGGTGCCCCTGTGAGAACAGGAGGACACAGACACACACACTGGGACGGCCGTGTCCACGCGGAGGAGAGAGGCCTCAGAGAGAGCCAGCCGGCGGACACCTTGATCTCAGACTCCCGCCTCCGAGGCTGGAATGTCTGCTGTCCCAGCTGCCTCTCCGGTGCTCTGCGGCTGAACAGACGCGGCCAGCCCCGCTTGGGAGACCCCGTGCGGGGCACTGTGGTCAGCAAGACAGATAAGGTCACTGCCCGCGAGATGCCTACATTCTAGCATGGCTGCAGGGCTGCATGGCGGGGGTCACAACGGACCCAGGCGGCAGGTGGATGGGACGATGCCCTCTCGCCGTCAGGGAGTGGGAGGCTTGGCTCAGTTGGAGGCTGAAACCCCAGGAAGAATTCCGTAGGGGAGAGTGTGCAGACGGCCAGCTATGAGGGCAGATGTGGGGCGTTCTCGGAGCGGACAGTCCCGCAGAGCTGGGGTGCGCGGTCCCAGGCAGGCAGCCAGACGGCCGATTTCAGCCGTGTCTGTCTTGAAGAGCCTGACGGACGAAATGACGTGGAGTGATCGCGGGAGGCGCCGGGTTTGATTTGTTCTGTGGGAAGATCCTTTTGGCAGCATCGGGGTGAACGGGTCTCAGTGGGAAAGAACTGGCCACTCTGGGGTGCAGGAAGGGGGTGTGGTGTCCAGCGGGCTGACAGATTGCAAGGATGGCCAAGACACCAAAGTGAGCCAAGCAGGGAGGACTCGGGTGGCTGCCAAGGTTCTGGCTTGGGAACCCGGTGCTCCGGCCTGGTGGCTCCTTCCCACAGAAAGACCCCGGGGCAGAGCTGGGTTCGGGGGAGCGTGGGCGGTATGTGGACGTGTCAGGATGTGTGGCCTGGAGCGAAGCACCCTGGGACAGACATTTAGGAATCTCCCGGATACTCAGCACTGTTTACGGGCGGACGGCGGTGGCCGCCCTGGGCTTACCTGGCCCTGGCCCTCCTCGAGCTTATACCAGGGACCCGCCCAGATCCCCAAGTCTATGCCACAGAATCACCAAAGTCTCCGAGAATCGTCCTGCATGGTCAATGCTGCTTCCGAGACAGCTAGGACCCGCTCCCCCCGACGGGCACTATGCTCCCGTGAGAGCAAGAGAAAGACCCGCCCCTGCCTCCCTCCCAGGACAGCCGTCTATGCCCTGGGACCCTCCTGGGACCCTCCTGGCCATGCCTTGGTCCAGGTGTGGGTGTGAAAGACCAGCGATCCAAAGACTCCTGATAACATCAGGGGTCTCAGTACACCGCCCCCCTGCTCCTGCCCAGCACATGGCCTCTCCGCCAAGGGACCTGACATCCTCCTCAGCCCTCCCTGGGGCAGCAAGAGCAGGTCTGCGCCTTTCTCCACCATAACCCTGGACCCTGCACAGCCACAAGCAGTCCCCACGGACCACCACGAACATCTCCCACAGAGTCATGGACACACATTTCTCCTGGCCCACGACCAGGGCACCTGCAGGTGGAATGGCTTGTCCACAGCACGGCCCCGCACCAATTCCCCGAGGACCAAACCCCAGTCAGGCGGTCATCAACCTACCTCCGGGCCACTGACTCATCTAGTTAGGCTTCCTTGGCCCGTGGGAACCCCAACAAGGAAGGGGACATGTGAGCCTCCTGTGGGGACAACACCAGGCAGGGGTGGATATAAAAGCCCTGGCATCCCCAGGCGCCTCACACACACTCACACACTCACACTCACACGCACACCCTCCT
>NW_027397137.1:5344982-5430014 GCF_003265705.2 Callorhinus ursinus | reverse complement strand
CGGGCTGGGAGCCACGCCCTCGCCCAGGACGGTCAGTGCCGCTGGGCCTTGCGTCCCCAAAGCCGGAGCCCAGGGATGTGGGGATTCCCGTCCCAGGGCCATGCTGTGAAGTCAGCGCTCCTTCCAGCCCCTTGTCTCGTGTCCCAAGCCACCACCATGAGGATTTTGTCCTGACTTTTTGGCTCTTGGCTTCCACGTATCACCCCACTCCCTGAAAGGTGCCACATGGGAGAGAGGTTCCCTTACTGTGGAGGGTACGTCCGGGTGCCACGGCCCAGCCTGGAAACCAGTGGGGCCTGTGTGTCCCCTCAGCACCACGGGCCGTGTGACCCAAGCGTGCCAAGTGCATTTTACTGGATCTGGTGTTAGGCTGAAGACAAGGATTGTGGCGGCTTTAGCGGAGTTGGCAGCATTGTTGCCGGGGAGTGAGCCACCGTTTTAGGAGGCGGAGGCTTGCTGGAGACGGTGTCGCCCAAACTTCCACACCCGCTGTAGCGCCGTCAGCACCCTGAGCCGCACCCTGAGCCGCACGGGCGGACAGTCAAGTGTGTGCGGCCTGAGCTGGGAAGCGCGGTGCCCCAGGTCTCCAGTTCCGTGGCACTCAGCACCTTCACCCTGTCTTGCGCTGTCCCCACCGTCCGTGTCTAGACTTTTCCACCCCCCGCCGAGCCTGATGGCCGCTCCCCCCCCAGCCCCGGCCCCCCTGTCGTGGTCTCTGTCTCTGAAGGGGGCAGCTCTGGGTCCCTCACGGAAGTGGGGCCATGCGGTACGTGTCCCGTGAGACTGGCTGACCTCGCTCAGCGTGACGTCCTCTGGGGCCACCGGTGCGGACGCCGGGACTTGTGTCTAAGGCTGAGTCACCATGCCCTGTACGGGCCGACCGCGGGTTCCCCGGCTGCTTCTGCGTGTTAGCGCCTGTGACTAAGGGGCTCGGCGTGTCTCTCTGAGACCCAGCCGTCCGTCGGGGCACTGGCCCGGAGCGCCCGCTGGGTCCTGGGCTGATCCTGTAAAGCTGTCTCCAGGGCGTGCTGCTCTGTTCCGTACGACGGGCTACCCCGCCGCAGGGCACCTCTCCACTCTCTGTCCCAGTTTCCCTGCAATGCCGCCAGCACGCTCTCCTGGGTTTTGCTAGCAGCCAGCCTAATAGGTTTGAGCAGGGCTTTTGGTTTTGTCACAGACCTCGGTCACTGCAGTAGGCCCTGCCCTGCCTCCCCTGTCCGGCCCCCACCCTCCCCTGTCCCACCCTCCCGTGGTCACCCTCCCCCCCACCCCCCCGCTCAGCCCCCCCGCCCCGCTGCACCCTCTCTTCCAGAAGAATGAATACCTGTTCACAGTGGTGGCGGAGGAGGCGGACGCCCTGCTGCTCGGCCTGCGGTACTCGCCCACCAAACTGCACTTCCTCTTCCTCAGCCAGGACCCGGCGGGTGCCTGGCAAACCCGAGTGACCTTCCGCAGCCCCGCTCTGATGGACAGCCAGTGGCACACGCTGGTCTTGGCCGTGTCTGAAGGATCTTTCTCCCTCACCACGGACTGTGGCCTCCCGGTGGACATGTAGGTAGCCGGATGCCAGGGGAGGGTGGCGTGGGGCCGTGTGCTGCCCAACAAGACGCATCCGGGGCAGGGGGGCAGGGGGGGTGGGGGCCGGACAGGGGAGGCCATCCCAGGTGCGGCCGGCACTGTGCAGGGCGCACTGTGGGCGCTCGGGCGTGTGGGCAAACGGCCGTCGGGAACCATCCCCTGAGGCAGGAGCGCAGGGTCATCGGCGGGGTCCTGTTCTCCGGAAAGGCCAGTGGGAGGGGGCGGATGCAGGCGCCCAGGCTGGGTGCGCTGGACGTGGCGGGGGTGGGGGGTGCCCTGCCGAGCGAGGGTGCCATCGCAGAAGGCCGCAAAGGAAGCTCACAGAGAGCTCAAGCAGCCGAAATGGAGCTGCAGCCTGACCGGAACCCAGCCCCGGCTCTGCGATTTCAGCACATCGTTTGACCCAAGACTCCGTTTGCTTGTCCGGGCTGAGGGAGTGATCAGTCACTAAAACTCCAAATAAACAGGCCGAACCATCCTCTGGTAGCTTCAACCCAGCCCCAGGGCCTCAGAAGCTGGAGTCCGTCCCCTATTCCGCCATCCCCTGTTTGTGAGGCTGGACCAGGGCGCGCGGGGCCCCACAGCTCTGCCAGGGAGTGACGACCCCCATCGCCCTCAGCTTCCACCCTGGCTCACGGGGCTGGGCACTCTCGTTTTTTAAATCACAGATTGTCCAGTTTGCATTAAATCTACCACTATTCCAAATATTACTTGCAAAGGTAGAACCTCACTCTGCTTTGTTGGATGACACTTACTCCCTAATAAAAAGAATCCTTGATATTCAGACACTGTTTAAATATGTCTCTACCACAAGTGCCCCCCATGCCCCCCGAGTACATCAGGGCCTTTACTGGGTGATGACAGTGGGGACCCAGCAGTGGGGACAGCTCTGGGACAGGGAGGAGCACGGGCCAGCGAGGGGGCGGAAGGAGCTGGGGCTGCAGCCGAGCTGCAGGGCCAAGGAGGAACCTGGGCCCTGGGACCGGGCTTCACAGGTGTCATGGCGCACGGAGGGCACACTGTGATCGGAGCTGTGATGGGAGCACGGGTATTCTGGGATGGCGGTCAGGAACTGGCCTCCCCACGGCCAGCTGTAGCCAGACGCAAGGCTGGAGGGAGCAGGTGTGTTTACAGGAGGGTACAGCATCAAGGTGCAGGAGGCAGTGAGGAAATGCACTTGCCTGGCTCGTCTGCCCCAGGGCCCCAGTCAGGGCATCCCCTCCAGCCGGCGCCCGCCTTTCCCCCATCCCCAGGCTTCAGCCTCCACGTCCACATCAAGACCCAGCTCTGGCCACATCTTCCAACATCTCCCAGGTCACCAGCAAGGACCCTTCCCTCCCAGACACCATCCGTTCCCCCACAGGCTTGGTGGAGGGTGGGCAGGCTGGGGACCCAATGCCAGTAGGAGCCACTGAAGGTTCCTGAGAGATGGAGCAGCCACTGAACAGACACCTCTGCAGTCACACCTGCCGAAGACTCTTGTCCTGGGGCAAAGAGCATCCCTCCAATTCAGGTCCAGCAGGACCCGGGAATAGGACCTTGCTTGGAGACGAGCGTCTTCGCAGGTGCGACCAGGTTCATTGAGGTGGTCCTGGAGTAGGGCCGGCCCCCGTCCCAAGTCTGGAGTCCTTCTAAGAAGAGGAGAAGAGGCCCGGAGAAGGCCATGTGAAGACAGAGGCAGAGGACATGACCTGGGCTACAAGCCGGGGAATGCCAGAAGCCCCCAGAAGCTGGAAGAGGCTAGAGGAACCTCCCCTGGAGCCTGCGGAGGGAGCGCGGCCAGGCGGCACCTTGATCTCAGACTTCTGGCCTCCAGAGCTGAGGGTCATCTGCTGTTCAAGCCCCCAGCGTGTGGTGCTCGTTACAGCCGCCCCGGGAAACTGATACCCCGCCTGTGCTGCTTCTCCCTGCGCTTTTCCACATGAATGGGCTGTGACCCTGCTCCCCCATGGCCCTAAAACCACTCTCAAATGTTTTCAGAATGGCTGACGTGCCCTTCCCAGCCACCCTGTCGGTGCGAGGAGCCCGATTCTTCATCGGCAGCCGGAAGAGGACCAAAGGCCTGTTCACGGTAGGTAAGGGAGGGGCTGCCCCAACAGCCATGCTCACAGAGGAGCTGCCACTGCAAGCCTGGTGTCCTCACGCTCTGACTCGACAGATAGGTGTGTGTGCCACGCGGGACCAGGGAGCCCTGAGGTCCCCGGGGGCCCCTTACTCGCCAGGCACATTTCACCATGTTCCCGTGCACACTCATCCTCACTGCCCCCAGAGCTCACACCTTACACCCTCAGGGCCCTGCTCCATGTCTTCTTCCATGGAGACCTTCCCCCACCCCTCAGAAAAGATGGGCCTTGTACCCATCCCCTGTAGCCCTGACCACCCTCAGTCCAGCTGTGTGCTTGCTTATTACCTGTCTCTCCCTTAGACCGCAGGCGGGGGACCTTGTTCCATGAGTGTTCCATTTCCTGCTGTGTTGTGTCTAGACCCATGCCCGATACATGATAGGTGCTTGGTGAATATTTATGGATGGCATGCTTGGGTGGATGGATAGATGGATAGCTGGATGGGCAGGTGGATGGACATATGGCTGGCTGGCTGGCTGGCTGGCTGGCTGGCTGGCTGGGTAGATGGACGGATGAGTGATGGATGAATGGATGGGTGGGTGAACGTATGGGTGAGTGATGGATGGCTGGATGGGTGGATGGATGAATATATGGGTAGATGGATGGACAGGTGGATGAGTGATGGATGGACTATGGTCGACGGATGGATGGATGGGTAGATGAACAGACAGATGGACAGATGGATGGATGAGCAATGCAGCCCAGTCACTCTAGGTTAGTTCACAGGAAAAACCCCTTCCATGACCTAATTACCTTAGAATGGTGTATAGTTCCCCACCGTTGCTCTCAGTGCTCCCCACTCCCCCCAACCAACCAGCAGACTCTTCTCTCCTACCTCTAGAGGTGGATAGGCCCTTCATCCTCCATTCTCACCCCTCCACCAGGGTCTGGACAGGCTGAGCCCAGCGGTCCAGGCGCTCTCTGGCGATGAGGTTCTGAACATGCTGTCCCTCTCTCTGCAGGGCCTGGTGAGGCAGCTGGTCCTGCTGCCCGGCTCAGACGCCACCTCAAGCCTCTGTCCCTGCAGGAGTGCCGAGCTGGCTGTGCTGTCCATCCCCCCTGTCCTGAAGGGTCTCACGGGGAAGCCAGAAGATAATGAGGTGCTAAAATATCCCTATGGTTAGTAGGTCAAAGCCACCCACTCCCCCTCACTGATGGTGGACCCCAAGAACCTTGTCACTTTCCCACCACTCCTGGGAGCAAAGACAGGAGGGTGATTATCAAATTGACAAAGATACTGGCTCCTTTGGACACACCAGCATCATCCAACATTCCTCCAGGTGGCTCGCCCAGTGGCCGCCAAACCCTGCTTGGATGGTGCCCTCAAGGGACCCCTGGTCCTGCTTGGGATGCCCGGGGCTGTTCCCTCACATCATCTTCCTTCTCTTGAGCCTTCTGACTTCCATCTGCTGCCTGTTTTGCCCCCAGACCAGTATTTGGGGTTTTTATCCCCATCCTTCCCTGATAGGCACCTAAATCTCAGCCCCTGCCCCAGTGGGGACCCCGAACTTCGAGAGGCACATTTCAGTTGTCCGTGATCCCCCAGCCCAGAGGGTCCCCTGCACCGTTCTCTTTAGTGTGTGCTTGTGTGTTCTCCATGTAAAGTTACAGTCTGGACGGTTCATATAAGCCACACCCCTGCCCTGGAGCTGCCAAATCCCCTCCCACCACCACTCCGCCAGGCGGGGAGACAGCCCCCACCACTCCCGAGCCTCACGGTCATGCTTCACCAGTCAGGTGGGCCCCAAGAGCATTGTCCACTCGATCCAGTCCTGGGATGTGTTTCCAAACTCCCAGCAGCACAGGCTGCTGCTTTTTTCTTTTTTAAGATTTTATTTATTTATTTGGGAGAAAGAGAATGAGAGAGGGAACACAAGCAGGGGGAGCGGCAGAGGGCGAAGCAGGCTCCCCACTGAGCAGGGAGCCCCATGTGGGGCTCGATCCCGGGACCCTGGGATCATGCCCTGAGCCCAAGGCAGATGCTTCACTGACGGAGCCACCCAGGTGCCCCCCCTGCTGCTTTTTATTTTTTCATGTTGGAGAGCACGTTAATAGCCTATAAATTGGGGCACCTGGAGGGCTCAGTCGGTTCAGCGTCTGACTCTCGGTTTTGGCTCAGGTCATGATCTCAGGGCCGTGGGATCCAGCCCCACGTTGGGCTCCCTGCTCAGTGGTGAGTCTGCTTGAGATTCTCCCTCTGGCCCTGCTCTCTCTCTCTCTCTCTCTCTCTCTCAAATAAATAAATCTTTAAAAAATAGTCTACATATTGATGCAGTTTATTGCCATGACATTTTGAATAATTTTATAGTAACAGTACAATTTTGAATAATTTTTATCGTGAAAGAAGAGACACAGAGGAAAATGATTTCCCTGCACAGTGAAGTTTTCGGGCACTCCATGGAAGTTTCCCACATCCGTCCAGTTACAGCTCAGAACAAGAGGCAGGAGGCAGGGGTGTGAGCCCAGGCCTCCGCCAGGCGCTGATAACATCCAGGTGCCCACAGTGCTGGCCGTCGGCGTGGATGCAGCGCCCACGTCGCTGTGAATCGGCCCCGCAGCATCATCAGGACCAGTGGGCTTGGCCTGAGATGAGGTGTAATCACCAGAAGTGATGGGGTCAAACACCGAAAAACAAGGCAAAACTCAAGTTTATACAAACTCGCGCCAGAGAGGGACAGGTCCGAGAGATGAGCAGGGCAGCAGCGTGACGTCTGAGGCTTTTCCAGGGGAAGATGGGCCGCCCTCTGCAGTGGGCAGGGAGGCCGGCAGGGGAGCCTCGAAGCCTCCGTCCTGTCGTGCGGGGCCTCGATGGAAACCCCTGTGTCCTCCTGTTCCCCAAGTGCGGAGGCAAAGGCAGGACAGCCCGGGTCAGGAGTCCGCCTCCCAGCTCCGTCTTCCTCCAGGAAACCTGCACCTGGACACTCCTCTTCCCTGTCTCCCCCAGAAACCGACATGAGGGTGACGCTGGGCTCCCGGCCTCCGTGCACCAAAGAGGAGGACGCCCAGTTCTGGTTCGACGCCAGCCGGAAGGGGCTGTTCCTGTGTGTGGGCAGCGAGTGGGTCTCCGTGTTAGCAGGTGAGGCGGGCTCTGGGGGCTTACGGCTCTTCTCGAGCCAGCGCGTTACTTGGGGATAGGGAGCGCCCCCCCAGGACAGCAGGCCTGCAGGTTTCATCTGGAATCGCATGTCCTCCTGGGCAGGGCTGGTCACCCCTCTGTGTCTAGTCCCCGTGGCCCCGAGGGGGCAGATTCCTGGTGCCCTGTCTGCCACTCGGAACACAGATGCCAGGCGGTGATGCCAGGAACCTGGAAGCATGCCATTCCCCCGAGTGCTTCCCGCGGGGGGACAAGGAGTCGAGGCTGCTCAGGGCGCCCGGGACGCTCGCCCACAGGAAACGGGAGCTGGCCGCAGCCGCCACCGCTCGCGAGCCTTGACCCCAGTCCCTCGTGCACTTGAGGGCACACCTTCGCAGGGGCAGTTGGGTGGGAATGCCTAGTTCAGACCCGACATATCCGTGCCGTCCAGTCAGTGTCCCTGGCCACCCAGCACACCCTGAAACCCGTGCGGGAGCCAGCAGGCTGCTTTGATGGCCTCTCTGTGACGGAAACATGCGCTCCGGGCAAGTCGCCCTGGAGAAAGCCCTGACTGTGGCTAGAGCTGGGGGGTCAGGGCTCGGGGCCCTGGGGTCGCGCCCCCGTCCTGGGAGGTGTTAACCGGGTCTCCACATTTCTGTCACCAGCCAGAGAAAAGCTGGACTATGTGGAGGAGCATCAGAGCCTGTTCACCAACTCAGAGACTCTGGGCATCGAGGTCTTTGCCATCCCCGAGGCCGGGCTCTTCGTGGCAGCCGCCAACCGCAAAACCACATCTGCCATCTACAAGTGGACGGATGGAAAGTTCGCCTCGTACCAGAACATTCGCACGCACCAAGCCCAGTCCTGGAGACACTTCACCATCGGGAAAAAGGCAAGTCTGCACCCAGCGACCGTCTCGATCCTTTTCATCTTGGGAAAACCCAAAGGTTGGGACTGCTCCTGTAGATGGTCTGGCGACGTATTTCTCATGGTTTCAGTCTTACTCAGGTTCTCAGTGGCTTTCAAAGTCGGACACCTGGCGGGGTCTCTAAATCCAGAATGTGAAGTCTGTTTGGCTTCCCACAAAATAGAAAACAAGACCATTCCTATGACACTGTCCAGTTCTAGGTGGACCCACTGGGGCTCAATTAAAAGCTCGTTGGCCCATTTGATGAGTCGGTCAACAGGGCAGAAATCATCTGGGGAAGGAGACAGACTCACTGCAGGGGGCCGGGCCCGGAGGTGAGGGTGGGACGCTCACAGGCAGCATCGCCCCGCCCCTGCTGCCAGGGCCGGAGGGAGCAGAGGCACGGGCGGTGGGTCTGAGGGGCTGTCCCCAGCATGACCCATTGTCTAATCAGCTCCATCTACACCCTCGACTCCAGGGGCAGTGTCCTGGGGCTGCTGTCCTGCGCCCGGCCCCGGAATAGCTCACTCAGCAGCACGTGTGTGCCAGATACAGCCTGCGCTCACCCAGGCCCGCCCTGAGGATGAACAGGGAGCAGAATGGACAGGCCTCTGCACTCCTGTTGCTCACAGCCCGCCGCGGCTCAGCCGCACTCCCAGTCCCGTGTGGGGAATGGCTGACTGGTGCTCGGGCCTTTTGGTTGGCCACATTTTCATATAAAAAATGTGAACTTTGCATCACGGAAATATCGGGAAATGCAGAAAAACAAGGGGGGAGGGTCTGTCTGGTCAATGAAACAGGTGTGGGGCTTACTGAGCGCACGCTTGCTTCTGGGCTCGGTGGGCGCGCCCCGCACACGGAGCCAGCTTGCCTCCTGGTCCGGTCGCATGCCGGGCACCTGTGTGTCTAACTCAGCTATGTGACAAGCACGGGCTTCTGTATGGGTGGAGGGCATTATGATGTGTTCTGCTCATCCAGGTGATGAAGGACGAGTCTGGGCATGAAGCTGTTTCCGAGTTTGGGGATAGAGATGGGGACAACGGGCTGACAAACACAGACACGTTTAAGGGTCTGGAACGGGATGGACAGATCCACAGAGACGGTGGCCCTCGGACGGAGACGCGGGTGCTCAGAGCCTTGGTGCCAGGCCCCTCGAGTGCACGGCAAGAACCAGTGTCCTGGGTTCTCTTGTTCAGGTCTTCCTGGCTGTGGCTAATTTTGAACCGAATGAAAAGGGTCAGGAGTTCTCTGTCATTTACAAATGGAGCCAGACGAAGCTGAGGTTCACGCCATACCAGAGGGTCCCCACCCACAGTGCCCGGGACTGGGAGGCCTTCGAAGTGGCCGGGGAGCACTTCCTGGCCGTGGCCAACCACCGGGAAGGTAGGCTGTGGCCGTCCACGCGGAAGGAAACCACGGGGGCGGGGTGGGGCTGACTCACCTGCGGATTAACAAATTACAGTAAGTCACACCTGGCCCGGTGCTCTGGGCTGGGCCATCTGACAGCGACGTCTGAGGCGAGCACACCTGAGCACCTTCCCCCCGTCCAGGTAGGAAGACAGGCGTGCAGTCTGTGTGGGTGCCTGTCCAGGAGAGTGGTTATGGGAACATGGGCCAGACCACCTCGTTTGAAACTAACCAACTGACTAACTAACTAGCTGGCCCCCTCGGAGGAGGAATTGGCTGAAATAGGTGTGAAGGTGAGCTGCTGGACCGGCAGAGGGACGGTGGTGTGGGCAGTGTGCCGGCAGAAGGATGCGGGGCGTTGTCTCGTGCCCTCTAGACACAAACTCTGTGATGCAGTGGGCACGGTGGGGGACGGGCCTGTCAAGGCTGGGGGCCTGGTTTCTGGGCCGGTGACCACCTGAGTGGCCGCAGCTGGCCCCTCCTGGTCGTGTAACTCCGGAGGGCAGGGTCTGAGGCAGCGGGCCCTGTAGGGCATCTGCGGCCAGGGAGCTCTGTAGGGACCCCACTCATGGGCAGGGGGGCCCCAGGAGCCCGCTAACCAGTGCTCCCTGGGGAAGGAGCGTTCCGGGAGTAGCTCGCTCCGCCAGAGGGGCTCCAGGGAGCACGATGTGAACAGAAGGTGCGAAGGCCTGAGCTGGGGGTACAGTGAGGGCGGCGGGGTCGTCAGGCAGGGGGGAGAGGTGAGGCCGGGATCCCATCTCTAAGACGGAAGGCCATGGGGGCAAGGGTCCGGAGTCTCCAAAGGAGGGACCCAGGGAGGGCTTTCCCGTGGGCACAGGGGCAGGGAGCACAAGGCTGCTCAGGGAAGTTGCCCAGCGGCCAGAGTCCTGACGGCACCGGACAGACCCCCGGGCCCTGGGGCAGGTCCAGGGCAGGCTGCCGTGAGGGGATGTCTGCCTGTGGTCTCTGACGGCAGCTGCCTGGCTTGCAGGTGACAACCACAACATTGACAGTGTCATCTACAAGTGGAACCCGAGGACCCGCCTCTTCGAGGCCAACCAGACCATTGCTACGTCCGGCGCCTACGACTGGGAGTTCTTCACCGTGGGGCCCTACTCGTTCCTGGCAGTGGCCAACGCCTTCAACGGCACGTCCACAAAGCTGCACTCCCACCTGTATGTCTGGCTCTTCGGCTCCTTCCAGCTATTCCAGGCCTTCCTGGTAAGGAGCCGGCGGGAGCCCCGTGTCCCGCCTCCATCAGGCCTCCTGGCAGCTGGAGACGCAGGACACAGGACCTGGGGACCCCAAGAGGCAGGAACAGCGCCGGTTCCAGGCCCCCCTCACCCAGGCACTACCCCCACAGGAGGCTCAGGCCAAGTCCGTGGAGCCCAACAACAAGGTGGGAGGGGCCCTGCCCTGCCCTCCCTCTGGCACCGAGCTTCCTGGGCAGCACTAGGTGCTCAGAGGGCCCTGTGGTCCCTGGGTGGGTGCCGGCCATGGGACTGGCCTTCCCATGGGTGTCGGGCTCCTGCCCTGGGGCAGCCGGGCTGCAGGCCCCTGACCTGGCCAAGTATGGGGGCGGGGGGGCCCTGCCCACTTGCACTTCTGACTGTGTGGGTCCCTCAGCTGGTTCCAGGCTCCATGGGGCAGGCTGGCAAAGCCTTTGAGTGGAGCAAGGCGCGACGAGTGTTTATCAGGGCGGGACAGGGCCCGGCGCCCTGGGGAGCCGACTTGACTCTGGTCCTGGCCGAGGGTCCTGGCGAGGAGGCACAGGGGCTGGGCAGGGCCCACACCACCCATCTCAGACCGAAGGGCAGGCGCTTCCCTGTTGCTGAGGGAGCTGTGGGCACTCCATCTCTACTTACTGAGATCATGATGGAGAGCGTGTCACCGGCAACATGACTCCTTCCTCCCCGGATCCTTCCGGAACATCCCTTGCTTGTTTATCTGGCCCCTCGTTCGCCCAGCAGAAATGCTTTGAGGGCTCTCTGTGCCCTGGGGTGGTGACTCCTTTGTCGTTGGACATCGGGGGCAGAGGAGGAAACGCACCAAGCCCCCCTCCTGCTGGGTCTGCTGGGAAATGGGAAGGGCAGTGGGGGCTGTGCCAAGCAGCCCCCACACTGAGACCAGCCCCGTGCAGAAAGCCTGGGGAGACTGAAAGCTGCTGGAATATTCCACGTGCACCGTCTCCTCTAGCACAAGCCTGGAGGCCGCCTACCGGGTGGGTCTCAAACACGAGGAGAAAGATGATGTTCCAGACTGCAGGCTTCCTCTGCAGGCAGCTCCTCCACGGCATGGCTCCCCAGCGGGTGGCATCAGGCATGTGGGAAGTGGAGCCCGGGGCGCTAGGAGAGCCCCCAGTGCAGGGACCAGGCCAGCACGCTCTGGAGAACAGCTCTTGCTCGTTCCTCCGCCATCCAGGGCTGCACCGTTCATGCCTGGCGGTGGAGGCCGACCTGCTGCCCGCTGCCCGTCGCCCGCCCCCTGCCGTCTGCCTTACAGCACTCACAGTGCAGCCGGGGCATCACGTCCAGTGTCCACGCGGTGGTCGGCGCCCTCGGGGAGGGACGTGAGGACAAGCCGCAGAGGGGGCGGCCGGGTCTGCGATGGGCAGGCAGAAGGCGGCGGCCGAGAAATGCCGCGCTGGGTGGCCCCCGGCTGCGGTGGGCAGGAGGGAGTGGCCAGGCGGCCGTGCCCGGCACGGGGGAGGCGGGTGGCCATGCCAGAGCGACACTGAGGCACATGTGGGAAGCCGGTTCCCGAGCTCGACCCTGAGTTTGCCGGCAGGAGGAGGTCATTCCTGGGGCTGCCATTCCTGAGCGGGGGCACCCCGGGAGCAGAGGGACCGGGGTGGGCGTGATTCCTTGCAGCCACGCGCCTTGCTACAGGCTGAGCCAGGCGGGCGGAAAGCGCCAGAACCAGGAGCTTCGCCCACCTCCTCCCACTCGGTCCTCACAGAGGACCACGCTGAGTGCTGCCGCAGTCTCCCTTTACACCTGGGGACACTGAGGCACAGGGTTCCGGGACAGCGCCTGGCAGAGCTGGGATGGAACCAGGTGGTGCGGTCTAGTGCTCTGTTCAGTGTTGGACAGAGTCCTCGAGCAGGAGCTCCTTCTCCTTCTCACCATCGCGGTGAGGCCAGGACCCCCGAAAACAGCTCGGCCGGCCTGGGGCAGAGCTGTCCCCCAACAACGGGCCTGGGTGTGTGTTTGCCAGTTTAGGAAAACGTTCAGCGATGGGCGGGGAGCCGACCTCGGGTAGGATTCGCAAGGGGCCTGGACAGCAGGGCCGGTGGCTGAGGGTGACGATGTGGCATGGAGCAGCTGTCTAAGGGCCTGGGCAGGTGACAGGCTGACGGCAGCTCGTGTGGGAACCCCGTGAGCTCTAAACAACCTCCAGTGTCACCAGGGTCACATGGCTGCCCGGCCCAGGGAGGGGTCCAGGCGCTCACACATCTGGAACCCGCACGAGGGGCGACCACAGGAGCTGAAGGCTTTATTTTGAAGGAAGATGCAGGATGATTGCTTCCAGGTAGCTAATGGGCGGGTGGGAGACAGGGGAGCAAGCCCCTGGAATGTCCCAAGAGCAGGGTCCCGTAGCCAGCATAGAAGGTCACCCACTCCAGGTCTTGAGCACGGCCGACAAACCATGCATTTGGAAGGAATCGAGTTCCTGCCGTGGGTTGGGATCGCATTTGGGAGATTATCATCCTGTGGCTACCCACACCGTGATCCTAAATCGCCTACACTTGAACAAAAGGCCAGGTTAGAAAGCTGCCTTCATCAGGGACCACAACCAGATGCTGCCCACCATCGTCCTCATCAGTGACCACGAACGGACGTCGCGGGGTCCCCAGCTGTTTGGTAAAGGACCCGAAACATGAAATAGTCAAGCTCAAGTGTAGACGTACACCCGCACTGGACCAAACCACGCTAACTCTAGGAACACGAGGAATTTAAAAAATTGTAATTGCCCTCGGGTGATTGTAATTACCCTAATTACCTTTTAAATTCTAATTACCTTCAGAAGTATTCAAGAAGACATCACATTTATAGAGTCAATACAGAATGCCGTGAAAGGACAGAGTTCTCGGGTATTAAAAATACAGTTGCTGGCCTTACAAGAAGATCCTCGTCAAGCGGACTGGAAGATCAAGGCCGGGGATGCTTCTAGAATGTAGAATAAGATGAGGCAGACAGAGGGGATCGACCGGGAGATCCAGCAGGAGTGACGCGGGAGCAGAGAGCAATGGGGCCATCGAGGGGCTCCCCAGACCTGGCAACGCCCCGTCAGCTGGGGGGCGCTGGCCCTGGAGACCAGCTCAGAGAGGCTCAGGCCGCCGCGCGCTGCAGGTTTCTCACCCGGGTTCCAAAGGAGACCACTTTCAGTCTGAATTCTGTGTGCCATGCTGTGGGCGGGAGAAGGAGCCCAGGCCATGACAAGTGTCCGTGGCTTCCTGCCACCAAGGGTTAGCCCTCACCGGGGTGAAGCACCACGAGGGTCCCCGGGTCTCCTCTGCCATGCGGCTGCTCCATCCGAGGAGAGGCGGAAAGCCCCCACTGGCCGTCACCCCCAGCTCAGTGTCGGCGCCCGTTGGCCAGCACTGGTCACATGAGCTGGCGCAGCTGCATGGGACGCGGGAAATGTGGGTGAGGTGCTGTCCTCAAGGTGTGCACCTGCACACACGGGAGTCTCCAGACACAGGGAGCCAGAGTCGGAACTGTGGCTCCAACCAAGGACGGGGGTGAAGGCAAGTTCCAAGTTCCCGACGGCCCCGGGGTGGGGGGGAGAGTCCAGGAGAGGGAGGATTAGGGAAGAGGAGGCCTGCATGGACGTGTGGGCTGACAGGTGTGAAGACAGGGTGGAAGAACGAAGGTGCAGGCAGAGCCCCAGGAGAGTCTGCTTGACCTGCATGTGGGGACCGTCTCCAGGGGCGGCACGGAGCTCCTCCCACCACTGAAACCCCCGAGAAGGGCTAGGCTCCGCGGGAGTGACATTGGGAGGCGGCCAGGGCACCGTAAGTGCCAACAGCGACATCTCAATCCTGGAGTCACCCTGTGGACAGAGTCTGCAGGCTTGGTCTGGAGTCTGACACTAAGTGCTTATGTTGGGGTTCCTTAGCAGAGGGACAAGGGCAGGGGGAGGTGAAGGAGGGTAGGAGCCCCATATCATCTTCCTAGAGCTCCAGGAGTCAGAGGGGTCTCCCAGGAACCCCTTATAACGGGGACAGTCACCCACAGCCCCCAGGCAGGGGCCCAGGCCCGGCATGGCAGGCTGGGCTCCCAGACCAGCCAGACCAGATGGCTGTGGGCCCTGCCCTGTGCTTGGGGAGTGGTTTCTCCTGTTCCTGACAGCCTCATGCCAGAAACCCTGGGATTTCCATTGATGGCAACTGTTCTTGCCTCCCCCTCTGAAAAGCCTTTCTGCCATTTGCAGAGCTATTTGAAGGGAGGTCTGCGGTTGCCCTTGCTTAGCTGGCTCATGAGTCCCCCTCAGGCCCATTTCACAGATGAGGACACTGAGCTGGGAAGTGAGGGGACCCAGCCGGGGACAGAGGTGGTGCGTGGAGGAGCCAGTCCATCCATACAAGGCCCCATCGTCTGGGGGAGGAGCCTGAAGTCTGGCCCGAGGCCCCGGAAGGGGTCCCTGGGGACGTGTGTCTCCTCACTGTGCCTGTGTGTGTGGCTTGTCCCTCTGAGAGACTCCCAGCTCTCTATCAACATGGGGTTCAGGACAAGAGGCTGAGCGTTGCTGAGCAGACTCACCCAGGGTTGTAGCCCGCTCTGGAGGGCAGGTAGGAGACGTTCCTGGAACGCGGCTTCGGGACTCCATCCTCAGCGACATAGGTGGTACACGAGCCAGCCCCGAGGGTAGCAGCTGCTCTGCACTTTCAGGCAGCATCTGAGAGCCAGCCCCGGTCTGCAGGGGGGCTGTCCCAGGAGCCAGAACTCTGGGGGCTGCTGTCCCCCGACCCTGCAGGCCACTGAGGGAGGCCCCGGGGCAGCCAGCTACTTCGCACCCTTGCCCAAAGGCCTTCCCTTACACGCCCCATCTCCTCACGCCTCAGTAATGCCTCAAACCCCAGAAAACCCCACTTTCATGTTTTGCCAGCATTTTTCGCATTGTTGTTTAAATCCTTTTAGGTCCTGGCATTGCATTAGTGTGTTTACTGTTTGAAGTTTTGCAGCATCTTTGTGACCGTGAGCTTTGAAGCAGGCAAGGCTGGGTGCTTTGAAAGCCTGTGTGCTCGGAGAGGTGCTGACCTCGCAGGGGCCTTTTCTGGACATGGGGGGCAGAGGGTGTTTGAGGAGCGTGCACACGGACTGTGCTGGGAAGGAGCCGGGGGGCGGTGGGCGTCCGAGTTCAGCTCGGGAGGAGGCCCCGGCTGTCCAGGCTTTGTGGCTGGTGTGAATGGGAGGCTGGCTGCTTACCCTGGGACACATTCCCCAGCCCCACCTCTCTCACCAGGAATTCCAGAACCTTCCTGCAGGCGGCAGAGACCAAGGCTCCAATGACTTGGCCTCATCATCTTAGAGCAATGGAGGCCGGAGCTGGGTGTGTCCAGGAAGGCACGAACTCCATCTATGGGAAATCCAGCCTCCAGCTGCTGGGATTTCTGCCCCCTGAGCTTACTGGCTGTGGGGCCTGTGGTCACGGTCATCAAATGTGGACCCAGCGTGGAGGGGTAGGGGAGGGGAGGGGAAGCAGTTGACCACGTCGGGGTTTGTTGCCCGGGAGGCAGCCTGATGCGTGTGAGGGGACGGCCGGGTCCCCACGGGACCCCGGGCGGAGAGAGTCTGAAGTACAAGGGACTCGGGGCATCTGGCAGGGGAGGGACAGACAGGGTGCTGCCGGGTGGTCAACGGGTGTGTGGGGGCAGCGGGTGAAACTGGGGGCTTCTCAGAACTTCGTTTCCACGGAGCACGTAAACGTCCAGGAAGGAGTCGGAAGACAGGCAAGAACGTCGGGTTGAGATCTGCACCTGAGAGCTGGGTGCTGTGAGCACCCCTCGGCGGGCAGCACTGCTGGGCGGCCCCGGGAAGGGGGCTTCCTCTTGGCATCTTCTGTTTGCTCAGGGGGCAGGCAGCCGGGGGAGGGGGCCCAGAAGTCGGCCAGGGAGGGTGCTGCCCCCCCTGCAGCCTCCCAGGATGGGACCCTCACCCACCCTGGCCAACTGCCTGCCGTGAGGACAGCAGCATCCCTACCCTGGGGTCCTCTGGGGGGCGGCCTGTCTCCCCCTGGCAGCACGCCCTGCCTCCCTGTTCTGCTCCGCAGGCACCCCCAGACCTCGATTCTTTGCTCCATCGAAGCCAGAACCCAAGGGCCTCCTGGCCTAGCCTGATCCTCTGATTACTGGGAGCCCACCCACCCTTGAGGGAGGCCATCAGGGGCTCCAAGTGCGCCTGGCTGCTGAGTCCCCAGAGCGCCATCATCCTGGCCAGGCGCTTGGGCAGCCTGCCAGGCACTGTGCCGGGGCTGTCGGGGCAGGCACCAGGGGAATTCCGTTGGGAAGGGGGAGCCCGCCCAGCCCAGCAGGTGCCCGGCCACCTCACCAGGTGCCAGGCAGGGTTTGGCAGGGCTGTTTGAAGTGGGAATTTCTTCTCTCTCTGATGAGTCCCTAATGCACCTAGAACTCAGGAGCCGCCTGACATCAGGCCCCAGGCCCCTGTGCCCCCTGCCCAGGCTGGCGCAGCCGTGGGCAAAGATGCTCCCCACTCTGGCTTCCAAGCGGGAGGAGCCCGGCCTCTGGCTGAGGGCGCGGGTGTTGGCCCTGTTCTGTGAGGGGCTCTGGCAGCCCTGTGGGGGAAGGAGGGGTCATTGACGGCCAGCGGCTGTGACCCCGGGGGGCCTCCTGTGGGTCTCTGCCACCCTCTACCCAGATGAAATACCAGATGCCTAGCTCAGCTTGCATTCTGGGTAAATGATGAGTAATTTTTTAGTAAAAGCATGTCCCCAGTAGTGCATGGGATACACACAGGCTGAAAAATCATTGTTTAACTGGAATTCAAATTGAATGAGATACCCCCGTCCTTGCAGTATCGGGGGGACACACCGACTGGAGGCAGGCTGAGGACCCCTCTAAGCCTCACACACACCTGAGTGCTCCTTCCTGCTGCCAGCCACACCCTCGGCCTTCCTCCTCGCCTCTGGGACCTCCTCTGCCCCCTGTGCTCCCGGAGCCGCCCACAGCCCCTCCTCAGCCCCCCATCTGTACACGCTTCCCATGCTGGGACTGAAGACAAGGGAACAGGCTGAGGGTCACACAAATTGGAGCTGGGAGGAAGCCCTGGCACCTGGAGAGAGCCTCTCCTCAGACCCCCTGCTGGCCACTTGTACTGCAAGCGTGTGCACGTGTATATGCATACAGGTGTGTGCGTGTGTGTACACAGGTGCATGAGTGTGCATGCAGCACATACAGTTGTGTGTGTGCGCACGTGTGTGCATGCAGGCACATGCAGGTGTATGTGTGTTCAGGTGTGGGCAAGTGTATATAGGTGCACGAGTGTGCAAGCACACGCACGTGTGTGCACGCGTGAGCACGCAGGCACACGCAGGTGTATGTGTCTTCAGGTGTGGGCGAGTGTATATAGGTGCACGAGTGTGCAAGCACACGCAGGTGTGTGTGCATGTGTGCATGCAGGCACACGCAGGTGTATGTGTGTGGGTGTGGATGTGTGTGCACAGGTGCATGAGTGTGCATGCAGGCACACTTAGGTGTGTGTGCATGTGTGGTAATGTATGTGTGTGCGTGCAGACTTGTGCATTTACAAGCGTGCAGTTTCCCAGCGGCGTGGTTTCCTCCACACAGGCCTGGAGGGAGCCTGTAGTCTAGCGGGCTGACGACTACTGTGTGGCTTCTGAGGAGTCGCAGAGCTGCCCTGTGGGACTCTCTGCACAGGTGTGGGTCCCTAGCGGGTGTCCTGTGGACAATGCTGATGGCTCCATGGGCCCCAAGTGTCTCTGAGCGGTGAGGTGGCCCCAGGGGACAGAAATAGTGCCACCTCATGGAGCCGCAGTGAGGAGAGGACACACTCATCCAAAGGAGCTTTAGCCCAGCTCCTGGAGCCAGCAGGGAGTCAGTGACCACCAGGTGTGCGGGCCCCTTTGCCCTTGTCCTAGTGAGTTTTATTCTTTTAGCTGAAACTCGCCTGTTCCTGCTCCTCAGGACTGGCCAGACCCGTTTCTGGAGGCCCTGGACTAGGAGCCCATTCAGGGGCTGTGGGAGGACTGTTCTCTGAACCTGGCCGGTTGGCTGGGCCACGGCAGACCATGGCACCCTCTGCTGGGTGTGGAGAAAACGCCACCAGGGCCGCAGAGTTTGTTCTTTGCTCCGTGGCTAGGGTTGCCTGTCGTCAGGGAGACAAGCAGGCAGGCTGGGCCGCACACCCCAAGTTTGCATGTGGGGACAGCGACATCCAAGCAGGTGACAGATGTGCCAAGGAGAGGGAGGCATGTGAAGCCTGGCCCTGGCTGGTCTGGGATGTGAGATGTCCCTCGAGCACAGGCCTCACTGGGCTTTGGGAAGCCGGGGGGGATGCAGTGGCGGACCCAGGGTGCTCCTGCAGTGTAGCCAGCTCTGGTCCAGCCGGGACCACCCGGGCCCGCACAGGGAGGACCTGCCCCAGGGGGACGCACTGTCCCCAGGGAAGCAGCCCAGTCCCCAGCTTGCCCACTGCGTGGCTTTGGGCATCCATGCGTCCCTGGGCCCGGGCCCTAGTTGATGCAACAGAAATCCTCCGAGACCCCGGCCCTGAGCATGACCCCAAAATGTACAGGAGGAAGGGTGCTAACAGCTACCTGCTGCCCAAACACAAGGAGTGTCCCTGTGTGAGGGGGCACGGCAGTCAGCGGGGATGCTTTCTTTAAGGTATGGGGACTTTCTGCCCTCGGCTTGCTGTAGGAGCTACACAGCAAACGGACGTGCCTCAGACGGACCTAAAGTCCTGAAAACCAATCTCTTTCTTGCTTCGGGGGAGGCTGTGGAACACGGACCCTGGATGTGTTATCCCGTGCCGACTGTCTGGGCAGCAGGAAAAGCTGCAAGTTACCCTTGGGAGGAAGGAACGGACCGTCCACCTTCCACCTGTGCCCGGGGCCTCACACGCTGCCGACCCCACGCTTTCCTCCCTCACGCGGCTCCCCCTGCGCCCCTCCGCGGGGCAGGTGCATGGAGTGCACGGAGCGCCTCCTCCGGGCTCTGCCTTGGCCACGTGGAGGATCAAAGATGAGGAAGACATGTTGGCTTTTGCCAATATTTTTGGTTTTACACATTGGGTGTGAAGCGGTTTCTCCGTGTCTTCAAAGTTGTAATTCCAGGGACCAGAGATAGCAGGCACGTCCCCCACCGCCATTTGCTGGCTTCCTGTAGTTCATTTGTGAAATATCTATTCAGGTCTTTGCCCACATTTTACTTTTTCTTCTGTCTTCATTATTGGTGTGCAGGAGTAACAGCTGTAACAGCACGGGGTCCTCGCCACCCGTGCACACTCCGCGGTCCGCGTGCGCCCTGAGCTCACCTCCCGGGGGGCCGCGCATCCGCCCGCACACGCTCGCCTGCCCCCGCGGCTGCCTCCAGCCTTCCCCGTAAAGCGGGCCCCCTGGCAATTCGTTCTGTCAGTCTGTCTGAAAATGACCTTAGCTGGCCTTCATTTGTGAAGGCTATTTTCACTGGTTTTAGAATTCAGGGCTTACATGTTTTCCGTTCGATGACGCTGAGGATGTTTTTCCGTGAACGCTGAGCTTCCCTCCTCCGTGGTGTCGCTGCGCCCTGTGGTCCCAGATGTGTCTTCTCCCGCTGCCTTCAGGCTTCTCGCTCTGTCTTCTTTGTCAGCTGCCTTTGTCCAGGCGTGGATCTTTATTTATTCTCCTCTGGGTCTCTGATCTTCTTGGATCTGTGGTTTGGTGTTTTTAATCAAATTTGGAAACATTTTAGCCCTCATGCATGTAAATGTTTCCTTCTGTCTTCTCTTTTCCTTTCCTTTGGGAACTCCACTCACCTGTGGGTTAGGTCGCCTCATATCGTCCCATGGAGCATGGGTTCTGTTCACGTGTGTGAGAACCTTTTTCCCCTTTGTGTGCTTCCATTTGGGTAATTCCTGTTGGTGTCCCTTCGGTTCCCCGATTGTCCCTTCTGGACGGCCAGGGGGCTGTCGGTCCCATCCCATGAATGTTTGAATCTAGATATTACCTTTCAGTCACGGGATTGCTCTTCTGCTGCTGTGGTGTTGACAGCTGCCCGGACGTCCCCATTCCTTGCTCGCCGCGTGCGTATTTCCCCAGAGGCTCTCGTCGGACTCATCGGAGAGTCTGCGTCTGCCAGCTTCAGTGTTTGTGGCTGTTCGTACATTTCTGTTCAGTTTTTTCTCTCAGTTGTAGATCACACCTGCCTTCTGCATGAGCCTCCAGCCTCTCGACTTGTTTGTCCCTGGGTCCCTGGACACTGGCCCCAGGTGTGCAGCTCAGGAGCTGGACAAAAACTTGAGAGAGGTTAACGTGGTGAATTTGGGGCTCCCCCTTCTGGGGCTCCCTCCTCTCTTGGATATTCCCCTGCCATTTCTAGCCATTTTGGAAGCTCCAGACTCTCTCCTGGGGACCCCCAGCCAGCCAGCCTGCCGCACCCACTCGAGTGCCATGGTCATGTGGCATGGGGTGAGGAGTCCTCAGAGGGAAAGTCAGACAAACATGAACCATGTGCATGTGATTCCCTTGGTTCAGGGGTCATGGCCCCTCCAGTGTCTGCCTGCCCTTGGCCACTGTCCAGAACCTTCAAAAGGTTGCCCACACAACTGTGTTTGTAATCGCTATCAGCAGGAGGGCCACGGTAGCCTGCATCAGAAGCTGAAAGTCAGGAGGCAAACTTTCAAAGACAATTTCAATGCAAAGTGAGCCACTGCAGCTTCTGCAGCCCATGGGGACAGATGGGGACAATGGAACCCCCTTTCTGCTGACATGGGAACGGAGCGCCCAGCAGCGTCACTCCCTGTGGCTCAGGCTCCCCGAGGGCATTAGCAAGCTCTTCCATCAGCCACAGACCCACCACGGGGAGCCACACTCTCCCTCTGCTGCTCGACCCCCACCATTTGTGGTCTTCCTATGTGGTTGCCCAAAGGGCCTCTCCGTGCACCGACCCTTTGTTTCCCCAGAAAAATGTCTCCACCCATTTCCACCCCCACCCTCTCTCTTCAGGGCTCAGACTCAGAGCCTAGATCTGGACTCCTCTGGTCCTCTCCTTCCCTGTGGACCTGTCCCACCATAATCCCTGAGATGCTGGCCACACCCTGGACATAAACGTCCTCCTCGTGAGCCCCACATGCAAATCAGTTCATGCAGCTTGAGCTCTGGGCAAAGGCTCCACAGCTCGCCATTCGCATACCAGCCCTGTTTTTCCATGCGCACCTCACCCTCGAGGCTGATAAGTGATTTATGGTGGAACAGCATGCATGGGAGCCCAGAGATGGAGCTGTTGATGGAGTCCAGAGAAAACCTCATGTGGTCCGAAACACAAGTGTCTAGAGGTTGCTTCGGAGGTCAGAGCTGGGACCGGAGGAAGCAGGGAGGGCTCCCTGGAAGACGTGTTTTAGCAGCTGGACCTTGCAGGACAGGCAGCATCAGGCGTAGGGGAGTGGGAGGCACGGAAGGCTGAGAAGCACTTTGCACAGATGATCTCTTTGGGTTTGGGTGCGTTTGGGAGCCCACACTCATGACAGGTAGTGAGGCTGGGAGGTGAGCAAAGCCAGATGGGGGAGCGCCGCCGGTCTGGGACCTGCCGCGCTGTGGGTGCCCGAGCCGTGTCTGTGGGTTAGCTCTGTGGCCCCGGGGCAGCGCTGGGACACTGCTGAGGGTCGCCCGTCCCTCCTTCTTGCTCTCAGACGTTCGGCGCTGCAGACTGGGAGGTGTTCCACATTGGAGAGAGGGTCTTCCTGGCGGTCGCTAACAGTCACAGCTATGACGTGGAGATGCAGGTGCACAATGATTCCTACGTCGTCAACTCGGTCATCTACGAGCTGAATGTCACCGCGCAGACCTTCGTCAAGTTCCAGGAGATTCCCACCTGCAGGTTTGCCTTGTGGCGGGGCGGGCGGGAAGGGCAGGGTCCAGGGAGCGGCTCGGCCGGAGCCTGGCAGTGATCCCAGAGCCGCGCGCCCACGTCTGTCGGGGTGCACTGTGGCCTCACGGCGCCGCGTGTGCGAAGCTCCTGCAGCCGCAGCGACTTTGGGGCTCCTATTTGTTACCTTGGCTCTACTTGCTTTCCAACTGTGCGCTCGTCTGTCTGTCTGTCTGCTGCAGTTCAGTGATTTTTATTAAAGCCACAGATCTGTGCAACCACCACCAGGTGGTTTTAGGCCGTTCTCATCACCCCAAGAGGAAACCCCCACCATTCAGCTGTCATACCCCCTCCTGCCCCGGCAGCCAGCCGTCTACCTTCGTTCCCAGTCCTGGACGTTTCGTCCGCGTGGAATCATGGGGGAGGCAACCTCTGGTGCCCGGCTGCTCTCCTTGGCCATGGTCTCAAGGTTCCTCCACATGGTGGCTTTTCCGGGCTGAGTGATATTCCATCGTGCGGGTGGATCCATTCGTGGACCCCATCCCTCGCCCGCTGATGGACATTTGGGTTCTTTCCACCTTTGACCGAATGGCGTGGCTCCGTAGAGTGGAAATACACCTGCTTTGGGGGCCCAGCAGGGACTCACGGCCAGACGGCTCACTTCCTGCTGCGCTCAAGCAAACCCGGCGTCTGGTAGGAGCCGCGATGCAGACAGTGTGAGTCTGCTTGCTTCTCCCCATCTCGGCCGGTGGACGCATGCCCACGGCACCGCATGCCCGCCACCCGTGGCCGCGCCTCAGGGAGCACAGCAGGGGCTGAATCATAGAGTCAATACTGGTTATAATCATTACTTTGGCGCTGAATCGTAGAATCATAGCTGGTCATTACTTGAGGTGGCCCAGATACGGTCCTGCTGGTGGAAGAGGGCAGAGGTGGGGCCCCTGCTGGCCTCAGCCCTGCCCCTGAATGTCCCAGGGGCCCATCTGAGCCCCTGCTCAAGGCCAGCGCCCTCGGTCCCCACAGGAAAGGGACCTGGAGGCAAGTGTCCACTGAGAGAGGGTGGCCTTCTGCTGCCTGAACAGGCCACAGCTCTGAGCGGCCGCACACAGACGCACAGGCCTGGCCTCCGGCGTCCAGCTGAGCCCTGCTTGCTGCATGCGGGGGGCCCGGCTTCCCCACCTCAGAAGAATGCAGCACATGGGTTTGCAGTAAGAAATACAGCTTCTGAACGTAGGAGAACGTTTCTCTGTCGGTCCCCGAACCAGTATCAGGCAAGGAGCCACAGGGCAAATGGGTGACCTCACAGCCAGTGTCCTCAAACCCTGCCTCTGGCGGGGGGTGGGGGTCCTACACACCCCCCTGGAGTGACTGCAGGCTTGGGACCTCTTCTCCGATTCCTTCCACTGCTTTAGAGTGAGAGATTTGGCCCACATTCCACCACAGAACTGAGCGAGCCCACTGTCTACGGATGGATGAACGGATGAGCAAACGGGTCCCTCCACATAGCGGGGTATCATCCAGCCTTAAAGGGAGGGACAGTGACCTAGGCCACCACACACAGACCTTGGGGACACCATGTTCAATGAGATGGGCCGGCACCAAATACGGTGTAACTCCACCAGTACGAGGCCCCCCGAGCACTCAAACTCAGAGACAGAGGGTAGGGTGGGGGCGCAGGGCTGGGGGAGCTGGTCAGTGTTTAACAGGAACAGAGGTTGGGTTTGGGAAGGTAAGAGTGTCCTGCAGACGGATGCTGGTGATGGTCGCACGGTGTAATGAACGTACTCAGCACCACCGAACCGTACACTTGAGGATGGTTAAGACAGCACAGGTCATGCGAGTTGTATTTTATAAATTTTTAAAGTGTTTAAAAAAATTTTAAACAACTGGTTTGCCCTTCCCTGGAATAGACCCAATTCAACGTGTGAGAAAATCACTCTGGCTCTTGGGGTGGCACGGGGCCCCTGGGTTCTGGGATTAGGAGGACTGGCTTGGAGCCGGTGCCCCGGGCTTCACTCACGTCTGCCCCCCTGTCTCCACAGTGCTCTGGACTGGGAGTTTTTCTCGGTGGGAGAAGATTATTTCCTGGTGGTTGCCAACTCCTTTGATGGAAACACCTTCTCTGTAAACAGTATTATTTACAGGTAAAGAGCCTCCAAAGGCTGCCCCCTTCCTCGTCACCTGAGTTTCCCTGGGCCATTGAGGGTATTGGCCTTCCCTGCAGGGCAGGTGACCACCCGCTGTAGTTAGTTGCAGGCTGAGCCTGGGTCACGCCCTGGGGTTGGACAGGTGGCCCGTGGATCACGCTGACGCGCGCCACCTCTGGATTCTGGCCCGTGCTACAGACTTCCAACACCGTACTTTGAGAGTTCTTGGTATTTTATTCTATGAGATGTTCCCGTCCAGGACTGTGGTGGGTCTCTCCCTTTATCCCTTCAATACGGGTTTGCGTGTCCTCATATAGGCGCTGGGCCTTAGCATTAAATTCACTCAGGGAGGCTTTCAAGTTTTGTGAGTACAATACCTGGGGTCTTTTCCTTTCCATTTCCAGCTGCTTATCATGAGTTAACCGTTAACCAAATTATCATCTCAGGTCTGCTAGCTTTTCTTAAGAAGAGTCTTGTGGAACTTCTAGGGGTATAATTACATCCGTGAGTACAAGCCACTCTGCCTCCTGATCTCTAATGTTTGTGCTCCTTACTAGTTTTCTTAATTAGCTAGAAATTCAAGAACAATCTCGACGGCTCAGGACGCCGCCGTCTCCCCAGCGCATGGGACTGACTTCAAGTGTTTGCGTCCATAATAGCGCACGAGTTGGACTGCAGTTTTCTTTTGGGGACTTACCCTTATCCCATTTGATCTGGAGCCCAACTCAATAATACACATGCAGAGTTTTCCACCTACACCCACAGACTGGGGTAGTTCAGAGAGTAGGTTCTCTTTTCTCTGCGGTTAGCTTAAATTCGGCTATAAAGCCTCCTGGGCTTGGCTCCGTTGCAGGGGTGTCTCTCGAGCAACTTCCCCAATTTCTCCCATGGTTACTGGTGCAACCAGTCTTTTCACCTCCTCTCCAGACAATCTGAGTCGTCTGTACCTTACCAGAAAAACCACCGATTTTCTTTAGACTTTCTAACTTATTAGAAAGTAGAGTTTTCAACATGACAAAGGAGTTTTTAAAATTCATGTGGAAGCATAGATTTTCAAAGGTCGCCAAGAAAATTTTGAAAAAGAAGAATAGTGAAGGGGGCTCCCGTCGCTTGGAGACAGCGGATGGTTTCTGCCGAAAGTAAGCATGCAGGTGGAGAAGCGCGCAGCCCGGAGGAGAGCCCGCGGTTTACATCCTGCAACGCGATCGGTGTCGTGTTTCCAGTCAGTGGAAAAAGGACGCGTACTTGTAGGTAACTTCCCGTCCGTCTGGAGGGAAACAAAGCTGTAGCCTGCTTCACATCATGTAGAGAAATACACTTCACAGGGATTAACAATCTAGATGTAAAAACTTAAACAGCAGAAACATTAGCGGAAAGGCTAAGGTGACTTTGACCGCACAGCTGCACGGGAAGTCGCGGGGACCTCCTCAAACGAGGCCTGCGGAGGCCACCAGGGCGACTCCCTAACCTTCAGGGTTTCTGCGGAAAAAGCATCCCATTCAAAATCAAAGAAAACAACTGACCACACATTTGACAGAAAAGCAACCCGTACAAATTGATAAAAGCCTGTCTTAATTGGGAGACATGGGCAAGGATATGAACAGAATGACAGGAAGAAAATGCAAAAACTGTGAGCGAACATGAAGAGTTGTTTCTTCGAAGCCGGAGGATGGCACACAGAGGCCATGCGGGCAGGAACCACCCAGCCTCCCGGGTAGTCACCTGGACAAATACCCAAATGAAAACACTCCTGCCCTTTGACCCAGGCGCCCCGCCCTAGGGACTCACCCTCAAGAACCCCCCGCCCGTGGATCCCTTTAGGGGGGCAAAGCCTAGAACCGCTGGCTCTGCGGGAGGCATGACAGGCAGGGGGGTGGGGGCGGGCCGCCCAGCGCTGTGCCAGGAGCTGCTACCCGCTTTGAAAACAGAGGGGCGCCACGCCGGTGTGGTGACAGGTGTGTGTTTGGGGGCACGCGCTCGCCGTCCACACCGGCCCCGGGAGCAGGGGGAGGTTCCAGCTCAGCCCCGACAATCAACCTTCTGGCACGGCCAGGATCCCGTCCGTGTCCCCCTGCCCAGAGCTGCGGGGTCTTGGACAGGGCAGGGGGCCCATTCCAGGCCTCAGGTTCCCTCTTTGCAGGCTGAGTATGGCGCGGGGAGCTTGTGCAGCTGGGGTGGGGGGGGGGCGGAGGGACAGGTGCAGGCCTGGAGAGGGCGCCACTGTGCTTCCCTGCTGGGCCTGCAGGGGCGAGGCTGACCCTGCGTCTCCCACAGGTGGCAGGGCTACGAGGGCTTTGTGGCCGTGCACAGCCTCCCGACCTTCGGCTGCAGGGACTGGGAGGCGTTCCGCACCGCGGCCGGCTCCTACCTCCTCTACTCCAGCGCCAAGGAGCCCCGCTCCCGCGTACTGAAGCTGAGGACGGGCTGATGGCACCCCCGCACCCCGCCCAGAGGCCTGGGGAAGCCAGCGTTTCGCCGTCCCCGACCCACGCCGCGGGACACCTGTCCGCCTCGCTGACCTGGTAACCATGGCGGCCAGACGGGGCGGCCGGGCAGGTGGCCCGCTGGAGCCCCTGCGCGTCCTGCCGGGATTTCTCTTTAAAAGGAAAGTTCACACAAAATGTTACCTCAAAACCAGTGGGGCCCCATCACCGTCCGCGGTGGCCCTCTCCCGGCTCCCCTGGCCAGCCCAGATGCGGAAGCGGGCTCAAGGCTGTTTTAGTGTTTTGTACCAGCTATTTATTGTATTCTATCTATACAGAAATATATTTATGACGCTCTTTACCCAAAGCATGGCAGTGTCTGCGTGTGTCTGGGGAACAGCCCTCCGTAAACAGGTCACGAGGCAGCAGGACACGCTCCACCGCCACGGGGCCGTGGGCCTTTGAGGCTCTAGTCTCCCAGAACTATAGGGAGCTGCTTCCTCTGGCCTCAGTTTCCCCAGGAATGCAGTGGGGGTTGGTTTAGGTGAGGAATCACAAGGGGTGCCGGTCAGGTGTCCCACCCATGGGAGACCGGGCCCGTCATGGGGTCCATGCGGCTGTGCACGCCGGCCAGCTCCCCAGTCACTGCAGCTGGCCTCGTGGGCATGCAGGATGGACTTGGAACGCCTCCTCGGGGCTGCGCTCGCTCAGCTCCTCTCAAGTCTGACGCCCCAACCCTACAGCAGGCGGGGGCTTCCTGCTTCCCTGGGAACCAGGGGGGGAGGGGAGGTGCCCTCACCACGAGGTGCCCTCCCTCCACCAGGCAGGGCTCCTGGATGTAAATCAGTGCTGTGTGCTGGAGGCTTTGCTGGGGCGGCCCCGTGGGGTCCGCACACAGCCGGGAGACCGGGGGTGGGGCGAGGCCAAGCCTGTGCCATTACCCATGGCCACGGGCTCTGGGAGAGTGAAGGCCTGGGAGGGGAGATGGAGCCGGGCTGCTCAGGGGCCCACACTTATTTCAACGCTCTGCCGCTTCTGTCTTGAAATTCTCGGTGATCTTTGCCCAAGGTCACAGAGCAAGGGGCACAGTGTGGCTCCAGCAAGCCGCAGCCTGGCTTCCCAGGGCCACACGCGTGTCAGAACCGAGTGCCCATCCTACCCACTCCCAGGAAGGAAAGCTGGGCCTCAGGCTGGGCCAGATGGGGATTTCCCGACTAGAAGCTGGGCCCTCTTCACTTCCAAAAGCTGGGATTTTTCTAGAGCCCCCTTCAGGCCAGTAGTGGGCTGTGTGCCTCCGGGAGGGCTGGGGCTGATCTCAGATAGGACATCCCTCCCAGGGAGAACCACAAAGGGCAGGGGGTGGGGTTCTGGGGCCCCAGGGTGTCTGGGCCACATGGCTATGGTGACAGCCGCGGGTCCGCTGGTCCAGGGAAGCCAGCTGAGGGCGCTGCCTAAAAATGCAGGACCTCTAGTTACATTTGAATCACAGATAAATAACAGGTGCTTTTTTTTTTAGTTGACATAGATCACCAATCCTGCACAGAACATCTACTAAAGTATGTTTGTGGTTTCCTTGAAGTTCAGATTCGAATGGGCATCCTGTGCTTTGGTTTGCTCCATCTGTCTGCACTCTTTGGAGGGGCTGTGGCGGACAAGACCCTCTGAGGGTCTGCTGGTGGGGGCGGGTTCTGATTTTATCTGAGACGTGACACAAAGAGGAGAGTCAAGGCAATCACGGGCTGGGGTGGCCGCCCCGCGATGACTCTATGTGTCAACTCAGAGGGGGTTTCTGGGTGAGATTAACACAAGTCAGAGGACTCTGGGTAAAGCAGACGGCTTTCCACAAAGCAGGGTTCTCCCCAGTCAGTGGGAGGCAGGGTTGGAGTGATCAAGCAGCCTCCCCAAGCAAGGGGGATTCTCCAGCAGCCCGCCTTCAGACTGGAGATGCACCTTTGGCCCTGCCTGTTGTCCCCCAGGCCGGCGGCCCTCAGCAGCCTCTGAAACCCTCTGCACCTTGTGACAAAGCTCTTCCCCCTCCCAAATCCGTCCCGTCGGTGCGGATGCTCTGCAGAGAGAGCCCTGGCAAGCACAATGGGCTGACAGACAAAGCACTCAGGAGTCAGGACGTCTTGTGTTTGGTTCCACATGCTATTTCCCAATCACCCAGCCTCAGTTTACCCACAGGGGATGGCCAGCTGGGCACCGTCCCACGCAGCTCCTCTCTCCCTGGAGTGACCTGGACAGACATGCACCAGCTTCCTCTCGGCCCAGCTGGGGTCGCTGTGGTGTCTGGCTCGCCCTGGGGGCCGGGGGCCGGGGGCCGGGGGCCGGGGTGGCCCCCAGGGAGGAAGGAGGCAGGTGACGCAGCGGCACACACAGAGGGAGCAACCGCATCCCCGCCCGGGGCTCAGCCCACAAACAGTGGCCACCACGTCCTCGGCACAATATCTGATGTCTGTTCTCCTGGGTGGAAACAGAAAAATGTAAATCAAGATTTGTTTAAATTATGAATGCAAACAAGAGGGGAAATGGACAGAACGTTAAAATATTTACATCTTTTCAAGTAAGCTCTTCTGGTTTCTGTCCTGTGGAACGTTTGCAAGGCGGCATGCGGTTTCGTGTGAATTTGCGTGTGATTTGACGCGACCACATTCTTGTCATGTTGAAAGCAGTGCTATCCTTCAACGGGGCAGTAGTCTGGGGTTTGCCGAGCCGGGCACCTTTTGTCAATCCATGGGATTCTCTTCAAGGGCCTTCACCGTGATAAATAAGGTCATGTCTTCGAAGTCGTGATTTCCTGGAGAAATACTGTCCGCGGCAGTTTCTGCCGGCCCTCCTCACTTCCAGGCTCCCTCCTAAACCCGAACAAGGCTCAGCACGGCCAGTCCCACCGGTGCAGCCAGGATGGGACTTTGCCTCTTTCACAGTCTGTCCGGTCAGTAAGTGGAGGAGCGCCGGCAAGTTCCTCGTGCTCAGCGGTCATGGCTTCCGGCGTGATGGGCTCCTCTTCCAGGCACCTCTGAACCTCACCACCACCAACACAGCCCTCGGCCTCTGCCACACACATGCACAGCCTCCCGCATGCACACCCACTCATGCCCACACCCACTCTCACACACGTGCACACACACACAGGTGTGCACACGTCTTCCAGTCCCTTCTAGCCAAGTGCTGTCTTGGGCGGCTCCCCTGGGGCCTGGCTCAGCTGAAGTTCAGCACCGGCTGACGGTCCAGGTGGCAATGGTTGTCTGCTCACACTAAGTGCCCACTATGTGCCAGCTGCCCCGCCTGGCCTGCGGACACACACATGGCCACACAGTCCCAGCCACGACTAAGCTCCAGAGGCTAAAACCCAGATTCCTCGTGGTGAGCCTCAAGGCCCCGCATGACCCTGCTGTCTTCTCCTCTCCTCCGCCCATGCCCAGTCCCTCAGGCTGCGCCCGCCTCCCCGCACCCAGGTCATTCACATGCTCCTTTCCAGGCTGGCATTCTTGTCCCTTGCCTCAGCATTCCCTCACCCGGCCCCTCCGAGAGGCCCTCCCTGACTCAGGCCAACAGAAGCCCCCACCCCCAAACTCCACCGCACAAAAGACACCCCTCTCTCTAAACCTGGTCGCACTTCATCGCACAACACTTAGAGAAGTTCAGAGCTCACATGTGTGCCAACTCCTTTGTGTCTAGCTCCTCCTCTGGAACTTCGGGCCCATTCTTTATGGGCTCCCAAGCCGTCTCCACGGTGCAGGTGCTCCAGGCACTCCCAGCCTTCCTGGTGGTGAGGGTGCCCCCGGGGGCTCCCAGCGTTCCCCACGATGCAGGTGCTCCCAGCCTTCCCCATGGCGCAGGTGCCCCAGACGCTCCCAGCCTTCCCCTGCTCTAGGTGTACTTTGCTGAGAAGACACAATACAGTGGGATTGTGCAGTGCACAGCTTTCCAGTCGGATGAGGGGTTCAAGGCCTGGTTCTTCCCCTTACTGTGTGCACTCGAGCAAGTCACCAAACCCCCTCACCCTTGGTCTCCTGGGGTCTCTCTTGTGTAAAATAGGGAGCCCCCTCCCCCCGGGGCTGTGGCAGGATGGCAGGGTGTGGACACCGCATGGCCCATAGCTCCTGCCCACGGGAGCGGGTTATGGCTGGCCCTGCCTCATCGCCACTTAGCTGCTCAAGGATGTTTTCCTAAACAAAGTTGGCATACTGAAAATCACCTGTGAAAGAAAAAGGCTGCCCTACGGTTGAACATAGATGCATTGATTTAAACCACATGCTAGCAAATCAAAGCGATCAGTAACACAGAACGCCCAGGGGGGTTTCCTCACTCCTGGAAGGACCGTTTCTTCTTAGAGCCTTGGGAATCATCTGGCATGGTAGCAGCACGTCAGCAAGCCTGGAGGAGAGCAGAGCATATCAGCAAGACGTGTGGCTCTGTGACTCTGAAGCAAATTTAAAATTTTACCTTTAGTTTTATTTTATTTTTATTTAATTTATTTAATTTTATTTAATTGAGAGGCACAGACCTAAGAGTCCTGTTCAGGGAGTTTTGCCCCTTGTATAAATCCAGACAGCCCCTCCCAAACAAGGCTCGAGCCTTTCTGGCCCCCCAAGGCCCCTTGTGCCCCAGTCCAATCCCCCACCACGCCACCGCCTGCCCTCTGTCACCGGCAAGCTCTGTCATCTTCGGATTTCCTTCAGGCGGGCTCGCGGCTCGCGGCTTGGGTTCTGTGTGCCCCCGTCTCTCAGCCCCGCGGTTGGAGACGTGTCCGTGTTGTTGCATCTGCACTTCGTTCGTTCTTAGTGCCGATTTTATTTTATTTTTTTTTAAAGATTTTATTTATTTATTTGAGAAACAGAGAGAGTGCACAGAGGGAGAGGCAGAGGAAGAAGCAGACTCCCAGCTGAGCAGGGAGCCCGAAGAGGAACTGGATCCCAGGACCCTGGGATCATGACCTGAGTCAGAGGCAGATGCCGGAGGCGCCCCTCTTACTGTTGATTTTACTGCTCATTTTTGTTGCTTTATCCCCTCCTATGACGAGGCCGTCACTTGTTTATCTGTTCTCCTATTGATTGGCTTTTGGGTGTTTTCCCATTTGGGGCTGTGGCAAACGTCACTGAGCTCCGTGCCCAGTGCGTGTGGTCACTTCTGTAGCTGCGTATCCAGGAGCGGGGCTGCTGGGTCTCAGGGTAGGTGATGACACGGCTTTATAACCAGCAACTCCAAAAGCCGGGCTGTGGCGCCGTGTGCACCCCGGAGTCATGTGGTCTGGCCTTTCCCCAGGGGAAAAGCACGAGGGTCAGTAGGCACCTGCTAGAACGAGTGGGAGAATTTCGTGAGTTCAGTCGGCCCGTAAGTGCGTAGAAGGGCCCAAGCCCAACTTGTCCTGCTTCATTTCCACAGAGAGAGGACAGCGGAGCCCCAGAGAGACAGACGCTGCCTGCCACGTCCACAAAACAACAGGCTGGCCCCGTGGTAGTCTCCGGTGGCCACTGTCACAAGTGGCCACACGCTAGTGGCCTAAAGCAACAGGACTGTATTATCTTACAGCTCTGGGGCGCAGCGGTCCCAGCTGGGTCTCACCAGGCCAAAGTCAAGGTGTGGGCGGGCTGCACGCCTTCTGTGGGCCCCAGGGGAGAATCCCTTCCTGTCTCCTCCAGCTTCTAGAAGCCCGCTGCCTTCCTCAGCTGGGGGCTCCTCTCCCATCTTCCCAGCCAGCAGTCGGGGGCTCTCTGCCCTCTGTCTGCCTCCCCCTTCCACCTACAACAATCAGGCCCACACTTTCCCAAGGCCCGCTGGCCAGCAACCCTAATCCCACCTTGCTATGGGACCTAATATAGTCACAGGTTCTGGGGATTCAAAGATGGGCGCGTCTTTGAGGGCCCAGCACCCCTGGGGGCTTTGATCCCTCCCCACTTCCACCACTGGAACAGCTGAGACTCCTCCTGCGGGTCCCAGACCCCCATCTATCCCTCAAGAGCTGTCCTGCGCAGGGGGAGCGGCAGAGCTGCGTTCAGTCAGGACCCTCACGGTCTCATCCAACAGAGCGTGTGCACCCAGTGGTTGCCCCATGCACAGACAGGGCCTGGTGAAAACCATCCCAACCCCTTAGAGATAAACTAAGGAAACCACAAAAATCGGATTCCGGGAGGTGAGTAAGGATTTGGACACACCCTCGCTGACATCCTAGCACTGTCACTGTTCCCCGAGTTACTGTGTGGTTTTGGTGCCCGCCGACCAGAATCCAAACGCTGCCACTTTTGATGGTGAATGGAGTGATCCACAGAACATTTCGAAGAATCAATATGCAAAAATACTTCGAAAAAATGAGGGAAACCCTGGCCTGCAGGTTTTAAATTATACTAAACCAATTCAATTTGGTCTTGGCGCAAGTTTGGAAAGTTCAAGTTCCAGATGTCAGAAATAAAAAGATTCCGGAATAGAATTTTTTCTTTCTATTGGGATGGAAGCTTTAGAGGTAAAAACAATGGCAGTAAATGAAAAGGGAAGATGACGTATTTGTCAAATAGATAACGTTGCATTTTTACTATCACAAAGTAAAGTTGAAAGGCCAGCATGCTGGTCCGTCCAGGGCTTGACCCTCTGCCCCGCGGTCTGAGGAGCACTCACTATGAGGCCCTCACAGGAACCAGAGCAAAGGGCGTGAGCAAACATTCACAGCAGAGGAAAACAGGCTTGAATTCTGGGGAGTTAACGCCCCCAAGGTCGTCATGGGCGTCCCAGGGGCAGGTGCTCCCAGACCTGTCGTGGTGACAGGACCTGCCCGGTCCATCCCGTGGGCCTGCTACGCCATTAAAAACTCAGCCGAGTGGTTCCTGTCTGTTGGTGATGCGAGTTAGGCTTGGAAAACCTCAGGCTCGGTGTCCTCATTATTGCGGCATCCGACTGACAGGCTCTGATTCTCGGCCCAGGGCAAGGACAGAGGTCTGGCGTCCATTCCCAGCCCTTGCTCCAGCAGTTCCAGCCCGTGGCTCTGGAGAGACTGCAGAGCAGGGGAGGCTGGTGGGGACCTGGCTCTGGCCGACCGCACGCAGGGCCGCCCTCTGGTCAGCACCACGAAGCCCGCAGAGACAGCAGGAACCAGCCCCTGGCCGAGCTCGGCCCACCCTGGTCGGTGCCCAGCAGTGGGCGCAGAGGGGTGCTGCCTGAGAGAGTGTGGGCAGCTGAGGGCTCCGGCGAGCAGGACAGTGTGTGCCTGCCCAAGGGAGCCACTTGCAGCTCCCGCGCGGATGGAGGGACGCCCCGGTGGGGCCTGCCAGGGGCAGCGCCTCAGAGCTGTGCCGGGGGACTCGCCCTGCACACAGGCTCGGACAACCGGCCCTCAGGGAAGTCCCGCACCGAGATGACCACCGCTCAGAGACGCCCCAGGGTCCTCCTCCCTGCCCTTCCGAAAGCCTCTGTTGGGGGAGGGGAGCAGGGTGAGGAAGGGAGGGGGCAGGGGGAGGAAGGGGGAGGGGGAGGAGGGGAGGGCGGCAGGGCTGCCTGAGCATGCCCCTCAGCCCCGCGGGCTGGCTGGGAGCCGGGTGGGCTTGTCTCGGGAAGACACTTTCCAGGGGCGACGCCCCAGCCCGCAGACTGTCCTGGAGCCACACGGCCACAACCACTCACGAGCTGGGTGGGTGCACGGTCCCCCCATCTTTCCGGACCCGTGCTCTTCTTCCTCCACGTGGCCATCTCGGCCTGCCTGCTGAGGCTCGGGGACGGCGCCGTGTCTGTCTGCCGTCCACTGCTGCCCGGCAGCCGGGTCACAGCCCAGCTGGGCGCCCGCCAGCTCAGGGGACCCTGGACGGTCGTGTAGCCTGTGTGCCCCCGCGTCCCCCCCTGCTGACGCCCCCTGGTGGCCACACTGCCCCCACGCCGGTCCCTCCCTCCGCGGTGTCTGTGGCCCTCCCTTCGGCCGTCCACCCTGTCCAGGAGCATTGGATCCCCAGGAGAGCTTGGCGCAGTGGGCCTAGGGCTCTGGGGTGCTGTCTCCCCTCCGCGTCTGCACAGACTAGGAGCCTAGCTGCTTTGACAGCCAACGTCACGGGCAGCACCCGGTGGCCGGCCTGGCAGCCAGCCCTGCACCCGCTCCTCTGGGCCAGGGTGACGCAAGCAGACCCCGCACTCCTGGCCTCGCTGGGCCCGTGGACGTGCCGCTGCCCCTCCTCACACTCCCTGTGCTTTGAGCCAGGGCGAAACCGAGGCCTACCTCTGTTTTGACAGCACTCGGGCCTGTCCTTCCCGATTGAGAACTTCCAGGCCCGGGCGTCAGGAGGCCCAGATTCCTGCCCAGCTGGCTCCTGAGTTGGGCATTTGTCCCCTCCAGACCTCGGAGTCTTGGTTTCTCAGCTGAAAATGGAAATATTCCCAACCGCGCCAGGCCACTGGGAGAACTCGCGAGGCTTGCTCATGAGCAGGCTGGCTGGCGCTGGGTGCTACCGCTGCCCCTGCAGGGCGGGCAGCCCCGCGCTGGGCCCACCGGAGGCCTGAGGGCCGCTGCAGACCTCCTGCCCACTTCCGCAGGCCTGGGCACCCTCCTGACTCTGGGACCTTCGGTACCCCGGCCCTGCCCCGCCCCCAAAGCGGGGTCAAGCGCCTGCTCCCTGCTAGCGTGCCCACCCGGCCCCCTGCCCCCCGCCCCATGCCCAGCCCAGCTCATGGAGCCCCCAGCCATCTGCCCAGAGGCCCCCCCAGGTCAGACAGGTGGCAAGACTCTCCCTCTCTCCAGCCGGTGTGGGCGAGGCTGAGGGGGCTCTGGGGGAGAAATGAGTGGGGGTGCCCGCCTGCCAGGGGGGCGGGCATGAGAATGAGTAGCGTATGGCCCTGTGTGAGCACGTGTGTGTGCAACCATGCGTGTGAGTGGCTTTGCCTGCTGTGTAGTGAGCGTGAGTGTGTGTGTGCACGTGTGCATATAGGACTGCACATGTGAACCTGTTTGCGTCGTGTGCATGTGTCATACATGTATGGGGTGCACACGTGAGATCGTGTGTGGTGTCTGTGGGTACCACCCCGCTGCACCCCCACACTGTGGCTCCTGCCCGCTCCCTGGTGGCCCTTCCTCTGGAAAAGGAGTGAGGCCGATGGGTGAAGTGAGCTCCCGAGGTCACCTGGGCACGGCCTGAAGGGCACACTGGCCCCGAGAACTCAGACACAGCGATGGTGAGTAGGGCGCCATGGGGCACGGCAGCCGTCTGCTCTGGCCACACCGGCCACTCTCAAAGTGGGGACTGTGTCTGTCCACTGAGGCTCCGCTGTAACAAAGTGCCACACACCTCGTAGCCTCGACAATGCAGGTTATTAATTTAGAGTTCTGGAGGTCTGAAGTCCGAAATGGGCCCCACGGGGCTAAAATCCAGGTGTGGGCAGGACTGGTTCCTTCTGGAGGCTCCAGGGGAGGATCTGCTCCCGTGCCTCTCCAGGTTCCAAAGGCACCTGCCTTCCTCCCTGCTCCCCGTGGCTCGGGGCCACACCTTCCATCTGTGGCATGAAGATGTGGACGTCCCTGTGACCGGGACCAGGAGGGGAGAAGGGTGAAGGCAGAGCGGGCTCGCCGAGTGCCGGCGGGTGGGGCAGGGCACAGGGGCCAGGCAGTAAGGGCCATCTTGCGGCCCGGGGTTAAGCTGGAAGCATCCATATGAACCCACGGCTGTCTACGGACGGGCCTGCAAGCGAGGGCCCACGGGGCACAGAGGTCTTGCAAGGTCACCCTGCGGAAAGGAACCAGAGCACCGGCTGAGCCCGGGTGGGGCAGGGGAGGTGCAGGGACAAGAACACGCTGTCCCACCCGGGGGGCAGGCCACCAGACTCAGCCCACGCGGAGAGGCTCCCACCTGCCGCACGGACGATTCGAGCTTCATCCAGGAAAGGAAGCCCAGCAGTTTGTAACCCAGCCCGTGTGTTTAAACTCATGCATAATGATGCTTTCAAAACTACCGGTCATTTTCAGAGGAACCAACTTTCTTTTGAAAACAGGTAAAGAACCAGGCATTCACCCTGCCGTTCCCACGTGACACAGCCATCGGAGAACCAATGTGTGGTGGAGGCTGCTCTTCTTTACGGGAGACTCCAGCTGACAGATGGGGAAGGGGCCGCAGGGCCGAGAATCCAGGGTCAGTGGCCCCAGGGAGTCAGCAGACCTCAGTGTTGATCATGGGTGGCTGCTAACATCACGCCCTCTTTGGAAGGGCACACCACCCAGGATGTGGCCTTGCTAGAGAAATCAAACAGAACTACCGGTTCCAGGAAACCGGGGACAGAGGACAAGCTAAACACCACCAGAGGACACACAGCAAAATCCAGACGAGAGGAGGTTCACAGGACGACCACGGAACTGCAAGGAAGTCAAAGGCAGACGGATGAGAGCGTCTACGTTACAAGAGCCATCATGGACATGCCAGCCAGGTGTGCGGTCTGACCTTTATGGAGATCCCGACTCAGACAATCCCCAAAATGGTTTAGAGACGATCAGGGAAACGTGGCCGCTGAGTGGCACTGGGGAGCCACTGTAATTTTTCGGTGCGGATAATAGTTTTGTGTTCAAAAGATTCCGCCTCCATGAAACTTCTAGAAAAGGTAAAACTGCAGAAAAAGGAGTTCCTGCATAAAAAAAAAATTCACCATTCACACAGAGAGAGCCCCACTGACCGGGGGAGAGAGGGGCTGGTTCTTGCACCAGGTGATCTCTTTTTTGGAATGGCAGGGCTGGGCGACACCGTGGAAGGCAGGGGGGAGTCCCTGCAGGTGGCAGAGAGACGCCCCTCCCCCTCCGGGAGATAAGGGGCAGGGAGGGCGTGGGAAGCGGGGGGTAGTCCCCAGAACACACGTGACCTGGCCAGGGCAGCCAGGAGCAGAAGGTGGACAGGGGACAGGAGGGGGCCTGGGCTGGGACAGGCTGTTGGGGACACCCGTTTACGGCCACCTGGCTCACAGTCTCCTGGGGCAGGAGAGCGGGGCCTGGCTGTCAACTGCCTGGTGTAAAGACTGCCCGTGGCCAACCTCAAGCTGCCATCATGATGTCAACTGGCTCACCACCTCCCCCAGATTTAACTGTTGGCCACCAAGAGCCGGTTTGAGCCGGTAGGAGCTGGCCCCAGCACCCACGGCAGCCCTGTGCTGACCCAGCTCTTCCACGCCGTGGGCTCGCGGGTCCGGCAGGCCTGGCAGGTCGGCTTCGTGACGAGGTCTACAGTGAAGGGGGCAGGGCGGGGGCGCTGGGTCTGTCGGGTGGGTCACAGGGGTGCAGATAACAGAATCCACGCCAGATGATTTAAGCACAGCGAGGTTTATTGAGAGTTCAGAGGCAGTGAGGAGGACAGCAGGCTCAGACTTTAGACCCAGCTTCCGGGAGAGATGGCTCCAGAAACCAACCCAGGCTCCTGCACTTGCCACACCTCCAGAACATTCCATCTCTGCCACGGTCTGCCCAAGCAGCCCTGCCTCCTCCCCAGGTAACTGAGTCCAGGATCAAAGTCTCATGTACATGCATCTCTGGAGAACGCGCTGCAAGGGAGCCTGGGGAGCGTGGTGCAGGAGGGCAAGCCAGCCAGGGCCGAGCCGGTGCACGGCACCCACTGAGGGGCCCCCAGCACCCAGGGCCAAGCTGTACTGCGCTGCTCAGAACCCCTAGGAGACTGGTCCTCGAGCCCCGGCCTTGACTTTGCCGAACGCTGGGCGGAGCTGTTCAATTGAGCCTGGCCCCACTCCAGCCCCCCGCAGCAGGGAGTCCACCCGCACACATTCCTTAGACCTCCGAGGGAATGCAAGCTCCCCCAGGCGGCCCCTGTAGCACCATGCTGTGCAGCCCCTGCTTTTAACCGCCGGACACCCTCATCTCCTGCCCACGACTACTGTCCATTAGGAAACATACATCCAGACTGGGTTTACCCAATCTCATGTCTAGTTTAAAACTCATCCACCCCCTGTAGGCCAAGCTGGGAACTGGGGGCCCTGCAGTGCGAGGCGGTCCCTGGGGCCTGGGCTATAGGGCCGCGTGCAGGAGGGAAGCTCTTTTGTGCATCCGCAGCTGCAAGCACTCCCAGTCCCAGCCCCGCAGAAGTCCCGGTGGTGCCTGTCCTGCCTCCCACAGCCTGGCAGGCAGCTCCTGGGAGAGGTCTGGGAAGGGCTTCTGGAGCGGAGCTGGGAGCCTCCTCCTCACCAGGGAGAGCCCCCGAGTGTCAGCACGGCCCATCCCACACTGGGCCACCCGAGAGAGTGACCCCAAAGCCCAAAGAGGAGGGAGGCTGGGGTACCAGGAGGCCACGGGCATAGGGCGCCCCCTCCTACGGTCAGGGTCAGGGGTGGGGCTCTATCCACGGTGAGGCTGGGGACCGAGGGAGCAGCTCAACCAGAGCATCTGGGCAGGGTGACCTGGCTCCCAAAGGATTCCATGAGCCCCTCTCTGGCCCTCTTCACCCCCCTGGCCCTGCGGCCTCCCTAGAAGCCAGAGCCCCACCACCCACCCCCAGGGGAAGGGAGGAGCCGTTCCCACCCCAAGCTGGATGGCTGTTCCAACCCTCTGTCCCATGGGGAGTCCCCAAATCACCCTGCCCTGACCCCTGACCTGTGAAGTGTTACCTCCTGTGGCCAAGGAGCTTTGCAGACCAGGCCATGTGTCTGTATAAAGTGCTCTGAAGGTCCCTATTCGGATCACAGTGAGAGCCGGGGGCCACCCATGTCCCATAGGCTGTGACCCCATTGCCCCCGACAGACGGGGCAACCCCTTTGTCCTATACCTGACACTGTCAACACCGATTCTCTCAACGAGGCCAGCGTGACCCTGCCCAGCCTCTGCAGATTTAGGATGTGGTCAACCACCCATCGCGGCAGGGGTGGGGGCTGCGTCAGCTGTAGGGCCTGTGGGGGCATCCAGCGATATGTGCTCACACACGGCAGCAAGGAAGGGGGTGGGCCCAGGCAGGGCGTCATCCTAAGGGGTCTCTCAAGGAGAGAGAAAAGGAGGGGGAAAGGGGGGAGGATGGCTGTACCCCGGGACAGCAGAGTGCTCCCGGGTACCAGGGGTGTGAACTCCCATGAGCAGGAAGGAGCTTTGTGGTCCTGAAGTTTAGGGATTTGGTGGGCTTCTTTGGAGGAAGGTGTCCACTCTGGAATGGCCCCTGAAGGGTGAGGGTCCCAGAAAGACCAGGAGGGCCTGGCAGCCCGACGCTCGGCTCAGGGTGACAGGGAGAGGACCCTTCTGGTGTGTCCAGGGTCCTCGGAAAGGGGCAGCCCCACCCCACTCCCCATGCATCCCCCGAAGAGCCGCATTTGGGTGGAACCCAGGATCTGGGCTGATTCTGGCACAAGAGGAAATGGCGAGTTCCCTGGCAGCGGGACAGGGCCCCCCAGGGCAAGGCTTCCCCCACAGCAAGGCGAGGCTCTCCCCAGGACATGAGTAGCAGCCACAGGACCCTGGCACATGACTCCGCATCTCTGTCAGGTCACCTCCCTTGGGCAAACCCACAGGTGGTGAGCTCCTTGTGTGGTGGGACCCCTCTCCCCACTGTGTGCGCCCTAGCATGGGTGGGCAGGGGGACCCAAACCACCCAAGGAGCCTGTGCCCTGCTGGTAGGCCAGCAGCAGTGCCCACCCGGGTCCCTGGGACTGACAGGCCACAGGAGGTGGTGCCCAGGCCCTGCCTCCCATCCCCGCACCCCTGGTCTGGGCAGAAGTGGGGTGCTTGTGTGTGGGAGGGTATTTGGGAGCTGTCAGTCATTTCTTTGTAATGCACCATAACCGAAAAAATCAGGACCTTGCTTGGATGGGCCTTTTGGGTGTCAGCTGTGGAGTCTGGATCTCTGAGTCAACCCGTAGACGGGATCAGGTGTTCAAGGCCCACCTGAGGTCATAGGACAATCCCCCGGTACAAACCACCCTCTATTTTAATTCTTTCTAAGCATCTGCTTCACGAGGCTTGTAATCTGTACACCTTAAGTTCATAAGCAATTTATCCCTATTTGTGCTCCCCCCCCAAATATTTGAAGCAATTTAAAAATAAGCACTCTTAAAAAAGACATCAAAAAATAAAACTAGAAAGACGGCTCACAGTTAGGTGGAGGTAACGTCTACCCTGAATGTAGAGTAACACAGCTGAGAGAATATGCTGAGTTAGCTCTGAGATTCCTGGGGGCAGAGGTGAAGACAGACAGAGACGGGGGGACAGAGAGGGAGCAAGGCAGGGGGTTCCTGTTGCTGGAGAAAAGGTAGCATCCCACTGACGGGCCTTGACACACCGAACACCTGTCCTTGAGAAGGAGCGGCTTCGGTGTTTGTGAGTAGAGAGGCAAGGCACACTGCAGACCCAGGATGACGGGCCTTCCCCCGGACCAGGCACAGACACTGGTGGGACTCGCGGCAGGGACGCACGACACTGCCCCCCTTGATGATCCACTCTGGACCTTTCTCGGGTTTCTGTCCGTGGTTTTCTTGGTTTGGGGGTCTTAGGGTTTCTCCCCCACTCTCCCCGGACTGAAATTTTGGCACAATTGCTACTCTTAACCAACACTCTGAGAATAAACAAAGTTGTTCAAAGGTTAGTTTGAACAACTACCTGTTTCACTTACCTCTCGAGAAAAACCTGGTCTCTACTACTTTGCTCTGGAAAGAGTTCTGCAGTCAGATGGGTTCAGGAAATACTACCAGGGGGACAAGGTAAATCGGTTCTGCCTTCCACAGATGAGTCTACACCCCACCGTCTGCGGGGCAGACCTCACACGCATGGACAAGAGCCTTTCTTCTTGGAATGCCATTCACACCCTACAGGCGCCACGCGGCCGAGGCCAGCAAAGCGCAAGGGACATGGAACGTTATGACAGACGGCCTGGTTTTAAGTCCCAAAGGGGTCACTGCCTGACTGTGTGGTCGTGGGCAACGCCATTTCTCCAAACTCTGGCTTCCTGGCCCCTCAAGTGGGCCTGATGGTCATATTTCGGACTTGAAGCGTGGCGCAGTGACTTGCAACACAAGGGAGGGGTCTGTGGGGGCAGAATGCCGCTCAGAGGGGGCTGGGAGGACCCAGTGCTCGTGGCACCGAAAGCTTGGGTCAGCCACCACCTGCTACGGAAGTGAGGGGGACAGGTGGGCGGTGTTCTGCTTCCGCCAGCAGGCACTAGGGCACTGGGCTGATGGGGTCCTTGGACACGGGGGCGCTGGGCAGGGACTTCAGGTACTCCAGGTGCCTCCTGGCATCCTCCTGGTTCTGGCGCACGTAGTACACGACGTAGGTGATCACCATGGCGAACCAGCCGAACATGGTGACCAGCATGGCCACGTCGGTGGTCTTGCGGTGGGTGCTGCAGAAGCTGACCCCGGAGTCCAGAGCCTGGATCAGCGGCTTGCCCACGAACTCCTCCTGCGCGGCCGTGTGGCAGGCGATCTCGTCCACAGACTCAGGGTCCAGCTTCAGCTCCCACAGGGCCTCCTGCAGCGCACACTCGCAGTGCAGGGGGTTGTGGGACAGGCGGATCTTGGCGCTGAGCTTGCCCAGGGCGTCCTTCGGAATCCTGCGGATGCGGTTATGTGACAGGTCCAGCAGCCGCAGGCCCCCAGCCAGGCCCGAAAAGGCAGCGGGGCCAATGGTTTCGATGGTGTTCTGGGACAAGTCCAGCTCCCTCAGCTGGTTCAGGTGCTGGAAGGCTCCGTTGGGGATGTGGGTGAGCTTGTTGGCATCAAGCTTCAGGAGCACAGCGTTGGCGGGGATGTCCTTGGGGATCTCCTGCAGGCCCCTGGCACTGCAGTGGACGGCCACGGCCCCAGCGTGCTCAGGGCACTGGCAGCTCTGTGGGCAGGAAGCGCCCAAGCGCAAGCAAAAGAGGAGGATGAGGCAGGACCCCCCCGCGGGGACCGGCAGGGATGAGGGGCTCTGTTTGCCCACGGGGCCCATGCTGACCACACCTGGGGACGGGGGGAGGGCGGTCTCCTCCCACTGGGTACTGCAGACCTGCGCTCTTCCTCACTCCCCCAGCCGCCGCTGTGCAAGTGACCATCTGACACAGGCGTCAACGCTCCCTCCTTCCACGCAAGGAAAAGCGGTGCTCTCCTCTAGTCCTAAAAGAGAGCGGCGATCAGCATCGCGGTGCCGCAGGGAACCCCGGGGAACACTCGGACTCTGCGGGAGATGTCACCGGCACACTGAAGCATCTGGCCAGCGGGGGTCTCTGTAACTTCTCTCCGAGATTCCCAAAGCCACCCAGAAGAGCAAGGGCAGGTCGCGCTGACCGCTGGCTGGTCCGGGAACCCTGGACACACCCATGGCACACCTACGGGAGCAGGGGCTGGCCCGCCGGAGGAGGGGCCGCCCCTCCGAGCTCCTGAGGCTGGAAACCAGGAAGACGGGGCTGCAGGGGTTTCCCGAGAAAGAGGAATGCGGGGGGCATTGGGATGGGCAAACGACCGGCGACCGAGCGGTGCGCGCTCGTGGCCGCCGGCGTGGCGGCTGTGGCCGGGGTGGCGGCTGTGGCCGGGGTGGCGGCTGTCGGAGCTTAGCACTTGGCTCATCCTGACAGCCCTCACAGAACTGCGAGCACGGAGAGAGCCCTTCTTTGTCAGCCCAGCGGGGACGAGCACGCGGCCCCGGGGGCGGCGCCTTGCATTTCAGTTGTGGTGGAGAGAGAAGGAAAGCGAGAAGGGAGAAAAGCCAAGCCCTGGGCGCGCGGCCGCGCTGGGGCGTGGAGTGGCGGGGCCGCGCGCGGGGCCTGGCGGGCGGGGCTGGGACCCCCAGACCCCGGGATCCCGGGACCCCGCGACCCCGGGCGGCGGACGGGCGGGGCGGGGGCTTTACCTGCACGGCCGCGTCCGGAGGCCGCTCTGCGCGAGGCTCCCGGCTGCTCGGAGCCCGACCCGGAGCCACACCCCGGCGCGGCGGCGACCCCGGGCCTGCGCCCACCTCTGCAGCCGCTCGGGACACACGCGGCTCGGCCTTCGGCTCCGCGGGGCGGGGCCTGGGGCGGGGGCGGGGCCTGGGCGGAGCCTTAAGGGCGAGATGGGGTGGGGCCTGCGGGAGGGGCGGGGCTTGAGGCGGAGCTGTGAGGCAAGAACAGACGGGGCCTGGAGGCGGGGCCTGAGGCGGCGGAGGGGTGGGGCTTGGGCGGAGTCTCGGATGGGGCGTGGCCAGGACGAAGCGGGGCTTGAGGACCAGAGGGGCCCGGCCTGGGGCGGAGGGTATGGCCGGGCTTGGGTGGAGTGTGGGGTCTGTGGGACGGGAGCGGGGCGTCACTCTTAGACGGAGGGTGGGGCGCGGGGAGGGGTGGAAATCTCAGGGTCTGTGGGCGTGGCTAGGGCCGCAGACCCCACCCCTGCTTGTGCGGCTTACGCCCGCGCTGGGAGCCGTGCCTTCCCCGCGGCTCAGCCGGGCGCACCCAAGCTGGTTAACGTGTTCTCCGCCAGGCTGGGTCCTGCCCCAGACCGTGGCCCCAGCCCCTACCCTCCCGTGTTCTGAGTAGGTAATGTGGGGGTGGGGTCTAGCATTTAAGCTGGATTGGAGCCATCTTTAGGATCTTATGAAAACAGCCTTATTGTGGTGTAGTGACACACAAAACCTCATATTTACGTTTGCTGTGTTTGACATCTGTATACACCCGTAAAGCCGTCACCACAATCAACAAAGTAAATAGCCCAGAGTTTCCCCTTTCCCTCCGGCCCCCTCACCAGGCAAGTACCGGTCTGCTGGGTCATTGTACATCAGCTTGCATTTCCTGTAATTCATATAAACGGAGTCGTGGTCCTGTCCCTTGTTGCCTAGCTCATTTCAGTCGGCGTAATTATTTCGAGTTTACTCATGTTGATGCGATAATCGATAGCTATTCCTTTTACTGCGGAGTAGTAATGCATTATATGAATGTTCCATGCTTTGTATATTTTTCATTTATTATCCATTTTGGGTTAGTTTTGGTATATGGTGTGAGATATAATTCAAGTTTGTTTTTTCTGCCTATGGCTACCCAGTTTCTGGGGCTGTTTGTTGAAATAATGATCCTTTCTCTGCTGAGTTGCCTTTGTACCTCTGTTGAAAATCAGTGGTCCTTTATATGTGTGTGAACCTATTCCTGTACTCTGTGTTTCACTGGTCTATTTGCAGATTGTTTAGAAGATTTTATTTACTTATTTAGAGAGTGGGGGGAGGGAGCAGAGAGAGCGGGAGAGAGAGAATCCCAAGGAGATTCCCCACTGAGCACGGAGCTGGACCAAGGGCTCCCTCTCCCCACCCTGAGATCATGACCTGAGCAGAAATCAAGAGTCAGGTGCTCAATCAACTGAGCCACCCAGGCACCCCTCTCTTTGCCTATTTTTATGCCAATTTTCCAAGCTGTCTTCATTGCTGTAGCTTTATAATGATTCTTGAATCAGGTAGTGTGATCTTCCACTTTTGTTTTCATAAAGTTCTTTTTGGTTATCCTAGATCCTTTGCACTTCCTCATGAATTTTAGATCCAGCTTGCCAACCTCCAGCAAAAAAGCCTGGTGCCTTTTGTTTGGGATTCCACTGAATCTATAGATCAGTTTGAAAGAATTTATATCTTGATGATATTGAGTACTTCAGTCCATGAACATGGTATATCTTCTCATTTATTTAGAACTGCTTTTGTTTCTTTCAGCTGTGTTTTGTAATTTTTGGTTTACATATCTTGCCTATCTCTTGTCAGACTTATTTCTCATAATTTCATGTTATTGTTAATGGTATCTTTATTTCAATTTCTGCTTGTTAAATGCTAATATATAGAAATAAAAGAGATTTTTGGTTTTTTTTAAGATTTTTTTTTATTTTTTATTTTTTATTTATTTTGACAGAGAGAGACACAGCCAGAGAGGGAACACAAGGAGGAGGAGTGGGAGAGGGAGAAGTAGGCTTCCCAATGAGCAGGGAGCCCGAAGCGGGGCTCCATCCCAGGACCCCGGGATCATGACCTGAGCCGAAGGCAGACGCTTAACGACTGAGCCACCCAGGCGCCCCTAAAAGAGATTTTTGTATACTGATCTTAACTTTGCTAAAATCACTTATTTGTTCTAGTAACTTTTTTTTATGGACACCTGAGGATTTTCTACATATACAATCACGTTATCTGTAAATAAAAAGATTATTCTTTTTTTTCCAGTCTGGATGCCTTTTACTTCAATCTGTGTCTGACTGCTTTGGCTAGAGCCTCTATTTCGATACTGAACAGGAGGGCTGAGAGCACATATTCTTGTTCATCCCAATCGTAGAGGGAGCGCATTCAGTCCTTTAAGAATAATGTTGGTGGTAGATTGTTTTTGTAGCTGCTCTTACCAGTAAGAGGATGTTCCCTTTGTGAAAATAGAGGAAACCTCTTGAAAATGGAGTCAGGAAGCCCCAAAGAAGCACTGTCACTCATGTCCCACTCCTTGCAGCCTGCATCACCAGCAGGAAGGAGGAAGATAAGAATTATCTTGATGAAGGAGGACATTTTTCCCATAGGAATTTAATCTCCTACTCTTAAAGAGAGGAAGGAAGATCCCTCCCTGTCCTAGCAACAGCACACTAACTCACGACCACTTACTGCCAATGAGGAAATGCCACAACCTCGAACTCTTGTTTTCTCCAATAAACTGTTTAAAACAACCCTCCCCAACTTCCTCCTGAAACCAAATAAAAGCTGACCTTCCCTTTATCTCTTTGGACCTGCCTTGGCTCACCATAATTTGCCTCACTCCAAATTGCAATTCCTCTGCTATTCCTGGATAAACTCATTTTGCTAGTAAAAGAAGTGGTTATTTTATTTTTAAGGTTGATACCTTCTATTTCTAGTTTGCTGAGAGTTTGTTTTATCAGGAAGGGTTTTGGATTTTGTCAAATGTCTTTTCTTCACCCATTGAGAAGCTTTTTTAAAGTTAATATGTTCTTATGGGAGATTATATTAACTGATATTCAAGTGTTGAATTAACCTTGTGTCCTTGGAATAAATCCCACTTGGCTATGATGTATCATCATTTTTATACGTTATTACATTATTTAATGAGATAGAGCTGCTGAAGTTATATTTTTCCTTGACTGAGTGTTGGTAGTTCATCTCTCTCAAGGAATTGTCTGTTTCCACATACATCAAAGGAACAGAATAGAGAACCCAGAAATGGACCCTCAACTCTATGGCCAACTAATCTCAGACAAAATAGGAAAGAATAGCCAATGGAAAAAAGGCAGTCTCTTCAACAAATAGTGTCAGGAAAATTGGACAGCCACATGCAGAAGAATGAAACTGGACCATTTTCTTACACCACACACAATAATAAGCTCAAAATGGATGAAAGACCTAAATGTGAGATAGAGATCCATCAAAATCCTAGAGGAGGACACAGGCAGCAAACCTCTTTGACCCAGCCACATCAACTTCTTGCTAGACACGTCTCCAAAGGCAAGGGAAGCAAGGGCAAAAATGAACTATTGGGGCTTCATCAAGATAAAAATCTTTTGTACAGCAAAGAAAACAGTCAACAAAACTAAAAGACAACCTATAGAATGGGAGGAAGATATTTGCAAATGTCTTAGCAGATAAAGGGCTAGTATCCAAAATCTATAAAGAATTTATCAAACTCAACACCCGAAGAACAAATAATCCAATCAAGAAATGGACAGAAGACATGAAAAGGCATTTCTCCAAAGAAGACATACAAATAGCCAACAGACACATGAAAAAATGCTCCATATCACTCAGCATCAGGGAAATACAAATCAAAATCACAATGAGAGGTGCCTGGATGGCTCAGTCCTTAAGTGTCTGCCTTCAGCTCAGGTCATTATCCCAGGGTCCTGGGATTGAGTCCCGCATCGGGCTCCCTGCTCGGTGGAAAGCCTGTTTCTCCCTCTCCCACTCCCCCTGCTTGTGTTCCCTCTCTGGCTGTGTGTCTCTCTCTGTCAAATAAATAAAATCTTTAAACAACAACAACAACAAAACTACAATGAGATACCACCTCACACCAGTCAGAATGGCTAAAATTAGTCAGGAAATGACAGATGTTGGCGAGGATGTGGAGAAAGGGGAACCCTCCTACACTGTTGGTGGGAATGCAAGCTGGTGTAGCCACTCTGGAAAACAGTATGGAGGTTCCCCCAAAGTTGAAAATAGAACTACCCTATGACCCAGCAATTGCACTACTAGGTATTTACCCCAAAGATACAAATGCAGTGATCTGAAGGGGCACCCGTGCCCTAATGTTTATAGTAGCGATGTCCATAATAGCCAAACTATGGAAAGAGTACAGATGTCCATCAACAGACGAATGGATAAAGAAGATGTAGTCCATATATACAATGGAATATTACTCAGCCCTCAGAAAAGATGAAATCTTGCCATTTGCAATGACGTGGATGGAGCTAGAGGGTATTATGCTAAGCGGAATAAGTCAATCAGAGAAAGACAATGATCATACGATCTCATTCACATGTGGAATTTTTAAGAAACAAAACAGAGGAGCATAGAGGAAGGGAGGGAAAAATAAAATAAGATGAAATCAGAGAGGGAGACAAACCATAAGAGACTCTTAATCATAGGAAACAAACTGAGGGTTGCTGGAGGGGAGGTGGGAGGGGGATGGGGTAACTGGGTGATGGGCCTTAAGGCGGGCACGTGATGTGATGAGCACTGGGTATTATATGCAACTGATGAATCACTGACCTCTACCTCTGAAACTAATAATACACTATGTCGGTTAATTGAATTTAAATAAATAAAAAAAGGAATTGTCTGTTTCATTTAAATTGTTGAATTTATCAGTATAAAGTTATCCATAATGTCCCCTAGTTATCTTTTCAATATGGAATGTGAAGTGATGTCAATTCATTCCTGATATAGGTAATCTGCATCTTCTTTCTTCTATTACTGACTAGTCAGGATAGAAGTCTACCAATTTTATTGACATTTTCAAAGAGCCAGTATTTAGTTTCATTGACTTCCTTATTGTTTACTTTTTTATTTCCCAATTGATCTTTTCCTTACATTGAATTTAATTTCTCTTCATTTTTTTGGTTTCTTAAGGTGAAAGCTGAGCTCACTGGTTTGAGACTTTTCTTCTTCTCTAGTACAGGCATTTTAGCGCTATAAATTTCCCTCCAAGTCCTGCTTTAGCTGCATCCCAGAAATTCTTAATGAAATTCATTAAGTTTGAAACACTTTCTAATTTACCTTTTGATTTCTTTTTTGACTCGTGGATTTAGAAGTGTTTTATTTTGTGTCCAGATGATTTGGGGCTTTTCCAGAGTGCTTTCTGGTTCTGATTATTAATTTAAATTCATTGTCAGAGAACATACTCTGTATGCTTTGGGTCCTTTTAAACTGATTGACTCATTTTACGGTCCAGAAAGGGGCCTGTGTTAATAATTGTTATATGTGTACTTAAATGTGTTGTACGGTTGCTCCGTGGAATGTTCTAGAAGTGTTGATGAGATCAAGACTGCTGATAGTGCGAGCCTAGAATTTTACGTTATTGCTGATCTTCTATTAATTGTTGACAGAGAGGTGCTGATGACTCCGACTGTGATTGTAGATTTGTCTGCTGTTCCTTGCACTTCTATCAGCTTTTGCTTCATGTAGTTTGAAGTCCTTTATTCAGATTATGATGTCTTCTTTATAAACTGGCCCTTCATCATTATGAGATAACCCTCTTTACCCCCAGATTGTTTGCCTTGAACTCGGTTTTGTCTGACACTAGCACAGCCGCTGCAGCCTGGTTGCAATTACGTCAGCGTGGGGTGTCTAATTTCATCCTCACACTTTGTCTTTACACTTTGCTTCCTACAGGGTTTCTACAGCACCAAGGTATCTTCATATATTTATTAACTACAAAGGGAAAAATAATCATTTTACGGTGGAGAAGCATAGCAGAAACCACCCTACCTATGGGACCAAGGTTAATATCATCAGTAATAAGAAATGAGTGTCACTTAGCCCTTGATGCAGTGGACCGAGAAACACACGCCAGCACTTCTGGGCCATTCTTGCCAATAATGCATGATCTCACTCCAGTCGTGAGAGCTCCTCAAACACACCCGAATTGAAAGACATATTACAAGTGACTGATCAGTGCACTTCATAAAAGACAAGGAAGAAAAGACCACGTCGGTGTTACAGAGTGGAGCAGAGCGAGGAGAGAGCAGAGCTAACTGCAGTTGGGTCCCAGACAGACGAGGACACCATGGGGGGAGGACACGACGAGCACCAGGCCACAGCGTTTGCCGGCGGTGCCGTCCTGGCTGAGAGAACCCACACTCCGGGCTCGGGCTCGGGCTCCGGTCTGTCTTCCTCTGCTCTGCTCCCTTTTCCTCTCTCCCTGCCTTCTTGTGGATGCATTTTTGTGATCACGCCTTTTGTCCTGAGTTGGCCCCCAGCTGTGACTCTTTACGGTGTGATTTCGGTGGCTGCTTAGGGTGTCATGTCCAGCTGTGGCTGCTTACCACAGTGGTTCTTCAGGCCACGTTTGGCCACGGCCCGGGCAGCGGTGGACGTCCTCGTGTGTAGGGACCACACAACACCTGATTATTTCTGCTTTCAACAGCCGACTCTCTCTTTAGAGATTAAAATAATGCAAGCCTTGAATGCAAGCCTTGAAGCTGCAGGTACATCAGTGTGGGGCAAATCAAACAGATGCCTAAAGGGAGCCCCCTTAAAATATTAAGGAATATTTTAATATTCAAATCAAACAAATTAAATGGCGTGCTACCCCAAACCACAGTGCCGGTGCAGGAGAATCCATAGATATGAAGCAGAATGGGAGAGGCTAGACACGCCAAGCTTACGCTGTGTGGTTCTGCTTATGGAAAGTTCCGGAGGGCAGTGATGGGATGGGGCAGGAGGGGTTCCTGGGGCTGCATGTTCTGGATCTGGATCTGAGTGCTGGTTGCTCGCAGATCACATGCGAGATGTGCCCAGAAGACTTAAGGGTGTTCTGCCTCAACAACAGAAAAAAAGTAACGTGCCACACAGGTTTGCTGTTCTCGGGCGATTCTGCGTGGACGGATGGACGGACAGATCGATTCAGGTGCTCGTGGAAAGCTGTGTGGTAAAAGCCGTTTTCCCAATCGCATGGCCAGCCTCACAGGGGCCGCCGGCCACCGGCCAGGCCATGGCCACAGAGCCCTGTGAGAGTCTGGCTCTCCGTCCACTCCAGACCATGCGCCTGTGCTCTCAGAAACACCAGAAACCTTCCACTGCTCTCCTGGCCACGTGGTCTGCCCGCAGTAGCTGCCCTTCAGACCGTAATTGGGCTCAGGGCTGATTATCTCACCCATTTATCCACCCAGAATCCAGGCTTGCTGGCCCCAGGGATGCAAGACAGCTGCTCCGGCTGGTTAATTGCTTCCCCATCAGGAAGGTGGTTTTGCTAGGCAAGGTCCGAGAGCATCTTTCTGGGGACCAGCACAGAGGAGCTGAGCCTGCGGCGTCCACAGGGGCCAGGATGAAACCAGGCCAATGAATAAAACACCTCGGTGAGGCCAGCGCGCTGCCCTCCCCCAGGGAGACCGCCCCTCCTCGGGGTGTCTGGCTGTGTGCTCGCCTCTCTGCTGCCCCGCCCCGCCCTTTCTGGTGCACGGTCAGCCCTCTCTGCCCTGGCCTCCACACCGGCCCCAGGGGGGCCCAGCTCCGGCCCTGGCCCAGCCATGGGGACCCCCAGACAGAAGCCGGGGCCTGGCAGGCACTGTTGGAAATAGCTGGCTCCCAGGGGGGACTGGAGCAACACAGAGGGAGAGGACAGAGGGCAGCTGATGGCGAGCCCGAGAAGGGGGCTCCGCGGGCTCTCCCAGAGCCTCACCGGCTGACGGATTGCCACGTTCTGTCTGCTTGGTCTGTCTTTTCCAAGAACCGACTTTTTAAGGTATCTATCCTGCTGACTTTTATTTTCCCTCCTCCATAAACCCTGACTTCTTTGGGCCCTGCATTTATGTTGTAGCCTTTTCTTGAGCTTCTTCAGTTATAACCTCAGATAATTCACTCTCAGTCTTTGATTTTCGAAATAGCACATCTAAGGTTATAGAAGTTTCTCTTGAGACTCTTCAGCCGCATCCCACAGGTTGTGACATGAACCCCCTCACTGCCTTGCATTGGTTTGCTCCCCACTAAAGGGGCAGGTCGCAGGCAGGGAGGCGGCGGGTACAGTGGCCACCCTGGGCTTTCCCTGGACAATGCCCAGCTCACGGTGCTTGCTTTCCTTCCCGGAGCAGCTGGGGGTGGCCCTGGGACCGAGTGCTGGCCAGAGTCTCAAGGACAGCGTCTGCTCTCCTGACAGGCTCTGCCTTCCTCATTAGTGCTCTTGCCCGGGACGCAGGACCAAAGCCCCTCCAGGGAGGACGGAGGGCAGAGGGGGCTGCATCACCCAGCAGTGCCCTGCCCTGGACACCACCTCCTGTCCATCCGAGCTGGTCAGGGACCGGTCACTCATCGTCCCAAGCACAGCCTCCTGGAACCACTAGATGTAGTTTCTGTCCCTTCTGGTGTATGTCCTTGTTCTAAAGTTACTGTTGTTTTGTTTTGTTTTGTTTTGTTTTTAGATTTTATTTATTTAGAGAGACAGCAGGAGTGGGAAGAGGGGCAGAGGGAGAGGGAGAAGCAGGCTCCCCCCTGAGCAGGAAGCGACATGATGCGGGGCTCCATCCCAGGACCCCGAAATCACGACCTGAGCTGAAGGCAGACATTTAACCAACTGAGCCGCCCGGCGCCCCTCTAACGCTACTGTTCTAATGCTCTGGCCGGAGAGTGTGGCTCCGTCCTGGGGCCGCCTTCGCAAAGCTGTTGCGATCTCTCCTCGATGGTGTGACACACGCTTGGTTTTTGTGAATGTCTTGTGTGTCTCCTCCGGCCTCCGGTTCCTGCTGTTGGGGTGGGTGCAGAATCATATACAGACACATGCATGAGCAATGTATGTTTATGTATGTGCTATGTCTGTATGCGTATGTTACACATAAGTTAATACACGGACATACATATTTCACATTATATATATAAATACATTGTACATCACTTATGTACATGCGTCCATGGGTCCTGCTAGAACTCTTCCCACACCTTTCTCTTTGAGAGCCTTTGCCCAGCGCGACTTCCCCACGTTGTTAGCTATCAGACGTCTCTTTGTCTTAGGTGACATAGAAAAATACATGGGAAATAAGACAAACGAGTTGCATTATTTTTTATCCCCACACGAAAATCACGATGTGTAGTCCCATAATTACTGCTGTACCTTGAGTTCCCCACCATTTTATTTCCTAGTAACCATCCTCTGCGGATTATTGTGCATCCCCTGATCTCGTCGCTCCCACTTAATTCCTCTGGGGGTGTACGGTTCTTCCCCTGCCTCTGCCCCACCCGTGGCCACTAGCCCCACAACCGTTCTGCGGCCCTGCATCGGTGAGCTGTGCTGTCCACGCGGCCCTGCTGTGGGCAGCATCTCCTTCCTCCTTCCGAGTGAGAAGGGACCTAGGCGCTGGGATCGCCCTCATGTCTCGTCCGCCTGCTTCCAGGCAACCGACCCCACTGGCACCTCGATCTCGGACCTCCAGCCTCCAGGACTGGAAAGAAACGTCTGCTGCCTGAGCCGCCCCGTCTGGACTTTTGTTACGGAAGCCGAGCTAAGTCAGTGTTTGCTTTTCTGAAATTCATCTTAGAGAAATTCTTTCAGAAAGGATGTGTGAGTAACACATTTTTTTTTTTTTTGAGTCCTTACAATTCCAAAATGTCTTTATTTGGTGCTGCCAGTTGATTGCTAGTTTGGCTAAGTATATGAGTCTAGATAAAAAACCCAGGCCCCCCACCTGCATAGGGGGAGCCATGGAAAGGGCTCGAGATGGAGGAGTCCCAGCCTGGGTGCTGGGGGCCGATGCTGGGGGCCGCATCCCATAGAATAAAGTGTAGGGAGAGGGGCAGGGGTGGATCGGAGAGGACATGGTGAGTTTGGGCCTCAGGGACCTGCAGAATGTCCACGGGGAGGAACCCGTAGGAAATGGCCACAAGAGACAGCCTCGGGCCACAGGTGGCTTGGCCATGGATTGGAAGAGGTTTCAGTGGCCCAGACAGAGCCCCCTGAACTTGATGTGTAGGAAGCACGGAAGACGCTGGGCAGGCTGGTTTGGGCAGCACATTTAATGTTGGGTTTTACAATATTCCCAGCCCGGATGACTCCTGGTGGTTTATGCTGATGGTTTGTGAGCCACTGACACAGAGCGGGGTGTCTCCCCCGCCATCTATGCCCACCGCTTGCCCCTCCCTGGGCTCACAGGGAGGAGGGAGGGAGTGCCATGCCTGGAGAGCCCCCCCAAGGCCCCAGGGTAGCCCATAGGCAGACACCCTTGGATCTTCAGGTAAGGTGTGTGCTTGCATGGCCCCCTTCCCTCACGCACGGGCTCAGCCCTGACCACCCAGGGCAGTGAAGTGAGGGGCCTGGTGCCCCAGCCCAGAACAGGTGAGGGTCCGAGTAAAGTCGCAGTGGACACCGTCTCCGGGACGTAGGCCCGAGGAGAAGGCCACGGGGGAGCCCTGACTACCCAGGAAACACCCGCCTTGGGCCAATGCACGTCTGGTCGTGGACGAGCTGCTCACGATGTGACAGGAGGGAATCTGGCTGAGGACCGAGGCTGCAGGGACAAGGGTGGTTGGCAGGGTCCCAGGGGCCATGTCAACCCTGAGGAATGGCCGAGTGACCAGAGCCAGATGTCCCCTGCCTTGGCTCTCCCCTTGGGGCACCCTGATGCCCTCCAACTCACAGGCTCATCTGGTCGGCGACTCGAGGTGGCTATGAGAGGTGGCAGATGCCCACAGCACACCACGCGGTGCCCCAGCAGCAGCCCCTGGCCACCCGAGGACCAGGGCGGCATGTGGCTCAGGCAGCCCGAGCCTCCACAGGGACCTCGCACCCCCCAACCTGTGTGCGGGGCAGCCCAAGCCTCCACAGGGACCGCGGGCGGGCTAGCCTCACCTGCCCCTGGCAACAGGGCCCGGCCGGAGTCCACGGGTCAATAGAAAGCCCCAAACAGAGTGGCCACCTTCTGGAGGATGGTCTTGTGGTTGGCATACAGCGGGATGCGCTTGTCCACGACCTGCCACTGGACAGACATCCCGGGGTCACAGGTGTGCAGGTGCTGCAAAGGACAAACGGAGATCCTGACTCCCCCCTGAGCCGGCACAGGCACCCCCAAAACTTCAGCTGCAGAAGGGCCGCGAGGACGCCACAGCCCTGGTCCCTGCTACAGGCCCGGCCTATGGCTGGCTCACTGTGCCCTTCTAGCAAAGGGGAGTGAGAACGGCTACTTTAGACATGACTCAGAGAATCCTGCCCAGCCCCGAAAATCCTTCGTGAGAACAGACCAGGTGGCCTTATTCTCAGGTGTTTGTCCTGCAAACCCAGCCCCAGGTCTGCTCCCTAGGCCTCGGTGGTCCCAGCTCTAGACTGATCTAAGTATGGGGGATGCTATCCCCGTGAAGACACGTGAATCCTGCAACTCTGACTCGGCTCTGGCCTCTCCTGGTGCCTCTTGGAGCCCCCTACTCTCTGCAGCCCCCACCCTCTGGTCTTAGCCAGCTCTGGCCACCTGGGAACCCGGGCAGACCCGTCCCGGAGGCCTGGAGGTCCCCCCAGAGCATGCCCGCCCCACGTCTCCCCCTCCTGGGAGTCTGTGGCCGAAGCCCCATACAGAGTTCAGCCTCTTCAGGTCCATGTCGCTCTGGTCTGGGAAGTGGATGCTGATGGCCACCGTCTCAATCCAGGCGTTGTCCGTGTTCCTTGGGTCGTCCACGTACCCCTTGTACACCTGGGGGGCAGCGCGGGGGTAAGCTGGTCTGCCCAGTGGAGCACTGAGCCCCGCCCCGGCGCGCTTCCAGAGGGAGGGGCCCCACGCGAGCCCTTTGCTCCCTCCAGGCCCTGGGACGCCCTGGGCACAGCTGTCCGCTGCCCCAGGCCCTGCCCCCGTCTCCCTGCCCGGTGCATCTTGCTCCCCAACACGGCCCCAGCTTCCTCACTCAGCTCCCTCCCGGGCTCTGGCCCGACATCCTGACCCTCCTCACTGTTCTTGGAAGGACTGAAACAGGATGGCGGACCTCAAAAACATGACGCTAAGTGACAGAAGCAGATGCCAAAGGCCGCACGCCATGTGATTCCACTAGCAGTGGGGGTCCTGTGGGGGCCGACGGGTGCCTGCAGGGGCGGGGGCGGGGGCGGCAGCGAGCGCTGCTGGGTGGGACGGGCACTTGGGCTGATGGGAATGTCCTGGACAGGTGGGCTGATGGTCGCACCCATGGCCAGGGCACTCAAGGCCACTGACCTGCTCACTTTGAAACGGTTAATTTTATGGTACATGGATTTCAATAAATAAACTACTTAATTTTTCTCACAAAGTACAGAAGAGAGATGGCGGTGTCACCCCCAGCCCTGCCCGGGACGGCCCTCGTGAAAGGACTGGCTCTGTAGGTCAAAACTCTGAACAGCAGCTCCTGCCTGTTTTGCCCCGAGTGGGGCCAGAAACAGGGCCGGGAACAACTCAGATGTCCACTGAGGACGCTCGGCAAATCATGGCGCAGAGCCTCCCAGGGCCATGGAAAAGGGCAGGTGAATTTTTAAATCAGGGCTTAAAAATATGACTATTGCGAATTAAGTGAAAAAGGTTATGGAGAAATGTGTGCCATGTGGCCCCACTTCTGTCAAGCGTGTGTGGTGTTCACGCACAGAGGTCACGGGCTCCGGAGCCCCGCGTGGGCCTGCACAGAGGTCAACAGAGAGCCTGGAGCGGAGCTCTCCGGGCGGCCCCATGGGCGAGAGTGAACGTGGGTGTGTGACGGCAAATGCGGACTGCTTTCGGAATGACGAATACATTCGATGAAGAATACAGGCCTGACCAAGCTGCACGGGCCAGGGCCTGGGGAGCCGGCGGCTGGCGTCCCAGCGCCCCTCTGCCCAGGGAGACACAGACCCTGTGGTCCCCATGTGCCCGGGTGTGCTCAGGGCAAGAGTGAGTGTGGGAGGGAGGCACCCAGCCCCTTGATTTAGAGAGAATGGGGACAGAGAGGGAAAGCAGGTGCCCAAGGCCCAGAGCCACGGCCTGCCACCCCTCCTGCTCCCAGGTCCTTCCTTCAGGAGCTGCGGGGTGTGGGTTGGGAGCAGGGTCCCCAGCGTCCCATCCTCTGCTCACCCTGCAGCCCTCACCAGCAGCACGCTGTGGGGGACCGGGACACACAGACGGGACTGAAGCAGGACGGCCCCCTTACCTCGGTGCCCTGAATCAGCAAGTTCTGGAAGGAAGACCAGAACTCTCTGCGGAGGACCTGCTTCAGCTTCCGGGGCAGTATCTCTCCTGGTTCGCGAGAGCCCTAGGCAGAGAGGAGGCAGAGGCAGGTCTGCGAGGCTGTGCAGAGACCCACCTCCCCTGGCCACCAGCCCAGCGCGGGCAGCCGGCCAGCCCCGCGGAGGCGCAGGCGGACGAGGGTCTGGCAGCTTGGCTGTCTCGGGGCTGCAGCGATACTGCCCAGAGCCCGCTGCCCACGTCAGCCTGGGATGGAGCAGGGCTGAGTCGGGCCAAAGGCTCAACCTCGGTGGGGTGCAACGGGCACTGGGGCCTCTCTCTGGCACCCATAAGGAAACCAGTGCCCTGCCCCCCACCTGCCCACCAGCAGGAGGGCATGTTTTCATTGTTGGCATCCCTCAGATGCCATCTCCCACCTCCGCTCCCCCAGGCTGGGCTCCCGGCCATTCCCAACGCCCCCTGCCCCGGGGACCCGGATTCTGAGCCTGCAGCGCCCGGCCCTCGACCGTCTAAGAGACCCTGTTTGTTACTGAAGTCCCTCCAAGTCCCTATCACAGCCATCCTGCTTTGGCCCTTGAGACGCGCCTGCCCCTCGAAAGATGCAAGTGCCAGAGACCCATTCAGGCAGGCCACTGGGGGGTCTGCAGGCACAGTGCCCAGGGGGTCTGCAGGCATGCTGCTCGGAAGATGCCAGTTGGTAGGAACCACATTGGGGCTGGGCCAGTGTCCTGACCGGAGAGATCAAAGTGCCCAAGAGGGAGGCTGAATCGTGTTAGAGAAGCCCCAGGGCGAGAGGGGCCGGCCGTAAGCCAACCCCCCGTTCAGCATGGTGCTCCTTCAGCTGGGGATACAGGAGTCCTGGCTGCAGGGGCCAGAGCTGCCCAGCGCCCCGGACTCCTTGTTGCAGCCCCGGGACCTGGCCATCCCCAGCCGAGCAGCCACTGGGCCATGGGCAGGTGCCGAGCTGGGGTAGATCACGGACGTCCCGGGAACAGGCTCAGAGGAGAGGCCCCCCGAACAGGGCCACATCCCAGACACTGTGCACCAGCTCAGAGCCTGTCGGGGGACCTGGTCCTCCTGCCAGGACCCCAGAACAAGGATGGGGGCTGGGGAAGGCAGACTGATCTGGGAGTAAAACCCAAGAGGTTCAGCCCAGGGCCTCCTGCACCCCAATCAGGTTTGTCCCTACAAGGCCTTGGGGTGCACTCCGGCCTTCAGCCCTACAAGCATCTGCCACTCCCTGCCTCCCCACAGCTCTGCACGCTGACTGTCCTCAGAGCTCATCTCAGCGCTGCACAGAGGTAGGTGCCCGCCCGGGACACCTGCATGAGGAGCCGTGTGTGCCCCTGAGGCCACGAGCTCCACAGGAGGCCCAGCTGGGCTCTGACACAGCCCCAGCCCTGAGCCTGGTGCTCAGACACAGCGGGTATCAGTCAGACTCCACACACCAGAGTCTTTGAACCTGTTTTCACAACTGCAGGAGAAGCAAACAGGAGCGGGGTTCCTCCTACAAAGCCCAGTACAAGTCTGTCCTTCAGGACCAGGGACAGAGTCCAGAGCAGGCGGGTGGCAGGGGGTGGGGGTGGCGGGTGACTGCAGTGGGGCAGGTGCTGGGCCGGTGGGTGGGACGGACGGGTGGGCAGCTCCCACTGGCTCACCCCTGGCAGGGCCCAGGATTCCGAGAGCAGGTGCTTCACGACCAGCACCTCCAGCATTTTCTTTATGCTCTTCCTGCAGATGGCGCCATCCTGGTTCCGCCTCCACCTGCAGAAGGGGCCGTTCACGGGGGTCCTCTGACAGGAGGGCTCCCCACCTCTGCCCCCCTGCCCTCCCGGGGGCCGACCCTGTCTCCTTCCCCAGCAGCGGCCCCAGGGGAAGAACCGGGCTAGCGGCCATTAGGGGGTGTCTTCCCCACTTCACTACTGCTGGGAGGACCAGCATGGGCCGGCTTCTCAGGCAAATCATTTTCTATCGAAAGCCTCAAAGAGGCACACGCCCTGGCCCCCGCTGACCCACTGCTCACTCTTTGGAAATGCTGGGTGGGATTACACGTATTTTCGTTTTGTCTGCGGTCCTGGGCTTTGGCCGTGGCTTCGCCCCTCTCCCAGAGGCAAGCCAGGAAAGGGGGACCCAAAGGGAAACAAGGGCAGCCCAGGGTGTGGGGACGGGCCTGGGTTTCTCCCAGGGGGTACGGACACTCCCGCCCCATGTCTCGGGTGTGCCCGAGGGTCAGCGGATGGAATGGACCTGAGGAGGGGCCCGTGGGTGACTGGGTGGCCTCATCGGTGGCGTACTCACCGGGTGATCACAGGCTGCAGTGTGTGGTTGGGTCCCAAACAACCAAGGCTTCCCCGCCCACGCAGTCCTGTGCGGCCCATGGGGTTCCTGGGGTGGACAGGGGTCCGCTTAGATTGCCGCTTGCCTCTGGGAGGACCAGGCCGGGGCAGTGGGCAGGGGCCCCTCAGGGGGAGCACGCCGGCTCCCCCCGGACCTTCTGCGGCCCAGGATCTTCAGGGCACAGACAGCTCACCTCAGTGGGATGCTGGGAAAGAGCCAGCGTGTGGAGGCGCTGATGGGACCCCAGATCCACCAGCCCAGCCAACTCCAACTCCCCACCTAGGACTGTCCCGCTGGGGACACATGTTGTCCCTGAGGGCCTCCGAGGGATGAGGCAGGAGTTTCAGGGCACCTTGGAGTTGGTTGGAAAAGCAACATCCGGCCCCACTGCGGACGCAGCAGTGTTGGGGTGGACACCGCGCCCCCCAGAGCGCATGTGCCTAGCTCATCGCGCATACGACACACGTCCGCACCCGAAGGCCTCACACACGCGGGTCCCTCTGTGACATGCCAACCTGCTGTCTCCCCGTGCCACGGCCCCACGTGGCCTCCTGTCTCGGCAGTGGGGGCCCGTCTCCCACCACCTCCGGACACCGTGGCCCACTCTTGTTCCAGGACATTCCTGAAAGCCCTGCCCCTGGCAGCTCTCTCAAGCGGCCCCAGGGCCCGTCCGCTCCAGGGGCTCACGGTGTCCCAGCAACTGTTGTCCCTAATTCTGACGGCCCCTTTCTCATCCTCCAGCCCCTGGAGCTGCCTCCTCCCCAGCGACTCCGCCCAGAGGAGGCTCCTTCAACTCCAGACCCCCAGGCTGACACACAGAGGTGATCCCCAAGGACTGCCAGGCATGATGTCACCGGTCACTCAACAGCTGGACTCAGACATACAGAGTGCCCGTCCCCGCACAGAACAGACGCTGGGAAACACGTTGATGCCCTGACGGGACCCCACTGCCCCTCAACGGCTCCCCTGCGGCCAGAACCCTCGCGGGGGAAGTCTGCTCTTTCTCAGAAATCCATGGAGATGGCGGGACGGTCAGCCCCATTTTAAGGGGAAGAATGGAAGTCCCCGAGGTTACTCAGGGCTGAAGGCAAAGCACCCAAGGCCAGTGGGGTGAGTCCCAGGAGGGGCAGGGAGGGGGGCCTCGTCGAGGTACCAAGGAAACGTTTTATGTCAATGTGTCTTTTCTTCTGTGTTTTGTTCATTTTTACCAGAAAAATGGCTAGTTTGCCAAGACAGGACAGCTGAGCCCAGAAGCAAGCCTCCAAAGGCCCCCACAGGGTCAGGGTGATGCGGGATGGCGGGCGGCCGCACTCACAGAGGGAGCCCATCCTGAACCGCGTAGAGCCCGTGGAAGCTCCGCCGGTCTATGGGCCCATCCACGGCGTTGTAGCTGATGCCAGCCAAGGCTTCCAGGGCGCTGGGAGCAAGTGGAGAGTCACGTCCCCGGTAAGAGAGGGTGGTGCCCTGGGCTGGGCCGTCAGAGAGCCTGCGACTGCAGATGCCCACAGCCACGCGCCTCCCAGCACATCCCAGTCCTTGGGGAGAGCGGGCACCCCGTCCAGGCAGGAAGCAGACCCTCGCCCTGAGCCGGCGCTGGCGGTCACCCGGGAGTGCCTGGCGGGTCCCTCGTCCACCCTCCTGCCGGGGGCAGGGATGCACACACTCACTTTCCCACGGGGTCCACCGAGGCCTTGTCCTTCCTGTCGTCCGTGTAAAAGGGTGGGTCATAGATGAGAAACTCCGTCTGCACAAACACGGCGGTTCTCCCCTCAGACGGTTACCCCAGACTACAGCTAGGGCACCCAGGATGACCAACGGCGGCTCCTCCTCGTCAAAGTGCTCATAGCCAAGGACCCCGAGACCCTCCCCAAAGTGCACATGGTAGCTCTGAGCTCAGGCAGGCCTGTGGGGTGCACCCTCCACTGGGGACCCAGCCGAGGGGGCAGCAACGGCACTGCTGGTCTAGGGGAGCCCCCAGGCTGGGGTGGGGGTCCAGGCTGGACTGCAGGAGTGAGGAAGACTCCAGCTGGCAGGGGATGGGGAGAAGGAATGGAAGCCACAGCCTGGAAGGTTCTGGAAAGGCCAGAGAGAAAGCCCGTGGGGGCAGGGAGGGCACGCAAAGGCCGTCAGCCCTTCCTCTCCCTTCGATGCTTTCCCTCAGCTGGTGCTCACAAAAGGGGCACTGACCACCTCGGGATGCTGGGGTCCAGGACCAGCGAGGTGGCCAGAGGTGGTGGGACAGTCTGCTCCCCGTGTGGGTCAGATCCCAGCTCCACCACCCCTAGCTGTGTGTACCAACGGGACTCCGTCTCCTCCTGTGTCCAACACGTCCCTGGGGGGCTGCAGCCGGTGAGTGCACCTGGGGCCCGGCTGTGTCGGAGGGCTCGGGGCAGGACTGCTGCCCCAGAACCCGGGCGCCTCCGGCCAAGGCTGGCACTCACCTCCCAGGGCACCTTCTCGTTGGGCACGGGGAAACGCGTGACGTGGGAGTTGGGGTAGAGGAGGTGCCGGGCGTTCACGTGGTGGGTGTCGCCCACATCTTCTGCCTTCTGCCTGCCGTCCAGCTCATGGTCCTGCCCCTCTGAGGTCGTCTCGGGTGCTGGAACAGCCACAAGGAGCGGTGGGCAAAGCCGGACCCCGGCTCAGGCACCTGCCCACAGGACAGGGGCGTCCTCTATGGCCCTTTACCCAAAACTGAGCCTTCTCCACCTCCCTGAGCCCAGAGTGAACACCACCAGCCCTGAAGGGGGCCCCAGCCCAGGGCCCCAGGACCATGGCTCTGGGAGGACCGAGATCTGGGGTCAGGGAGTGTGCCCCCAGCCAGCACCTGCCTCCTTGTGTGGCTGCCCCAGAGCCCGTCCAGTTAAGGAGGGCCAACAATGCCCCAGGAGGGCTAGTCATGCTCACTTCCTGGCTGGCCGCAAACTTGGAAATGCAGACTTTGCTTTCTGTCCCCCAGCACCTTCTGGAGCTGCCCCTCCTTTGTGTCATGATGCACAAGAGGAGGTCAGGGACGTGGACCAGGCCTCTTCTCAAAGTCCCCCACCTGGTCATGTGGGGGGCTCGGCTGTGCAGGGCCCCTGCTTCTCTGGGACAGGCTATGCTCCCACTGGGCGCTCGGTGCTCAGGAAGAGTTCAGTCAGCCCATCCCCAGGCCTAGGGGGAGCCCTGCCTGCTGCCTCTCCTCCCCATGGACCCCCAGATTCAAAAGAACACAGGCCAGTAGAGACCAGCCGCGGTCACAGCCTCCACTCACCCAGGGTGGGGAGGCCCTCCTCTGAGCCAAAGCCACCGTCCCTCAGCGCCTTCATGATCCAGTGCAATGCTCTGGTCGTCTGGGCCACCTGAAAGGCACATCCCAAATAAGGTATGGTCAGCACCTGCCCCCGTACAGCACAGCCACCCCTCCACTGAAACCACAGGGCACCGCTGGTAGCGCCCATCCTGCTGCATCCAAGCCCGCCCTGCTTCCCTCGGTCACCAGCAGTGCCCACCAGAGAGACACAATGGCCACTGGAACTGGACACACCAGAGGCCACTGGACCATGCTGAAGCCCCAGAAGACAGCTCTGAGCCACAGGGAGAAGGTGGGGCACCACAACCCACGGAGTTTCCCATGGCTCCTGCTCCTCCCAGAGAAAAGAAGCTTCTAGAAACCAAACATACTCAACTGCAGGCAATGGCAGGAGCCACGTGACGAATAGGGGCTAGGAGGACGCCGCTCGGCAGCACCCGTGTTAGAGGGTGTCAGCAAGGCGAGGCCCCACAGGGCAGGAGGCAGTTAGGGCAGACCCCCACATGCAGTGGTCCCTGCGCAGGGGCTGGCTGATGGCGGAGCCCCTGCCAGCCCAGTGGCCAGGTGGCTTGCCCCCACCTGACACAGCAGAGCTGAGAAGAGACAAAACTCCAGTGCCAGCCTGGAGGGCTCAAGCGCTGCCTGCTGGGAGGCTGCTGTGGGCAGCAGGGGCTCTCATAAGAAAGCACAAGTCCTCTGTGCCCCCAGCAAGAGGGGCACAGAAGGGCAGGGACCCAACCTCCACCCTGCCTCCCCCTCCTTATCCTGGAGGCTGGAGGCCTCCCTGACCCGCCAGCCCCCACATCTGCCTTCATTGCTGTGCTTATTAAACCACACTGTGACAATGGACATTTATGTCTGTGCCACCCACACTGGAAACCTCTGAGGGGGAGACAATTCCTGTTCACCTGGACATTCCTCAGGACAGCCCTGGATATGGCACAGAGGAGGAGCAAAGGAAACATGAAATGAAGGATGGATAGATGGATGGATGGATGGATGGATGGATGGATGATGGAAGGAAGGAAGGATGGATGGATGGATGACAGATGGAAGGAAGGATGGATGGATGGATGGGGGATGGATGGAAGGAAGGATAGACAGATGGATGAATGGAAGGAAGGATGTATGTATGGATGGATGGAAGGAAGGATGGATGGATGGATGACAGATGGAAGGAAGGATGGATGGATGGATGGGGGATGGATGGATGGATGGATGGATGGGGGATGGATGGAAGGAAGGATGGATGGAAAGAAGTATAGACAGATGGATGAATGGAAGGAAGGATGTATGTATGTATGTATGGATGGATGGATGGATGGATGGGGGATGGATGGATGGGGGATGGATGGATGGATGGATGGAAGGAAGGATGGATGGACAAACGGATGGATGGAAGGAAGGACAGATGGATGGAAGAATGGAAGGAAGGAAGGACAGAGGGGTGGATGGAAGAATGGATGGATGGAAATGGATGGATGGAAGGAAGGATAATGGACGGATGTATGGAAGGATAGATGGATAAATGGATGAACGAATAAATGAACGAATAGATGGACGGGTGGGTGAATGAACGTTCAGGGACCTGAGCCCAGCTAGCCTGCAAGGCTGCTCAGCGCTGCCGGTCTCAGGCCCAGGGCTTGGAGCCCAGTGGATGTGGCCCAACTGGTGGAGGAGCATCAACGTTCACTGATGGGGGATGAGTGGGGCAGGGGCTGTTCACCTAATGCCAACTGCCTATTGACAGCGTCCTTTTCCCTCTTACAAAAGAACAAGCTCCCTGCGTGCAGAAGCATCCAAACCCTGACCCCACAATCCAACCACCGGGGGCTGGTCTGAGATGTCCACACGCTGCTTTCTGATGTTGCTCTCGACATTCAAGTGCATCCCCTGTGACCCTCCCTCCCAGCATCCCCAGGCGCCTGGGAAAGCAGGCCAGGGCGTCTGTAATTCCCACAGCGTCTGGACGTAGAGTCCTGCAGAGGGGTCATCTCAGAGGACAGCTCTGAGGAGACCAGAGAAGGGGACCAGAGCAGCTCCCTCAGACCAGCCCCTGGTATAGACACCTCCCAGTGCAGTGGAGTCGAGCTCAGTGGGGAAGTGTTCGACAGAATTTTCTGGAAGACAAAGAAGGCGCTTCTTCCGGTTGGGAACGGTTGTCCCAACATTCCCCAAGTCCTTCTCAGGGTCATTTCCCCAGCATGCTCCTTCTCAAAGAGTGGTGCCCAGGCCTGTCGGATGCATGACCCAGAAAAGGAGGGCCCGGCCCGGCACCTACCTGCTCCTCCAGGGAGGACAGTCTCTGCTCCATGGAGCCAGACCGCTTCAGACTTTCCATCTCCAGCAGGTCCACCACAGTGTTGACCCTGGAAGAACACACAGCTGAGCCCAGGCCAGGCTCGAGGGCCCGGATGTTGAGGAAACATGGCACTAGGCTGCAGGGGGAGGTCCCTGCCAGATCCAGCAGCCTGGCCCCTCCTGCCCTTAACTTCAGGCCTCTTCCCCTCTATCTGAAAGTATTTATAACATACATTTCTATGCAGAATGAGCACTGCCTCCTGCCCTGAAGGGGAAGATCTGGTAGCAAGTGCATTGCCCCCCACCTCACACAGCCATTCTGACTCCTGTAGGGGCCTCCCTGGGGGAGAGAGACCCAAGTATGCGAGATGCTCCTCGCCTTGATTGGCCCGCGGGCTGCCAGAAGGCGAAGCACAAAGCTCCGAGCCGCTTCTGGGCCGCACTGGGCGGGGGGAGGGGCAGCACTGCTGCTCGGGTGACGTCTGTCTGGTTTGGTCCTATTTTGCTACAACATGGGAGTTTCAGCAGCTCTGGTCTGCCGCGTTTACAGTAAGTAATTCCAGACGTCATCCAGACTCTCCCGTCTGCCTGTGCGTAGGGTGCCCAGTCCCACCTGCAGGGGACGCTCTCCTGTAAGAGACCTGGCCCCCACTTCAGGGACCGGTGGGCGCGGAGGTGGGCCCGTGGCCCACTGTGAATGGTTCTCTAGGGAACGGGGAGGGACGTGCCTCACTGAGGCCCAGGCGTTTACTATTCCTCTCACTATGTGTCCCCTAATCCCACAAAAGCCACAAAACCGCTTCCTGCCACGGACCCCATCCAGCCTGTGAATATGCTGCGTGGGTACTGAGTGTCTTTGGGCCCTTATGACTCTTGTCAGCACGACAAGCTTGTCAGAGACCCCACCTCATCAACAGACCCCTTCCCCACTTTGTGGCTCAGCCACAGGGCTGTGGGGCCGCGGTGCGCCTCCCGGGGCCTCGGATCCCTCCCCCGACCCAGGGAGGGAAGGTGGCCGGTGCAGGGTAGCATCGTCCCCTGTGCTCCAGCCAGGACGTGCTCCTGCCTTACACGTGTGCTCCCTCCCGTGCCATGCCAGGCGATGGCTGTCATCACGGCTCCGTTCACCGAGGAGCCCAGAGACGCACAGCAAGGCAGGTGCACGGCTCTAAGGAGAGGTGTGCTCAGGCTCGGCCTGGCTGCAGGGAGCCCACCCCTGGATGCTCAAGGCCCCAGGACGTCCTTCTACACACACGGCCCACGGGACTGCACCAGGGACAGGACATAGCTACGGGGCACGTGTCCCCTGCCTCCTCCTGGCCCACAGCAAGGCATACCCTGACTGCAGGACCAACTCCTCCCACCCTTCAGGGCTGGGGGGTGAGCAGCCCCGACCTTACACCAGAAAGAAGGCAGGAGGGAGGAACTGGGAGCAGGGGGACAAGGCTCAGTGAGCCTGAGCTCCAGGCTCGGCCACCACGGCCCCACAGAACCGGCAGCAAGGCTGTGTGCCAGTAAGCTCACTGAGCTCACCCCCCAGGCCAAGTGGGCCTCCCCCACCAGCACCCCTCCTTTAGCGCTGTCTGCAGGGGTCAGCCCTGTCTTCGGCCCGGGTGGGGTCCCACCCCGTGGGGTCCAGTCCTCCTAAGGACCCAGAGGGAAGGCCATGAGTCAGTTGGAGGACACAGGTTTCCCGCCCCAGGGGCCTTGGCCCAGGTGGGCTATGGCCCTGTGTGACTTGGAGCTGCAGGGGTTTCCCGCCCCCGGGCTGCCCCGGCCTCCCCTACTTATTGCTGATGTCTTGTATCCGCTGCTCGGGCCTCTGCTTCTGCTGGTACTGCTGGTTCTGCAGGTAGTTCTCCTTCAGGTAGATCTCCCAGGACAGAAGGGCGGCCTCCTCGTTCTTCTCCAGCTTGCTCTCTGCGGGGCAGGCAGGGGCAGATGGAGGGAGGGGGGACTGGGAGGGGCTGCGGCGGGGAGGAAGGGTTAGGGGGAGGTCGGGGGCCCATGGAGCTTCCAGGATTCTGGAAGGAGCAAACCACGCTCCCTGTGGGCCCCTGACTGCACCCACGACCCGAGACAGCGGAGAGTGCGCTCTGGGGACCACGGAGGGAGTGCCGGCTCACTGAGCTGCTTGTGCCTCTTGGCGGGTATCTTCAGGACGACCCTCTTGATGAACAGGTGCAGGTGGCTGAAGAGGATGAAGGGGGGCGGCGCGGGGGGCCTGCCGTGGTACTCCTCTATCAGGTCGTGGCGCTGGAACTTCCAGATCTGGTCCGTGTGCTCCTGGACCTGCTGGAACGTGTAGCTGGCAGGAGGCAAGGGGCGCGGGTCATGGAAGAGCTGGCAGGACCCCCAGAATCGCCCACAGCACCCCCTGAGGGGCCTGGGGTGCAGCCCGTGGAAAGCAAACACACAGCACCCCGGAGGACAATTCCTGATGCAGACAACGACCAGCCTCAGGGTTCTGCGCTTCCTGGGAGTTTCAGCAGTTTCAGTGGTGAGAATGAAGAACACCTGGATTTCAGATGTTATAAAACTTGTGAGCGGACAAAACAGGCAGAGGACTGTTGGGAGGTGGACAGGGTCCTGGCATTTGACAAAATCTCAACAGATTATCTGTTGAATTTGACACAGAGAAGGGACAGGATCTTCAAGGGCGGACGTGGCTCATCTCCGCACACTTGTCGTCTAGCCGGAGGGCCCTGGCGGGCTGCCCAATGCCAGATGTAGAGAGGCCCCCAAGGGGCGAGAGAGAAAGACACCCATCCCGACCAGGAACGCAAGGGACCCTGTGCGGCTGACCCCCACTCGGCTCCTGTTGGGGCTTCGTACACAGAGGATGAATACAGGTCATCCCGTATCCGAAGAGCCGCGTCCTTAAATGCTGGGACACACTCTTCCACATCCAGAGATGACCTCAGCCAGGTCCCCTTGCCCCGCACAGCCCAGCTCCGTTGTTTGCAAAATGGAAGGTCTGCACAGGGGCGCCTGGGTGGCTCAGTGGGCGAAGCGTCTGCCTCTAGCTCAGGTCATGATCCCAGGGTCCTGGGAGCCTGCTCTTCCCTCTGCCTGCCCCTCCCCCTGCTTGTGCGCGCTCTCTCTCTCTCTCTCTCTCTCAAATAAATAAAATCTTTAAAAAAAAATAAATGAAAGCTCTACACAGAAAGCTTTCGCCCTCTGGATCTTACTCGTTTCCACAAACAATCTGTGATGTAATATTTTCTCCACCAGAACAGAAGCTGAGCAAAGCTCGGGTATTTCTGAGAGCCCTGGGTGAGAATCCAAGCTGCGCCCCGATGTGGCTGTGCCCTGGGCCCCCCAGGAGGCTCACTTCCCCGTGAGTCCCCCGGCCCGTGGGCAGCCTCTGCGCAGCAGGGAGCAGGGAGAGGGGCCATGCACTGGGCTGAGCGAGGCAGCTCGCAGCGCTGGCGTCTGGGGCCCCGGGCTCGCTCCGTCCGCACTGGCTGGGCCCCGCATGGGCAGCACTCACTTGAACATGGCAATGAGGAGGTTCAGCAGCAGGATGTTGGTGAAAAGCAGGTAAAGGCAGAGCAGGATGACGGTCAGCCACTCGGGGAAGGCAGGCTCGTGCCGGATGGCGTCGCTCTCGGGGCACTTGGGCTTGTAGGGATCTGTGCCATTGGGGCTGCACTGGTCCAGGCTGAAATTCACACCTGGGGGGGGAGCCAGGGAACAAAGAAACCACACAGAGTCACAAGTGTCCCTTGGGCAATGAGCATCCCCGGGGCCTGGACGCCCCCTCAGCTGTCAGCTCAGGCCCAGAGAGAGGCGTCTGTCCACACCCAAGTGTCCTCTGTGGGCAGGAAGAGGGAAGGACCCCTCCAGGACTCTTGCCTGGGCCCCAGGCAAGAACCAGCCCCGGGGCGGGGTGACGCAGGCCCCAGCCATGGAGAGCCCAGTGCCGTGGGAGAGAATTCGAACCAAGATAATGAACAACTTTCACAATGAGGAAGGAGGCAGGGGGAGGGAACCATGTGTCACGGGCCACATGCTGACCCACACAACGGGGTGGGGGGTACAAACCGAAGTGCAGTCCCACATTTGTAGCAAAGGGAAGGGTGCAGAAGATAATAAAACATAAACAGACGTCCAGCTTGTATGTCAAAACACTCCCAAGGAGGCGCAGCCACTGACAGCTCTTAACGGCAGCTCACTGGGGAAGTGGGGTTACAGACATTATTCTTTACACCTACTCTGGATTTAACATTCTTCAACAATGAGCATGCACTATTTTCTTTAAAAACTGGAAGTCTGTACCTCCCACCACCCTGCGCCCATTTTGCCAATCCCCCACCCAACAAGCATGCACCGTAAGGAGAAGAAAGAGCCCAAGTCAATAACATAACCTTCTACTTTAGTAAACTAAAAAAAGGAAAGCAAACTGAACCCAAGAAAGAAGGAAATAAGAAAGATCAAGATGCAAATAAATAACAGAGAGAATACAAAAAACAATAAAGAAAATCAATAAAAACCAAAATCTGTTTCCTGGAAAAGATTAAGAAGATTACAACCCTTTACCTAGACTTATCAAGGGGAAAAAAGGTTCAAATTGTTCAAGTTATAAACGAAAGAAAGAACATTACTACCAACCCTACAAAAATAAAAAGAACTATAAGGAAGTATTACAGAACTGTGTGCTAACAAAGTAGATGACTTGGAAAAATGGGCAAACTCCTAGAAAGAGATAAAACACCAGAAGTGACTGAAGAAGAAAGGGGAAATACAAACAGACCTATAACAGGCGAAAAGATTGAAGTAATAATTTAAAACTTCACACAAAGAAGAGTTCAGGCCCAGATGACTTCACTGGTGAATTCTACTGAATGTTTAAAGAATTAAAACCAATCCTTCACAAACTTTTCCAAAATGTGAAGGAGGAGGGAACACTGCTAACTCATTCTATGAGGCCAGTATCACCCTGATACCAAAACCAGACGAAAACAAAACTATAGACCAATGCCCTTTATGAACATAGATGCAAAAACCCTCCCCAAAATGCCAGCAAACTGAATCCAGCAACACATAAAAAGAATTTCACACCATGACGGAGTGAGATATATCCCAGGAAGGCAGAGTTGGTTTTACATCTGGAAATCAATTAATATAACACACCATATTAATAGCATGAAGAACAAAAGTCATGTGAACATTTCAACAGATGCAGGAAAAGTGTTTGACAAAATCATATACGCTTTTATAATAAAAGCACTCAAGAAACTAGGGATAGAAGGGTGCTTCTTCACTCTGATGAAGGACATTTACAAAAACCCCACAGTGAACATCATACTTAATAGTGAAAGACTGAAAGCTTCGCCCTCTAAGATCAGGAACAACATAAAAATGTTTGTTCTGGACACTTGTATTCAATGTTGTACCAGGAGTTCTAGCCAGGATAATGAAGCAAGAAAAAGAAATAAATGTATCAGATGGGAAAGGAACAAGTAAAAGCACCTATATTTGCAGAGGGCATGATCTTGTATATAGTAAATCCCGAGGAATCCACTAAAAAACTATGAGAGCTGTAAAGACGTTCAGCATGGTTTCAGGATACAAGATCAACGTGCAAATATAGCATATTTCTACACACTAGCAATAAACAATCCAAAAATGAAATTAATAAAATAATTCTATTTACAATAACATGAAAAAGAATAAAAATCTTAAGAATAAACTTAAAAGGAGTGTAAGTTACACACTGAAAATTATAAAAATTGTTGAAATAAATTGAAGATCTAAATAAGCAGAAAGGCATCCCATGCTCACAGTCAAAATCCTAGATGCCTTTTGGAGAAAGTGAGAAGCTGAATCCAAAATTCATGTGGACCCAAGGAACCCAGAGGCCAAAGCAATCTTGAAAAAGAAGAACAAAGTTGAAGGACTCACACATCCTGATTGTGAAACTTACTACGAAATTACATTTGCCAAGACCATGTGGTGTTGGCACAAGAACAGACATACAGATCAACAGAATAGGGTTGAGAGTCTATAGATAAACCCTTTCATTAATGGTCAATTGATTTTTGACATGGAGGCCAAGACAATTCAATAGGGAGAAATCGTCTTTTCAATACATGGTGCTTGAACAACTGGAAATTTGCATGCAAAAGAATGGCCCTTACCTCACACTGTATAAAAAATTAGTTTAAATAGCTCAACAGCCAAAAGTAAGAACAAAAGCTATTACTTCAGGAATAACTACACAGACATAAGTCTTCATGACCTTGGGTCAGGCATCAGGTTCTGAGATATGACACCAAAAGCACAAATGATAAAAGCGATTGATAAGGTGGCCTTCATCAAAGCTAAAAACTTTTGTGTTTTGAAGGACATGAGAAAGAAGGTGACAAGCTGACCCACAGAATATACTGGTAAATCACACATATGAGAAGAAACTGGTGTCCATATGCAGAGAATTCTCGTATATCAGTAAGAAAGAAAAATAATCCACTTGAGAAATGGGCCAAGGAGAGGAGTAGACATTTCTCCAGAGAAGACATCCGAATGGCTCAGGGAGCACATGAAGAGATGCTCCACATCATTCACCATCAGGGAAATGCAAATCAGAGCCACGATGAAATGTGCTTCACACCCACTGGGATGGGTAGAAGCAAAAAAAAAGAAAGCCAAGGACAAGCCAGAGAGAATGCGGAAATTGGGGCCCTCATGTACGCTGCTGGTGGGGACATAAAACACAGGACAGCTGCCACAGAAAACAGTTTGGCCGGTTCTCAAAAAGTTAAACACAGACTTAGCATACAACCCAACAGGTATACATTACAGTTCCAGATATAAACCCAAGAGAGATGAAAACATATGTCCACACAAAAGCTTATAAAAAAACATAAATAACTGTTCCTAGCAATGTTATTCATAACAGCCAAAAAGTAGAAACAATGCATGTTCACCAACTTATAAATGCATAAACTAAATGTGGTCTATCCATATGATGGAATATTATTTAGTAATAAATAGAAGGGAATTAAATACTGATGCAGGCTACAATATGGATGAGTCTTGAAAACGTTACACTAAGAAAAAGCTAGATACAAAGATTACATATTACATTATCTGATTTACATGAAATGTCCAGCACAGACAAACCGAACAGACGGAAAGTAGATTAGAGGTCGCCAACAGCTGGGGGGGATGGGGAGTGACTGCTAATGGGTGTCTTTGGTGGGTGATGCAAATGTTCTAAAGTCAGATCCTCTAAGTACACTAAAAACCACTAAAGCACACACTTTATACAGGTGAGCTTCACGGTATGTGAACTATATCTCGATGAAGCTGTTGAAAACAAAAAACTCCGTATGCAAAAAGGATTCTGCCCGTCCAGAGGAGGAGGAGGGCCAGGGAGGCATGCAGTGTGGGGGAGGGGTGTCACCTGAGGCCCCAGTGTGTGGGGGAGGGGTGTCACCTGAGGCCCCAGTGTGTGGGGGAGGGCTGTCACCTGAGGCCCCAGTGTGTGGGGGAGGGGTGTCACCTGAGGCCCCAGAGCCCCAGGCCACATCCCTGGCCCGCCTGGGACCTCAGCAGGGCTTCAGCTTCGAAGATCCCAACCCCCACAACCGAACATCACACGCACCTGCCTCTCTGCCATGCAGGCACTTGGGGAGATGCCACCCCCGTCCCCCTGTCTCCCATCCTTCTGTGAGCTTTGCAGGTGCCCCTGCTGGAGCTGTCAACACCCCATGTCCTACCGTCGATGTAAGCCGGCATCTGCCCGAAGATGGTGAGGTATGACTGGTAGACAACCCCCCGAAAGATCCAGTCTACGCGGCTCTCGTTGTGGATGAGGATGGCCTGCTTGGCCACCCCGAAAGACACCACCCACACCGCCAACAGGAAGAGGAAAAAGAAGACGTCCTTCATCTGCAGAGACAGGGGGGCCCAGCTGCAGCCGTGCGCACCCACACGGGCCCCCTCCCCCCACACCCAGGTTGTGCGCTCTGCAGCGGTGGGAGAAGCCGCCGAGGCCCAGGGCAGGGACACGGGGGCTCACAGTCCTGGGCCTGTCCCCATATCCTAACAGGGTGCTGGGCACCACGCAATGCATATGAGGGGCTGGATGTGACTGTGACCCATGGAGGGGAGTGACCGGAGCTGTAACAGCAATAAGGAACGAGCTGTGGAGATTGGGGGAGGCTGCCTGGAAGACGTGACATACAGGCAAGGACCTGAGACAGGCATGCTGGGGTTGGGAGCCCGAGGGCAAAGCAGGGACATGGGAACCTAGCGGTGTGCTCAAGCCCTGGGGCACCTCACTTCCAGCTGGTGCAGGACCCGCTCATCCCCTTACCATCCGCTTCACGATGATTATCTTGGGCCCCAGCGTCTTACTGATGGTAAAAATGTGCATCAGCCGGAGGCAGAACATGATGAAGTCCAGAGAGAGGATGATGCGCCCGGAGTACAGCAGCCCGGGAATGAGCCTGCCCAAGGCAGAATCAAGGACCCCTCAGCTCGCCGCTGCCGGAGCCTGGCCCCAGCTGCCCGCTCACCTGCCCGAGCTAACATGTGGCTCTGGGGGCCTCTGGACCCCAAAGTACTAAAAAGGGGTATGAGCTCATGGACCAGAGCTTCCAGGGAGGTGTGTTTTCCAGAAAAGTCTGGAAGCCCAGCCTTGGGCACGGTAGGCAGGCCATGCAGGCCTCTTGGGAGGCAGTGTGGCTGGTCCCTCTTGCTTCTTGGAGAACGGGACCATGGCAGGGACGCATGTGGCCCCAGTGGGCAGCGGAGTGGCCAGGGCCACAGCAGGAGGTGCCAGAAGGGGCCACTGGGCTGCAGATGCTCAGCCGTCTGAGGGGGCAGGGAGCTCTGGCACCTTCCTCCTCTGCTCCCCCAGCAGTCCCGGGGTAGGTTCTGCCCACCAGACAGACAACAGGCAGGTTCGGGGGCACCTGAGCCCTCGGGGCTGCCGTCGCAGACGGCGGGGAGGTCCAGGGCAGACGGGGCCACTCACCTGCAGGTCAGTCCTGCTACGAAGAGCAGGATGGCACCAATGTCCAGCTTATTCCAGAAGTCGCTGAAGTACAGGAGTGCCATCTTCATCAGCCCGAACTCGTCGGGGTCATAGAAGAGCTGAGAGAGGGCATGGTTAGGGGCCTGGCTGTCACCACCATCGTCACCTGAGCAGTGAGAGCACTCGCTCCTTCCCGGAGAGGGAGGCCAGCCAGGCAGGGCACAGACTTCCACCGTCCCTGGGCCCCCGGGTCGAGGAGCAGTGGGAGAGGAGCTCCAGGCAGAGGCGTTGCCAGGCTGCCCTGAGCCCGCCCTCCGACCGACCACAGCCCTGCTCAATTCGCAATTGGCTGTGTTCTTGGGGCTGACTGTCCTCTCTGCCAGCAGCCAGCCAGCTCCCACCGGACCCCTGTTCACCTGCTTCCACGGCAGCCCCAAGAGGGGTGGGGACCGCGGCAGCCCTGGGCCCTGGCAGCTGGGCGGGTCCCTTCCGGAGATGGTCAGACTCGGGGAGGAGGGTACACGTGGATCCCCATTCTGGGGCTGCCACCTTTGAGGCTGGGGCTTTGTCCCTGGGAGAGGGTCTGCCTTCAGGAGGCCATGCGGCCAGAGGAAAGCTGGGAGAGGCCGGTGGGACAGCGCTGCCTCCCGCACCTGCCTCCCAGGAGCTCTGAGGCCACCCGGGCCCTGGCCGCGGTGTGTGGGTGCCTGTGAGCCCACCGTGGGCCCACCCACGAAAGGGACCCGGCTGCGGGTCCCGGGGCCAGGTGCCCCCAGATGGGGGCGGGGGCCAGAGGACAATCCACGTGGGCTGGGGACGTGGGGAAGGGCGCGGGGGTGGGGGCACACCTGCCGCAGCTCCTCACACACCAGGGAGAAGAGCCAGAAGTAGATGAGGTACTCGCACCACGAGGGTGAGGGCTGGAAGTCCGCCATGAGCACGTAGGCGAAGAGGCACAGGAAGGCACAGTAGGACAAGGTGTTGAGGTGGAAGACGACCACGGGCGCGCTGAAGAAGGCGCGGACCCGGGGCAGGCCCCGGCCGGCCTGCAGCTTCCGCTCCCTGCAGACACCAGGGGGAGGGGGATGGCAAGGCTGGGAGGGGCCCGAGAGCCCGCGGGACCGCTGCCTCCCCCAAGGAGTGGGGCCAAAGTGCTCATGCGCTCACATCACATGACAGACAGAAGCACCAGGACAGACGCTGTCCATGCAGAGCCCACGGACCCTGCATGGGCAGCCACGGAGAGGGCTCCACCAGACGGCTCCACGTAAGGGAGGACCCTGAGAGAGCCCTTTGGCTCTGGTTTTGCTAGGACTGAAATGAAATGCTTGGCTAGTGGGTGCTCAGGCAGGGCAGGTGCTCCGTGTAAAGTAGGTGCTCAGGGCAGGGCAGGTGGACGGGGCAGGTGCTCAGGGCAGGGCAGGTGCTTAATGTCAGGTGAGTGACAATGCAGGGCAGGTGCTCCGCCCACAGTGGGTGCTTCCCACAGGTGGGGACCCTCCCTCTGCCTCCCGCCCGCATGCCTCTCGACCGCTGTAGGACCCAGGGGCAGCCATGAGGACAGGCATGACTTGCCCCCTGCGAGCACAACTGGGAAGGAAGGTCTGAGGCCCTGGCCCCGGCCCACAGCCCAGCAGCCAGCTGGTACCTGAAGGAGATGAGGCTGGTATAGAGCAGCGGGAAGGCCAGCATACACAGGATCACCCGCCAGAGCCCGTTGTCCACGCAGAGCTGGCCCCACCACACCTTGGTTAGAAAGGCCTGTGGACAAAGGAGGCAGCTTCAGAATAGGGGGCGCCCCCTGGGGCCCCACCGCTGAGGGTGAACGATGCGTCTGCTCCGTGCAAAGTGCCTGCATGCTCCCTAACACAGTGCTCTGACGCCCCCGGCCACGCCATGTGGTGGGCAGTGCAGGACGGACCCCATCATCTGCCGGCTGAGGAAGGGGCTCCGGGCGGGCAGGGCCCGGCCAGTCTTTCTCAGGGGAACGGGCTGGGGCCACCCGGAGGACTGCAGGCTCCCAGGTAGGAACACCCCTGTAGGGATGAGCCCTCACAACCCACCACCCGCTCTCCCTTAGCGTCAGTTTCCTGACCTGCAAAACGGGAGGGGAGCACACGACCAAGGGCCAGGCCCTGCTGCCGGGACCCTGGGCGGCCGCAGCTCAGGGGCCTGTGTGCCTGGAGGTGAGCGAGAGGCTGCACCAGTGCCCACAGCCACGGGCAGCTCTTCTTGGACACGAGCCTCAGAAGTCACCTGGGTGCCTCCGTGAGACACGAACTTCATGTCCTTGGCCTGCAGGGCCAGCTGCAGGCAGGTGGTCTCCCCCCAGGCCTCCGACACGCGGGTGAGCAGTTTCTGCGCCCTTGCCTCGTCCTTCCGGTGGCACTCGGTGAACACCCCTGGCAGAAGGGAGATCCATGTCCGACCTGGGGACAGCATCCGGGCAGGACCAGGGACGAGGGCCCCGGGGTGACGTGTGAGGAGCTGAGCCGTGGCCCAGGGCCACCGCCCCGTGAACTCACCGATGGCTCTGTGTTCATACTCGTCAGCGAGCACCGACATCCCCTCCAAACTGTCCATGTCCTCCTCCTCCTTGGACAGCTCCTTCAGGATCTTGCTGCAGGCCAAGGCCGCCACAATGCAGTCCTGGCTCTGGGCACCCGGGGAGCTACCGTGAGGGCCTGGACGGTCCAGCCCAGGAACCCCGGTCACACTACCCGGGGCTGATGAGAACAGAGGCCTCACGACAGCATGGGCCGCTACGTGATTACCTGTGCCCCTGTCCACATAAACCACTTGGGTCACCCCAAATCAGGAGGTGAGCCTGAGCCCAGTCTCCCGCACTGGCCAGTGGGAGGGGTCTGCTTGCCCACCCAGAGCACGGCCCAGACAGCATGAGTCCCAGCACTGCCTGGGCATCTGGTCAAGCCCAGGCACGGGGCTAAAGGGCAGAAATGGGACCAGGTCCACACAAGTCCCCCTCAGGCTCTAGGCACCCCGCCTCAATGGCACTGCCAGTCCCAGGCACCAGGGATGCCGAGAAAATCTCAAGGAAGCCTCTCAAAGCACAGCCCAGAGACACTGTCTGGCCCACAACAAGGGGCTGGTGGCAGAGCCTGGAAATCTTTGGTCCTCCCATGCACTGAGCCCCACAGAGCACACCCGAGGCCACAGTCAGGCCTAGCTCTGCTGCTGACCCACCACGCACCTTGGGAAAGGACAAACCTCCCAGAACTATGGAGAGGGTGGAAGCCACCAAAACCTCTCTGCTGGTGACACTGGGGAGGGGGTCAATTCCATAAAAGCAATTTGGAAATGCCAACACTGAGAAGTAGGGGACCTCTCTGAGAAAAAAATCACACTTTAATTTCCCTTGAAGGAGAGAATCTGCTTGAAGTAAAGGAAAACCACGTGTGGGGGACTTGAGCCTGGCACGTCCTCCATCATGACCATGAAGCTGCCCCCAGCCTAGTGATGAGGGAGCTGAGGGCTGATGTTCCCAAAGAGCCCACAAAGGGGCTCAGGGCAGGCACATCGGGGGCTTGTTCCCCATCCGAGTAACAGACTGTCTCTGTCGCGATCCCTAATGGTCAGTGGAAGGAGATTCAGCCCCTCCAGGGATGTCACCTTCTGCAGAGTTTCTACTGAGCAGGTCAGCCATGGCACAGGGGCCAACTCACCAGAACCCACCCGTGTCGCCATGGAGGTTGGCTCCACCCAGCTGTGCCTGCATGCTGAGCCTCCACCCTGGACAGCCCACCTTCTTAAAATTCTTTTCTTGCCTGAGCCAAGCTCTCTGTTCTCCAACACTGGGCACTCTGGGTCCCTTCTGGGATCATGGACACCCACCACCCTCCCTCCAAGGTCACATGCTCCTCTACCCGCTGTTGGTCCTGGGCTTTCTGGCCACACTCCCTGGCTAGAGCCCTGTCACCTGTTCACACACAGTCATGCGTCTTGAGAAACTAGTTACCTGCGCCCAGATGATTTCTGCCAGCTCCCGACGGTTCTGGATGATGGCCCAAATGAGAAGATCACGGATTGGATCTATGGTGAAGGCCACATGTCCTGGTGAACGCTTGTTGAGGGACCGGAGACTCACTCCCTGCATCTGGTGAGCAGTGGACATTCAGAACCTCTCCTAGGTCCCCACTAGCATCAGTATCCCTGGGTGGGCCTGTTGAGGGTACAGGTCTTGAACCCAGCTCCACACCTTCCCAGAACCACTGCCCCTAGAGGCTGAGCCCCCCACACCTTTCCAGAACCACTGTCCCTGGAGGGTGAGCCCTGCAACTTGCATTTTCAACAACACCTTAGCCCGATTTCATGCATACCGGAATTTTAAAACTGTCACTCTGGAGGGGCGCCTGGGTGGCTCAGATGGTTAAGCGTCTGCCTTTGGCTCAGGTCATGATCCCAGGGTCCTGGGATCGAGCCCTGCATCGGGTTCCCTGCTCAGCGGAGAGCCTGCTTCTCCCCCTCCCTCTGCTTCTCCCCCTGCTCAGGTTCTCTCTATCTCTGTGTCTCGAATGAATAAATCAAAAATCTTTAAAAAAAAAATAAATAAAATCTTTAAAAAAATAAAAAAATAAAACTATCACTCTGGAGACATGTAGAAACATTCAGAAAGTGGAATACCCAGCTAATTCTTTTGCCAACAATTGTAGCCTCTTATTTACACAACAGGCACCTCGAGTTTCCTTAATCTTATCTGACAGCATCAAAGCCTTTCTGTGAGGTCAACTTCTAGCACAGAGTCTGTTCTAGATTCATGGCTGTGAGCTACTCAAGGGAATCTACACAGTGTCTCCTGCAGAGAAGGCCAATAAGAAAGAGCCAAACGGACAAGGATTACATGTGACCAGGAGGGCACCTCACCCCCAGGCATACTCAATTCACACAGTGATGCAGGAATCCAGCTTCCTGGCCCATCAATCAGTAAACACCTACTCAGACAGTCTGGAAACAATTTCCAGAAGTGAGAACACATATCCCACACCACACGCAAGATTCCACTTTCTTTAAGAAACTTTAGAAATTTCTTGAAGCCTTGTCTTTATATTAAAAGAAATGAGTTGACACACTAAATAAATTATGGACATGGTTAACTATGAGCTTCCACTTTGGACATTTTTAAAGGGTATCTTAAATACAATGGAATCAAGAAGAGCAGAATTGTGAATCCACAAAACCAAGCCACAACAACATCTTTCTCAGGTGGGGTCAGACAGAGTTCACCTGAGACAATGGATGAATTTGAAAACCTGAAGGAATGGGATAATTTTCTGCCAAAAAAACCCCCCAAAACAACAACAACAACAAACCAAAATTGATTGTAGAACACATAGAAAACCTAAACCAAGAAATTATCAGAAAAGAAACTGGAGAAAGTTCTTAGAGCTACTACCCAAAAAGGCACTGAGCCCTGATGGACTCACAGGAGAGCCTGCTGAGCTTGTAAGAACAAAGAATTCCAGCCAAACAGACTGTTCCAGAGCAAAGAAATAAAGAAGGTTTCCCAATGGTTTTCCCAAGGATAACATAAAGCTGATACCAGAACCTGACAAAGATAGCCCCCAAAATAAAACTACAATCAAAGGCTCAAACATTCTGATGCAAAAACCATGAAAATATTGGCAACATAATCCAGCATCATACTAAACACATGTTCTGCTGCAATCAAGTTGAGATTAAAACAGGAATAAAAATGTTTTGCTATCAGGAAATCTATTAAAATAATTCAGCAAATTCATAGGTTAATGAAGAAGAGCAGTTCAAATTCTCAAAACGCACCTGACAAAACTCAGCACTTGGGCTTCGTTTGTGAAAGCTTAAAGAACCGGGGAGGCGGATACTTGCTAACATTACACTTAGCGCTGAGATGCTGCAGGATTCCCATCAAATATGGATAGAGACTAGAAAAGGACTTCTCCCGTGCTGCAGTGCACATGCTGGGTACCCTCACAGAGATGTGGTGGAATTCTGCTGACCTGACCACATGGTGGCCAGGACTGGGGTTCATGGCATGAGGGGGACCATTTTCCCCACATAACCTTCTGTACCGTTTGAAATTTTTAGAAAGGGAGAATTATGGACTGAAATGCGTCCCCAGAATTTGTATGTTGAAGCCCCAGCTCCTAAAGTGACTGTATTTGGAGACAGGGCACCTAAGGAGGTGATTAGGGCCATAGGTTGTGGCCTTGATTTGATAGGACCAGTGTCCCTATAAGAAGAGGGACACCATTGCTCTCTGTATCTCTCTGTGTGCCCACTGAACAAGAACTACATGTGGACTTGGCAAGAAGGTGGCCGTTCTCAAGCCAGGAAGAGAGGCCCCACTGGAAACCAACCCCTCTGATGTCTTGACCTCGGACTTTAGCCTCCAGCCTGTGAGAGACTAAATGTCTGTTGTTTAAGCCACCCGGGCTATGGTATCTTGTGATGGCGGCCCTGACAGACCAAGACAGGGAGTGTATTTCCTTTCCAATAACAATAAAAGATTATTTCTTTAAACAAAAGCGCTAAGGACCTAGCAGCGGCCTAGCACCCAGGCCAGGCGGGGTGGGGGCCCCGTCACCAGCACGCACGTTGAGCTTGATGTTTGGCACGGGGAGCAGGAGACGGGGCCGATCGCCCGTCCGGGGCCGGGGGTACAGCGGCTGCGTGAAGTCCCCCAGGAGCTCCCGGAGCACCTGGGCCACGTGGTGCATCTGCACGCGGGGGGCGGTGGGCCCGGACACCGGCTGCTCGGGCTCCTCGGCCAGCACCTTCTGCAGCTTGCTGTGGAACAGGCAGGAGGGGTCCAGGTGCTGGTACAGGTAGAGCAGGGTGTCCCAGGTCACGAACTCCTTCAGCCGCACCCCATTCTCCAGGAAGAGCTTCACGAACTCGGGCTTGTTGGAAATGAGGGCGGCCATCATCACGGGGTGCAGCTCTGAAGGCTGAGAGAGAGCACCATGGGGCGCACGCCTCGCACACCCTGATTGCAGTGTGTCCGATTTGGGAAGGGAGGAAGTGGCCGGGGTGCTCTCCACCAGGACGAGGGCTGGGGTCTAGACAGAGGCCACCCTCCAGGGCCTGTCCTTGCTCCTGCTGGCCAACAAGGCCGTCCGCAGGGCCACCCGGGAGCCCTACCTTCCACTGCCGCTCATCAGAGAAGATCTCGCTCCGGGCGATGTCCACACGGTTCCACGCCACCGCCAACTTCAGCTGGTGGCCCCAGTTCTCGTGGCCAAAGTAGTCATGGCTCCGAGAGGCTGCAGGCAAAAGGCACTCGCGTCAGGGGGCTTCGGTCTGGGCCTCAGAGCCACTTCCCTGCATCCGACAAAGTCAGACAGGGAGGCACCTGTCACCAAGCCTGGTCTCTCCGTGACTTCGACTGAAGAGCATGCCCAGCGGCAAAATCTGCCTCCGAAGGCACTTTTCCTTTCAGTGCTGGAATCAGAGACTCTCTGGGTTTGGGGCATCGCTCGGGCTCACCCCTGCCCCCTGCCTGGTCAAACCCCTCATCCCCCAAGCTTAAAGAAAACACCGTCTCAGACAGACAGGCGTTTCTGAAGGAACATTCGAAAGTGACACCTGCACATGCGGTCCCTTCCCTTTCCCGCCTTCAGTGCAAACCCAGAGTTTGGCCAGCCTCTCACCACAGGCACTCTGCCAACCAGTTCCTGCTCTCTCTTGTTGGCGTTGTGCACTAAAGCACGGGTGCTTATTTGGGGAAGGAAACAGCAACTTCGACCCTTTCTCACACCACACGATGCAGAAGCCAGTGTGAGGCGCAGTGCGGAGGCGTGAGCAGAAGGCTGTGCCCGCAGCGACGCTGCGTGAAGCCTGCAGCCACGGGGTGTGCGGGTTTCTCGGGGGCGGGGAACATGAGCCATACGCGACAAAATGGATCGATTATGCTCCTGTAAAACCTAAGCCTTCTGCTCGCCAAGGACACCTTGAAGGAGCTAGGAAAGGGGGCCAGGAACCCAAGAGGAAACACCCCAGGGCATGTATCGGACAGAGGCCCTGTATCCGACTGCATCAAGAACTCTTATGACTCAAAAACGAGGCGACCAACAACCAAATAAACGCGGACAGAAGACCTGAAAGACCCATCACCAAGATGATACGTACATGGCCAACAACCCCAGGATGTCGCCGGCCATCGGGGAGACGCGAATTCAGACCACACCTAGCTGTCACCTCACACGCCCCGAACGGTGGACCGCGCTGCGGGACGGTGAGGACGCAGAGCCGCTAGAGGTCGCGTCCACGCCTGGCGGCGGGGTAAAGGGGTGCGATCTCGTTGGAAAACGGTTTGGCGGTTTCTTATCAAGTTAAACATATGCTTACCATAAAGAACCAGTAATTCCACCCCGAGATGTGGACCCAAGAGAAACGAGAATAGCAGCTTTATATATAAGAGCCCCACGCTGGAGGCGGCCTGCGCGTCCAGCGACACATGCACTGGAAAACTAGTGGAGGACTGCTCGCGGCAGAAAGGAACGGAGTTCTGGGATGTGCGACAACACGGAAAAATCTCCAAAATATTGCGCTGAGCTGGAGAAGGACAGAAAGGAGTACTGCGTCTGCCTCCATTTAAGTGAGGCTCTGGCACGGGGATAAGCCCGTCTATGAGGACAGAAAGCAGATAAATGGTTGCCTGAAGCACACAGAGGCACAGGGAGCTTTTGAGGGCAAGGGCCGGGGCGAGGGACGTGTCCCGTGTCTGGATTGGATGGGTGCACGGGGGGGACATACCTGTTAAAATGCACACAGCAGTAAACCCAGGATGGGGGACTTTAACTATATATAAGCCGTACCTCAATAAAGGTGATTTTTAAAAGGGGTTGTCATTGAAAAACCATATATATGTGTGTATTTCTATTTTTTCATATATACTCACACAATAAAGAGATAGTCCCTTTCTCCCAGAGTCCCACTGCCTTTCTCCTGAGCAACGAATTACAACCAATTATTCTGTGTTGCTTCCAGAAATAAATGCGGCCTCCGTCTCTCCCCCATGACCCGCTCTCCCCGCCGGACCGGGACTTGGAAGGCACCGTCCACGGACGCTGCCCAACAAGCTTTCCCTAACTCCTCACAGAGGGTAACATACCTCTAAAGGGCACCACCTAAATGTGCAGCTCAGCGACTCTGGCTGATGTCTACACCTGTGTCACCACCACCAGGATCAAGAAATGGAACTTTCCACCACCCCAGAGGCTCCCTCCCCGCTCGGCGCGGGCCCCAGCAGAAACCACGATCCACAGCGCTGGCTTCACTGGTTCTTGGATGCCCAAGAGCACACTCGAGAGCAGACGTTGGGGTCCATCCTGGCCGTGGGCGAGGGGTCCTGCCCTCCCCAGGGCCCCAGGAACCCCCTTCACCGCCTTCGAGGGCATTTCCCCGGACGCGGGCGGCCTGGTGTCCCTCTTCTGGCTCCTTCGGCCACTTCACAGAAGGCTAGGAAGGGACAGACGTCCTCATGGCCCCGTCCTTGAACAGAAGGGTCGGGCGCCACAAAGTGAGACAGTCGCCCCCCCGCTGTCACACGGACATTCACGCCGGCTTTTCCGGCCCCGTGTCCTTGCTGGTGGGGGTCTGCAGGGTCCATGGGCTCCACGGCGGCATCCCGCCTCCTGCTGTGCCACACGCTTGCCCTCCACAGTTGCTCTGATTCTATTCAGCCGGCTCTACCCGGCTCTTCTGTCTCCCTGGACAGAGGTCTTGACGTGGGGGCCCTGGTTCTGGTTTTAACCATCTCGCTGGTTCTGGGAGGTTTTATGTCAGGAGGAGGTTGCAGAACAAAGCCTGGGTTTAAGCCTCTCCCACCAGAGCTTCCTGCCCTGCTGCCCGGCTCTGCCTGGGCCGCGTCCCTGGAGGGTGAGGGGCAGCCGGCGGGCAGAACATCAGGACATCTGCAGCCCTGTCGGAGCCAGTGGGAGGGACGGGGGAATCTGTCTTCCCCTGGGAGGGGGAGGGGGGGAGCGTGGGGCAGAGAGCAGACCAACGGGTTGGCCCAAGCCCGGCCACCGCGGGAGCTTTAGTGTCCGGGGGGGGGGGGGGGGCGGTCCCTGCTGTGTGCGAGGACGCGTGGGAGGCCAGGGGCAGGTCTCCCGAGGCCTGGAATCGTATGTGCAGCTGTGATGACCACGGGGGGCACCTTAGTGCGGGTGCCCTCGGGTTCCCGTGAAGCAGAGAAGTTGCAGAAAGGAGCCCGAACCCCCGACACCGGCTACGGGGCACCCCCCGCCTGGCAGGAGAGTGAGGTGGGCCCCAGCACGGTGCACCAGCAGCTGTCCTCTGAGCAGCGCGTCTGACCCAGGGGTCGGTTTTTGGCTCAGGCAAACTCAGGGTCCCGAGGCCCCTTGTTTTGCTTCTCCCTCTCGCCGGACCCTCACCTTTCAGCAAGGCCTGCAGGATGGCCACGTCCACGTCCTGCTGGCCACCCCTGCCTTCCCGGAAGATGGTCAGCAGCTGCCGCCTCCGGACGATGTCTTGGATCTGCAACAGACATTGCCCGAGTGAGGTTTGGGGTGACACGCAGGCGCCCTGCCTCCTCAAAGGGCACCTGCAGAATCGAGACCCCAGAGACACAGCCAAGCCCAGGCCTGAGTCCTGCCTGCCAGTGTGGCCTGGGCCAGCACCTCGCCTCCCCACGCCCCTGGTGGTGAAGATGCAGACACAGAAGGACCAAATATGCAATGTTCATGAGTGGTCTGCTGGTGGAAACACCCCAGGTGTGAGGAATTTCACACTGGCACGAGACAGTGTCTGCTGAATGCCGGACACCGCTGAACTGGAGACTTCTCCCCCACTCCTCACCTTGCCTACCTACCTACCTGCCCGCCCACCAGCCATCCAGGCGTCCACCCACCCACCCACCTACCTGTCCACGCACCTATCTATCTGCTTGACCTACCTACCTACCTACCCATCCATCTATCCAGCCACCTACTATATCCATCCGTCCATCCATCTGTCGTCCATCCGTCCATCCCTGTATCTATCACCCATCTATCCATCACATCTAAGCCTGCAGCCAGGCACTGCTCCCCATCAGCCCTTCACCCTGAGGCCAGGGTGAGCCTTTCACAGGCACATCATAGCAGAGCTCCCATGGGCTTCCAGCCCCTCTCCCTAGCTCCCTAGTCGGCCACGCCCAGCCTTGCCTGCCCTATCCCCCCCCCCCCCCCCCGGGCCCCCCCCC
>NW_027397137.1:5326132-5344882 GCF_003265705.2 Callorhinus ursinus | reverse complement strand
CCCCATCCCTCAGGTCCACCTTTCACGCTGACTCCAAAATACCCCCCATTTCCCTGCCCAGGCCCCCTCCCCCAGCTGAAATAATGTCTCCTGAGTTTAGGCCCTGAGCTGAGTGGGAGCGTTTGAGCTTATGTGTGCGGACACAGTACCAAGCACTTTGTGTAGATACTCGCTGTCTGTCCTCTGAGCTTAAGCTATAATTATCCCTATTTTAAGGACAAGAAAACAACACTCAGAGAGAGCAAACAATTCCCTTTTGACACACCCCTCTCTGGTGTTGGCTGCAAGCCCCCACAATGAGCACGCCCTCACCACGGTGGACGTCCATGCCCACCCGCGGCAGCATCGGAGGGAACAAGACCCTCCTATCCATCCCTGCCACCACCCACAGTGTAGACCAACGCTCTGAGGTTTGTTGAATGAACAGCGGATCGGGACTCTGTAGCTGAGGGTCCCCTCCCCCCCAAACAGGAATGACAATGAATGGCAAGACTTGAGATGGATTCGCACGAGACCTTTTTTAGGGCTTTTGCGTCAGCCACGGAGAGTGGATCGAAACAGGCAACTTTTGACAACAGTGAGTTAGATTCAGTTCAAAGAATTGCCTGAATAATTTATAAGGTAACTGGGGAAAGGCCTCAGGGCGTGCCCACCAATGCCCAACGGCACCATCGGGAGCCGAGCTGACGCTCACGGCCGGACCTCGGCGTCTTCACAGACTGAGCCGGTGCTCAGGGCGAAACCATCTCACGGAACGTCCGGATCTAACGTGGTCACTCAGAGACCGCAGCATGTGCACACGAGAACTGTTGCCCCCACCAGGCCCAACCCCTCCCAAGCCTGCACCCCCTCTCCACCTGGCTGACCATGGCTGTCCCTGTGGTCCTGGCTGCTAGGCACAGACTGCCCGCGTGGCTGGAAATTAGACATGGTCAGAGGAGCTAAGCTGATCTACAGACGTGCCCCGAAAAGCATCTGTCAGGCGCTTAAAACTTTGGAATCGTAGAATTTTTTACAACCCGGCTTGCTGTTCACACACCTCAGTGAAGCACAGAGACTGAGCTTCTTGCTGAGGAAACCGAGGACCCAAGAAGCAACAAGAATGCGGCTGTGAAACAGAGGTCAGGTGACCTCAGACAGATGGGCCCTGAGCCCCCAGGTTCAGAGAGCAGCAGGGACAGCAGGGTCCGCGTGACCACCAGAGCAGGAGGTGCTGGGGGCTCCCCGCTCGAGCTCCCCCAGGCTGGCCGGGGCTGCGTGCACCAGCGAGGGCCGACCCGGCCACACTCCTTCACGCTCATCCCCCCCCCCGCCCCGGGCCCGGCAGGCTGCGGTCCTTCCGCAGAGCTCACGGGGGCCACCCAAAGTCTGCTCTGGGGACACAGCCGCTTCTCAGGCCCACTGCAAACGCTGCAGCTCTCCCAACAGAGCCAGACAGGCTCTGGGCATCTGCAAGCGTCAGGGGAAGAGTCTTTGCACCATTCCAGCTCTAACTGCCCCCACCCCCAACCCCCACCCCCCGCCTGCGAGGACCCCCGCTCCGAGAGATCACGGGGCGCCCACGAGGCTCACAGCTCCAGAGCTGAGGATAGGGGCAGAAAGTGGGGCCCCCCGGTCCCCAGCCTGCCCACAGCCGGAGCAGCCCCCCCTCCTCCTGAGCTTAAGGACGCTCCAGAAAATCTTTGCAGTCCGGCAGCTAGCTGCAGGGAGGGCAGGGGGAGGGCTCTGCATTCAGCCAACAGTGAGGAACCAACGTTCATCTCTCAGTTTCAACAGTGCGCAGCGCCTCCGCAGGATGTGAGCATCAGGAGAGGTTGGGTGAAGCATGGATAGAAACCCTCTATCTCGGCAACTGGCCAACAAAACTAAAATTATTCCAGGATAAAAAGAGCGCGAGAGCAGGGCCAGGGCCCTGGACAGAGGCTGAGCCCAGCAGCCGAGGGCCAGGCCCGACCCTCCTGTGGCATGCGCCCAAGGTGTTAGCTGCGGGTTCGTGTCCCCAAACTCCGGGTGTCCGCTCAGGATGTCCTGCCGTGGCGCCCCGCAGGGGGCCTCCTGGAGAGCAGGGGGGTCCCCTGGAATGCTCCCTGCACTTGCAGATCCCCAGGAGGGGCCCCCATCTGCAGATGCCTCTGGCTGAGGGGTGCCCATGAAGCCCCTTCCAGATGCCACACGGGCCCCTCTCCCCTCACCTGCCTCCCTGCCTTGCTGGCCCTCAAACGCCTCCATTCATCTGCCCGGGGACGGGGGGGCGCAGGGCTGAGCTTGCCAGGCTTGCAGGCTGTGCCTGACCCTGCCACCCGTGGCCGTCACCTGGAGCGCCCCCGTGGCCTGGATCTCGGCTCTCCAGGCTTCTGGCCCTGCCCTGGCCTCCGCGGCAGCCTCTTGCCCCCAACCCAGCAGGCCCTTCCTCTGAAACAGCTGTGCGGTCAGCCCCCAGTGTTCCCCAGCATAGGCCTGAACTTCCGGGGGCAAGAGGTTCAACACGTGCCCACCCTCGGCAGGATAGTGTGCTGCCTCAGCTGAAGGCTTCCCAACGTACCCAGGGCCCCCTGCCTGCCTGGCGCGAAGCCCCCGCCCTCCAAAGCCCGCCATGCCCCCTCCAGGCCCACTGGGGTCTCCCGATTCTGGGCTGCAGCCCCGGTCCTGTTTCCAGGCTAACGGCGTCTGGGAGCTGGCTGCACACCTCCTGACCCACGGGCCCGTCTGCTCACCTTTTTGGTCCACTCGACAATCCTGCTCTCGCTGAGGGTCTCAAACATCTCCTGGAAGAACAGGCTGAGCTTCTGCTGAATCCTGGAGATGGTGATCTCGGATATGGGCAGGCCAGCCACCTGGGCAATGACGTCGGCCACGCGGCCCGAGCCCTCCACGACCACGCAGGGGGTGCCGTTGGCGATGGCATTGTAGATGGTCTGCAAGGCAAGGGACCCCCCTCCGTGAGCCCCGAGCTGACTCTCCCCGAACCGGGGACTTCTCCAGCAGCATGGCTCAGCATCAGAGCTAAGGGGCTCCTGCGAAATGTACCGAAAACATTGAGTTTGGTAGCATTCCCCTGCCCAGAGGGGAAAAGTGGCTCATCCTGATAGACCAGCTTCTTCAGGCCCATTGCTCAGGTGGACCATGACCACCGAAACAGAGCCCCCATGACGAATCGGCCCACTGATCTGTGTCGCGGGAGAGGGTGCCACCCGGCCCGGCCCTTGGGGAGGCCCAGCGTGAGACCAGGGCAGATCCCCCAACACCCAGGGTGAGGCCAGCTTCGGGAAGGGCTTTGGATCCCCTGCGGGAAGGACACCCTCCGGGCCGACGAGGCAGGTCTGGGCGCCGTCTGCGGGACCCCCGTGCAGAGCGCTGCACACGGGCAGGGAGTGGGCACCAGGTGCACCCCCGCCCCCCCAGGAGTCCTCAGGGGACATTTCCTGGGGTCCTTCTCCTGCCCTAAATGTGCTATTATCCCGCAGCAGAAGTGAAGTCAGCCAGCGCTCCAGCAGCAAGACCAACCACATGCCGTGGACTGGGTTCTCCGTGGGAGCCAGCTTTACATTCAGCTGTGGTCCCGCGGGACTAGGGCAGGGCCTGACCTCCACGCGGACGCTCCCCCATCCGGCTCCGTCCTTGCTGCCATCCCCCGGGGGCCCCTCTTCCTGGCCAGACACCCAGGGCCGGAGCCAGCACGTCCCCCCCCCACAGCAGGGAACCTCCTCGAAGGCCGCCTTCCTGCTACACCTGGAAGGGCCCTGCCACACGCCCCCTCCCTTTCTCCCGGCCCCGCCCTTGCCAACGGCCCCGCGGGATGCTGGTCAGGGGGCTTCGGGCCAACAGCCCCCCCTGCAGGAGAGCTTGACCCCCAGAGCCCCCTCCCCCAGCCAGTACTCACGTGCAGCGTGCCGGGCCCCCCTTCCAGCACCACACAGACGATGGGGATCTTGATGGCCACGCCTAGGACGAAGCACGGATCCCCAGTTTAGGGGGTATGGGGGCTCAGACCCTCCACCTGGGGACTCTCACCCACCTCCCACCAGCTCTGGCCTAATCACGGCGGATGCATCCGACGGGAGATGCGCAGGAAGTAGCCAGTAGCTTTCGCAGGCTGATGCTCCGCAGTCGGTGGACAACCCGCTCGCTCTGCGTCACAAGAGCAAATCCGAGGCCCTGAGACGGACCCTCCACCACGTACTCGCACTCCTGTTTGGGGGCAGGAGGGGAGGAGGGCCGCCTGCCTGGGCGGCCACCATGACCAGCCTGCTTCTCTTGCCGGCCCTTTTATGGCACCTCAAACCTGGGCACGCCATGGGGACGCACAGAGCCGGTGGGTGGAAGGCACCGTCAAGGTGGGGGGCACGGCATGGGGAGAGCAGGGGGATCCCCTGGAACGCTCCCTGCATCTGCAGATCCCCAGGAGGGGCCCCCATCTGCAGACCTCTGCCCCACCATTCACCCCAGCCCTGACCCCTCCATCCATCCCGGCGGCCTGGGGCCTGCTGAGGACCTTAGGAATCTCTCCGGGGCAGCAAACTTTGCCTCCAGGTGCCGCCGAGGTTGCTCTGCCCCCTCATCTGTCCCCCCTCAGGCAAAGCCAGGCTCTAGGTTGTGGTTCCGGGCCAGTGGCACCAGCCTCACCTGAGGCCCGACAGCGGCCAAGTTGGCAGGTCCTCGGGGGTCTTGAACACCCCTGCTCACTGCTCTAGAAGCTCCCACTCAACCTGCTATGGAGCCGGAACCTCCTGCTATCTGGGTCCCCCCTCTACCTCCCAAATCGTGCACGAATTCCTGCGTGTTTGCCCTTCCCGTGTCCCAGAACCCACCCCATCCCACCCACAGGGAAACGGTGTCAGGGCTGTGTTCTGCATGTTCCTGTGTCTGTACTGAGCCCGTGTTTGTGGTGTAGGGTGACTGTAGGTGGTCCACGACCCGAGAGAGAGCAGAAAAGCCAGGGGCCTGCCGCCGCCTCCCTCCACCGGTTAAACGGGGTGAGAGAAGGCGTCCCCACTGAACGCTCACAGAGCGACAGTGGGAAGAAGTGCAGCTGTGCCCGAGGCCGCCCCGAGCAGCCAACCTGTTGAACGTCCTGCCGCGGCCGCCTGTGCCCGGGCCTCCTGGACCAGCCGGCACCCCCACCGCCGGACAGCCCTCAGAACTACGCTCCACTCACCTCCTCTTTCCTTTGTCTGCTCGGATATGAACTTCTCCAGCTTCGTCCGCAGGGGAATCTCGACCCCGTAGCGGCCGTGGGTCCCGTCGTCCACGAGGATGAAGTGGGAGTGGTTACTGTCCAGGCAGGTCAGGTGCCCTTGGCCTTCCTCATCCATGATGTACTCAGCGGGAAAGCTGCCCTGGGAACGGCCAGAGAAGCGTCAGACACGGACAGACGGGCAGTTCTGCGTCTTGAATCTTAGGACTGGGGGGTCCGGTAGGCTGGATAATGAGCCCCAAAGATAGGAAGTCCTAAACCCTGGAACCTGTGAACGTTACCTTATTTGGAAAAAGAGCCATTGCAGGTTTGACTGAGCTAAGCATAACATGGGAAGATTCTCCTGAAAGGTCCAGGCAGGTCCTAAATGTCACCCCAGGGTCCTTACAGGGGGAGGGAGAGGGAGACGGACCACCCGAGGGGGAGAGCCCGGTGACTGTGAAGGCAGAGACCCCAGCACCGGGCCACAGCCAAGGAGAGCCCACAGCTGCCCGGCCAGGCGTGGACCCCCACCCCGCAAGCCCCACTGACTCCAGGAGTGGGAGAGAGCCGCGCAGATGGTGTCGCAAAAGCGGCGAGGGCTTGGAACGCGGTGTTGGGTGGAGGCTGACCGAACATGGGCACGGGGTAGAAAAGGCCCGGCCGCCTGGAACGGAGCGCGCTGGGCGGGCACGCAGGGCAGAGGGCACGGCGGGCACCGCCAGAGGGGGCGGGGAGCGGGCTGAGCGAGCCAAGGCTGTCCCCAGCGGCAGAGCGTCCCTGGCCGTACTGACGGACGCTGAGGTGCTGCTGGGGGCGGACACGAGGGCCATGGCATTGGAAACGGGAGGAGGGTGACCGTCCTCTCTGAGGACCGATCCAGGAAGGACAGCAGCGGGGCCAGCGCACACAGAAAGCGGAGCTGAGCCGCGTGGGGCCGCTGTGCAGAGAGCGCCAGTGTGAGCGACGGGCGTGGACACTGAGCCAGGGGCTTTCTGAGCAGCAGTGCAGGTGCCGCCTGGCTTCTTCTTGCTCAGGAAGGGGACAGGCTGAGGGGACCGGGACTTGACGGGCGACACGCTCAGCCTATGCAGATCGCGATGCCTGCCTGCAAGCGCCCCGCTCGCGGACAGGAGGCCCCTCTCAGGCAGGGCTGGACCTTTGCTGGGGATGCGACAAGAGGCGTGTGACTGTGGGCTCAACCATCTCGGGGGAGCCCGGAACACAGGTGGCATGAGGACCAGCTCCGTGTCTGTGGCATGCCCCGCCCCCGCCGGGACACATGCCGCAAAGACAGGATGTTGTGTCAGCAGAAGCACTGCTAACCTGGACCAAAGGGAAACAGGACGTTGGACTCCCAAACCTCTTCAGGCGGGAAACAGCAGATAACCTCCAAGAAAACGGCATGATCATCCCCGGGGCAGGGTCACGGACGAGGCAGAGGCTGGGCCTCGAGTCACAGAGATTCCAGAGTTCAGCGACCTAACGGATTTCCCCGCTGGGCTAGAGATTGCTGGGGACCTGGGACCCCTTGATTCCCGGCACGTTCCCCTTTTTGGGATGAGAACATGCAGCTATTCTGGGATGCCCATCCCATTATTGTATTCCAGAAGAAAGAAACTTGTTTTCCAGTGTCACGGGGCCACGCACGATGGGGAGCCTTGTCCCAGGAGGGATCACATGCAGAGCGTCGTTTGTGCCCAATTAGGATGATTCAGATGATGAGATCGGGCACTTTTTGGCTGAGCGGATGCTCTAATGGGTTGGTAAGGTGGGGAGTCTAGGGATGGGGTGAATGTACTTTGTGTGTGGGACGGACGTAAATCTTTGGGGGTCAGAGGGTAGCCTGCAGCAGGCAAGCCACTGTCATCCAAAGACATCAGGACCCCGAGCCAGGGAAGGCCTAGCAGCCAGCAGAATCTGCAGGAGGCAGAAGAAGCCTCCCCCAGAGCCTCTGGAGGGAGGACAGCCTGTCTGCCCCTTGACTGTGGCGAGGGAGGCTCATTCCAGAACTTTGGCTTCCGGGCGTGGGAGAATGCATTTCTGCTGCTCTCAGGTTTGCGATCGCGGGTTCCAGCGGCCCCTGGACACTGATCCAGGAGGGACGGCTGTGGGGCCAGCGCACACATCCCCTGCGGTCCACAGAGGAGGGCAGGGAGCCGTCATGGGGAGAAAGTCGAGAGTGGTCTCGGAAGTCACCCCATCTCTCTTGGCCTCGGGTTTCCACTCCCTGGAATGAGCAGGCAAGGTGGAGCAGTCCCGTCCCTCTAAACACACCTGTCGCTCTGACACAGGAGGACAAAGCCTGGCCAATCACCAGCAACCGTGATGGAAAAGGGGTCACCGTCACAGAAGGGATCGTCCTGGGAAAGAGCACTCAGCGCCGTGGCCCCCAAACCAGGAGGCCCCCATTCATAAAGCACCACTCACAGGCCCATCGTGGGCCAGTGTGTTCCAGGACATGTCTGACTGTGTGAGTCAAGTGGACGTGTGCTCTGTGCCACTGTGTCCTTTAACAGTCTTGTTGGATGAACCCGACGATCTTTTCCAACGCAAGTCTCCGCGTTCAAGCGATGGTCCCCACTACCGCCCCCTCTCGGCAACACACTGGCGTGGCAGCGACGGCCAGAAACCGTTCTGGGCTGGAACCACCGCAGGGTGCGGGGATCCAAGGGTTCAAGTGAGGCTCTGGGATCAGACAGCCTAGGTCCTCCCTAACCCAGACACATCCTGCCCTCTGCGAAATCCGTGTCTCATCTGAGCAGCTGTTCCGATGACCTGTGGTGGTTCTGAGGCGGCTCCTACGTGGGCCCGTCCTGTGGTTGTAAGGGAGTCCAGCCACGTTAGCGGCCTCCCCCGGTCATCGGGGTCTGCGGTGCAGCCGGGCATGAGCCCCGGTCTCCTGAGCCCCTATCCAGGCTCTCCTCTCTCCGCTGCATTTACCCCGGTGTCCAGCTGGCGGCCTGTCCGCTGCAGCACCCAGCGGGATCCTACACCTCACCTCCCCTGCCCCCGAGCCCCAGGGGAGGTCGCCGAGCTCACCGAGGGGTGGATCAGGCCTTCCCGGTTGTGCACGGTGCCCCACGTGGCAATTCCGACAGTGACGACTTCTCCTTCGTTGTAGCTGCTGCTCAGGGTGAAGTCCCGCACCGCCTCGCCCACCTGCTTCATCACGCCCGTGTGGGACCCGCCGGTGATAATCCAGGCTCCTGGGGAGAGGAGCAGAGGTGTGCACCTGCCACGCACAAGCCTGACGCTGAGGGCCCTGTGTGCTTCCCATGCTCACTCCCCTTTATCTGTGGGCCCTTCCTCAAGGGCTCTCTAGCTCCTCACCAGGCATAAGTCTCAGAACCAGGACCACGGAGGAAGCCACACTGTGATTCTGTCTTCACGGTGTGGCTCTGGGGGCCAAGGTCTCCCACCTGCTCAGGTAGGCGGTGGGGACAGGAACGGAGACGGCAGGCCCCTGTCCCCACCTGCCCGCTGCTTCTCTGTCCTGGACTCAGGAATACGTTTGTCTGGATTCTTCTCCTCCAGGACATGAACGTCAGTCTGCCCCTCAGTCCCTGGGGCCCGAGTGTGGTGGACGGTTCCCCGGCTCCTGACCTACTCACCTCACCACGCTGCCCACTGGCACATGGCTTGCAGTGGCCCTAACAGGGGACCCCCTTCCCAGCCACGGCCCGGCCCGGCCCGGGGACCTGCTCTGCCACCCCACGCAGGCGAGGAGCATGAACGCCAGGCCCGGGTGCCGTGAATCTGTGCCGCAGCTGTTCTTGCTGCATCTCTCCCGCCACGAGAAAGCCGATCCCCGCGGGGTCTGCTCCCCTAACCCGTGTCCCGGGTGAGGGGAGACGGGGGAGAGCTGCCACCGCGGGCCTGCAGCTGCCTCCTGTGAACGCGGGCAAAGGGTCGACTTCACGGCTGTGCGGCTGCCTGTTCCCAGGGCCAAGCCGAGCGCGGCACAGAAGCCAGTTCTGTGTGGCGTTGCCATAAGGAACAAGCTCAAACACGTGGTGTGGGCTTTGGGGCCAGGTCGTGGCAGCCAGGACATTGCTACTGAATGCGGAAAAAGATGACCATCAAGACTTGTCACCTGTGATGACCTGGGGGACAGGTGAGCACCTAACGGGTTCACAGCCGAGGTCTCGAGTGTGCCTGGGTGAGGGTCAGCTGCATTTAGCCGAGTCCCGCGTGCTGAGGAGACTCCAAGAGACACGGGCCAGGAGGACTCAGACTGAACCTCTGTTTCAGGGCAAGGACCAGAGGCCGTGGGCCTCCTACGCTGCTAAAACCGGATCCTAGAAAGAGGGTCAGTGTCCTCCTGGGTGGCCGCAGTCTCACCTGGACCCAGAACCCTCGCTCTCCTGCCGTTAACCTACCCAGTGTAGCCCCCTTGGAGGCCACCTGCACCATGGCTACTCCTCCAGCGTCCCTCTGAGAGAGAGCCAAGGGCCACCTCCCGTGGAGCGCACGCAGCCTTGGGCCCTGCCCTGTGCTCACGAGGTGTGGTCTCGGGGGGCATGGAGCCCTGAGGCAGTCACTTCGCACGGCAGTCCCTCCTTCCCAGATGTGGACAGAGGGATGCGGTAGCAGGGATCTGGTTAACGGAGACCCTCACCGACATCCCCACGACTAACACAAACACCTCCAGCCTCCTCCACGAGCCACCACATTGGCTCACAGTTAACTCGGGCCTCCTGTGGGTGCAGAGCAGTGCGGCACCATCAGGAGCTTGCTAGAGCTGTCCACCCCACGGGCAAGCCTCGCAGCTGCCACTGTGGACCAGCAAGGCCCGGCTGAGTCTGACCTGGCAGGGCATGGCCGCGGTGACCCCTGAGGACTGCTCCAGTCCCAGCACCCTGTGCTGTCCGCTCGGCCCACCCATGGCTCCCAGCCCCAAGTGCTACCTGTGGTCTGGGCCACCTTGACCAGGCCTCTTCGGAAGACACTCTTCAGCCTGGGCTTCATGTTGAAGTCCTTGGCCCCGCCTGTCACCGAGATGAGGAGGTTGGGGATGTCCAGGCCCCAGTACTGGGTCATGAGGTGGTAGATCACGCTGGGGGGCGTGTCCTGGGAGAGGCGAACGTACTACAGGGAAGTCAGAGGACAGCGGAGGACACCCTGTGTCAGCGAGTGGCCAGCCCAGCCCCAGAGATGGCAGTGCAGCCATGCCTGAGGGCCCCAGGCCAGGGGATGGACGCCTCCCACCCTGGGTCTAGACTCAGTGAGTAAAAGTGGCCACGCCCAAGTAGGATAATGAGAGGACAGGGCCAGGGGCAAAGGCCCCGCGGGATGGCAGCCCACGCCTGGGGAGACCAGCCCGCATCTTCCCAGCTCCCTCGGCCCAGCCCTGTGCCCACACCCTCCTCCCCACCCCGCTTCTCTGCTGTCGGACGCACCCAGCCCAAGGCTCACCCTGCCCTGTGGAGACCCAGAACGCCGAGAGCACCGTGGGTCTCCTGTGAGCCTTGTGGCGCCCCCGCCCACCCTTCCCCTAGTGCTGGCAGGCTGGATGCCTCGGGTCTCAGCCAGCCTCTCTTTCCCACGCCAGGAAGTCCTGGCCACTCAGATCATGGAAGGTTGACGCGAGTCCACGGTGAAAACAACAGAGGGATGAGGACCCACCTTTCCCACCTTCTGGCCCAGGCCCGTGAAAACAATGTCACCAAAGGCGTCTGTGGGCATCTCCTGCACGTGTTTTTTTGGGTCCCAATCCTTGCCCTGCAAAGTGTGGGGCCTGGTAGCCTCCTCCAAGTGTTGTTGCCGTGTGTATCCGCACTCACACACCACCTTCCTGCAAAGACCACGCAGTCACTGGAGGAAGCAAGGTGCCCCTGTGCTTCCCTCTGGGGTGTCAGGACTTCCAGCCCCCAGAAGTGAGGAGGCACCCCCAGCAGCAGGGTCAGTGGAGGCCCAGTGGGGAGCGGAGCATCCCTCCCACACCCACAGGAACAAGAAGCCCCTCCCTGCCAAGTATCAACTCAGGCTGAGAGGGGCTTGGACTTCTATGCCCATGTGGCAATAATGAGGCAGTGGCCCCCTTCCCCATAGATAGGTCATAGGGGACCCGCTAAAACACAGGATGCAGAATCTTACATATAATACCCAAAATATCACAGTTTCAAATTGAAAATCACTAGTCATACCAGGAATCAGGAAAATCTGCTCCAGAATGAGAAAGACAGCAGCCCCCAATGCCAAGGTGATACAGACGTTAGGATTAACTGTCAAGGATTTCATGGCAGCTATCATAAAAATGCCTTACCAAGGAATCATGAACACACTTGAAAAAAATGAAAAAAAAATGTAGTCTCAGCAAAGAAACAGAAGGTACATCAAATGGAAATTTAGAAGTAAAAAATGCACTAACCAACCAAATTTCAAAAAAATTTTCAATTTTCAAATTTCAATTTTCAAAAAAAAAAAAATCAGTGGGTGAACTCAGCCAATGAATGAAGGTGGCAGAGGAGAGAATCCATGAACTTCAAGATAGAACACAGAAATAACCCAGTACAAACACCAGAGAGAAAACAGACCTAAATAAACAACGAAGTGAGGAGCCTCTAGGACCTGCAGGACTATGACGAAAGACCAAACATGCGTGTCGTCAGAGTCCCAGAGGGAAAAGAGAAAGGAGGCAGGGCTGGAGAAGCATGTAAAGAAATTATGACCGATCACAATGAGCACTGAGTTATGTATGGAAGGGTTGAATCACTATATTATACACCTGAAACCGATATAACACTGTACATTAACCATCCTGGAATTAAAATTTAAAAGTTAATAAAAAAATATGACCAAATGGGAGCTTTCCCAGCAATGCAAGGTTGGGTTATCATATTAACGGAATAAGGAAAAGAAGTCTAATGATCATTTTCTTGGGTACATAAAGTGTTTCACCAAATTCAACACCCCTTTATAATAGCGACTCTCAACAAAGTAAGAACGGAGGGGAACTTTCTCAACCTGGTGAAAAGGCATCTGTGAAAATCCCACTGCTAACACCATACTCAAGGATGAAAGGCTGAGCACTTTGTCATGAAGGCTGGGGACAAGACAGTGGTGTTGACCCCCAACTCTGCTGTGCAGCGCGGCACTAGAGGTCCTAGCTAACGGAATGGCAGAAAGAAAGGGGCGGGAAGGAAAGAAGAGAAAAGAAAAGAAGAGAAGAGAAAAGAAAAAAGAAGGAGGGAAGGAGAGAAAGAAAAGGCACAGATATAGGAAAAGAAGTAAAACTATCTTTATTCACAAATGACATAATTTGGTGTGTACAAAATCCTAAGGACTCTACAAAAAGCTATAAGACTTACAATAAGTCTAACACATTTGTAGGGTATAACGTCAACAGAAATAAATCCATTCTATGTCAATTAGGAACCGAACAATTAGAAACTGAAACCAAAACAAAATACTACCTATAATAGCAAAGAAACATAAAAAAATGGCCAAAATCTCCTGCATTTGGAAAGGACATAAATCTCCAGATTCAAGAATCTCAGGGAACACCAAACACAATACACCCGAAGACATGTATGCCAGGATACGTGAAATCAAAAGTCTATAAACCAAAGACAAAAGAAAAAAATCTTGAACGCAGCAAGACGGAAATGACACCTTATCTACTGGGGAGAAATCGTTCAAGTAACAAACAACTTCTCATCAGAAACCAGAAAGAAGTGCAAGGAGGAAGTGGCAAACAAAACCAGAACCTCCGACCCAGAATTCTCTACTCAGCAAAAACGTCATTCACACGGGAATGGAAGTGGAAGCTGGACATCCTCAAATGCAGGAAAACTAAGGGAATCACCTGCAGAGCTACCCAAAAAGGATGGATGAAGGACATTCTCTAAACAGAAATGGAGTGATAGCAGGTGAAATTGTTGAATATCAGAAAGGAAGAAAGAACAATAGGAAGGGTAAATGGGACTCCAAAGAGATGTCTGAGTCCCTCAGAAGCGCAAAAAAGAAAAACAAAACAAAAAAAAACTGAAAACAGAAAAATTAAGCAGCAGATTTAAATCCTAACATTGATAATTACATTAAATATAATGTCCTAAATATGCCAATTTAAAAAAACACCGATCGGCAGAGTGGGTTAAAAAAAAATAAGACCTAATTGTTTTCTTCAAAAATCTCACTTGCAGTATAATGATGGTGGCAAACCGGAAGCGACTGGACGACTCAGCAGTGAAGAGAAGACAACTGGACAGACACGACACGAGTGGATCTTGAAGGCGTCGCACTGAGGGAAAAACTGGAAAGACCACGTAGGGTAGGACTCCTCCTGTGACATTCTCAAGGTGAGGAAGTTATAGGGATGAAGAACAGATTCATGGCTGCCACGGGTGAGGGTGACAGGCGCAGAGGACGTGAGTAACCAGTGGTGGAACCAGGGGAGATATCGTTTGTGTCTCTGCAACTTCCCAAACTCTATAATTATTCCAAAATAAAAAGGTTAGAAATCCCCAGATGGTGCAGCCTCCAAGCAGCACCTTCTAGACATAGGCCCAACAGGATGCGTGAGGCCCCCACCCTGCAGCCCAGCCCCAGGCCCAGCTGGCCTAACCTGGGTGCTGCTACAGGAGAACCCCACCTCTAGGACCCCCTGCTCTGATTTCTGCTCTCCCCACAAGAATGCATCAATGCCCCCCGGCAGCTATGCCCTCCTCTCTTATTTCCTTCATGTCCATGGGCTGAGACTTTTTATTCCTTTACGGCTATTCACTGGGGCTACAGGAGAGAGAGGAGATAAACCTTGTTGAATTGGAAATTATGAATTTTTAGGTTCTGACTTTTTGTTAGTATCGAGTGACCTGAAAGACAAGATCCAAATGAGACAGAACAACCAGTCCAAGGCCAGGTGAGGCTGGGGCCAGGTGAGGCCGGGGCCAGGTGAGGCCAGGGCCAGGTAGCACAGGGAAAGGACGGCTGGGCTGCCCTGCCACTTACCCAATGCACAGTCCCAGACGCCCTGGCTCTCCATATCTCTGCTGGTAGATAAGGAAAACAGTGCATTCCCTGACCCCCACCCTACTAAATATTTTGAGGGACAAACAATGTTCTAGAAATAATTTTTTAAAGATTTTATTTATTTATTTGAGAGAGAGAGAGTGCGCATGAGCCAGGGGAGGGGCAGAGCAACAAGCAGACTCCCTGCTGAGCACAGAGCCCAACGCAGGGCTCGATCCCAGGACCCCAAGATCATAACCTGAGCCAAAGTCAGATGCCCAACCAACTGAGCCACCCAGGTGCCCCTAGAAATAATTGATAAAACTAGTGCAAAACAGTTGACCATGCAGAGCACCAAGGATGGGTTAAGAGACGCACAACCTCTTACACCATACAGAGAAATAAACTCAAAATGGATGAAAGACCTAAACATGAGACAGGAATCCATCAAAATCCTGGAGGAGAACACAGGCTGCAACCTCTGTGACCTCAGACTCATCAACTTCTTCCTAGACACGCCTCCAAAGGCCAGGGAAGCAAGGGCAAAAATGAACTATTGGGACTTCATCAAGATTAAAACCTTCTGCACAGCAAAGGAAATAATCAACAAAACCAAAAGACAACCGACAGAAGGGGAGAAGATATTTGCAAATGACATATCAGATAAAGGGCTAGTATCTAAAATCTATCAAGAACTTATCAAACTCAACCCCCAAAGAACAAATAATCCAATCAAGAAATGGGCAGAAAACATGAACAGACATTTCTGCAAAGAAGACATCCAAATGGCCAACAGACCCATGAAAAAGTGCTCAACATCACTCGGCATCAGGGAAATCCAAATCTAAACCTCAATGAGATACCACCTCACACCCATCAGAATGGCTAAAATGAACAAGTCAGGAAACGACAGATGTTGGCGGGGATGCGGAGAAAGGGGGACCCTCCTACACTGTTGGTGGGAATGCAAGCTGGTGCAACCACTCTGGAAAACAGTATGGAGGTTCCTCAAACAGTTGAAAATAGAGCTGCCCTATGACCCAGCAATTGCACTACTGGGTATTTACCCCAAAGATACAACTGTAGGGATCCGAAGGGGTACATGCACCCCGATGTTTATAGCAGCAATGTCCACCAAAGCCAAACTGTGGAAAGAGCCAAGATGTCCATCGACAGATGAATGGATAAAGAAGGTGTGGTTCATATACACAACGGAATATTATGCAGCCATAAAAAATGAAAGCTTGCCATTTGCAACGACGTGGATGGAACTAGAGGGTTTTATGCTAAGCGAAATAAGTCAATCAGGGAAAGACAATTATATGATTTCACTCATATGTGGAATTTAAGAAACTAAACAGAGGAGCACAGAGGAAGGGAAGGAAAAATAAAACAAGGTGTAGTCAGAGAAGGAGACAAACCACGAGAGGAATCACAGGACACAAACGGAGGGTCGCTGGAGCAGGGAGAGGGACGGGGGATGGGGTAACTGGGTGACGGGCGTTAGGGAGGGCACGCGGGTGTTCTATGCAACTGAAGAATCACTGACCTCTACCCCTGAAACTAATTATAACTGATAATAACTAATAACTAATACAGTATACGTTAACTACACGGAATTTAAATAAAAAATTAAGAGGCCCACAGCCTGCCCTGTACCCAGTGCTCCTGAGCTCCTCCAGGGCTGCCCCTCCTGCTGTGTGGAGTGACCACAGGGGCCTCCCACTGCTCTGAGCACAGGGCCCACCTGTGGTGAGCTCAGGGCATGCCCTCTGACCTCCTCCATAGACCTCCTAAGGCGGACTCAAGGCACTCGCAGACCTGCAATGATCTCGGAGTACACGTGTGCTGTGTGACGTCCTCGACCTACGGTCCACGGCGGGGACGGAGCCACCAGGATGAAGACCCAGCTCTTTATCTTGGCCCAGTGCTGCCCCAGACTTTCTACATCTCTAATAGCCCGTGTCAGGCCACCTCCTTAGCTGGTCTCTGAGCCAGCCCCTCTGCTGAGCTTAGGTCTTAAATCTACATGGTTTCCCAAGCTGACTCAAGGCAGGAAACGGCACCCAGTCCACTGGCCCAGAAACTAAATAATCAGAGCGTTTCTGCGGGGCTCTTGGCCCAGACAGGCATAAAGGGGAACACCAGCACCAGCCCTGTGCGAGGACAGAGCCCACAGAGGCGCGGTCTCTCTGTCTGGGTCCCTCCCAGCCGTCCGGAGAGGCACCCTGTCTCACTGAGCACGCTCGCCTCCTCCTGAAGACCGTTTCCGAAACATCCATTTCCGTCTGTGTTTGACGGCGGAGGATTTGGTGTCCCGGGGAAGAGAACCACACGCCAAGGCCGCGAGGTAAACGTGACAGAATGCGGGGACAGTCCGGGGTGGCGGTAGGGAGAAGGGCAGAGCTGAGCAGGACCCTTGGGACAGGGGACTAATGAGAGACGGCAGGTGAGGCGGGGGGCTCGGGTCTGGAAGAAGGTGTGAGAGACCCTAGCGCATTTGATGGAAATGTTTAAAGTGTGGAAGTACATCTGTTTCGAGGCTCCACTGGGGATGGGGAGGACCTTCCCTGCTGGAGGGACCCATCTGATGGGCGAGAAGAGAAGGGCTCTGTGCAGGACGCGCTCCCGGCAGGCCTGACGCCGCGGTCACACGGCTGGCCCCAGCTGGCCCCTGCCCACCGGCTTTCAGAGCGCTCTGCAGTCCCTGACCCGTGGACTCTGCCCTGGGCCCGCACTGCGCAGACGCTGGGATTTATGCGGAACACCTGCTTTCCCTCGGGGCCTGGAATTTGGGGGGTGCTGGGCAGAGATGCCTATGGGATCAGCCCATTGGGCTAACCCGGGGCACTGAGTCCCCAACAGCTTTGCAGGACAGAGACATGGCGCACAGCTGCTGCATTTTTCCCAGCTGGCGTGCCCCTCGGGAGGGGGAGAGCGTCGCAAGCCTGCGCGTGGGGTCTCCGGACCCCGCTTGTGTGTTTTCCCTTGCTGGGCCTGGTGTGTAACCCTGTGACAGCCTGTCACCAGGTCCCAGAAGTCTTAGCAAATCACTGAACTCGTAGGGCGGCCTCGAGGACCCCCCGAAACCAGCCTCCACCGCCCACCTCTGCCTGGAAATAGCCCCCCTTCCTCCCTGGGACCTGCCCGCCCACGGGGAGCACCTTCCGCACGGGAAACACGCTGAGGAGCAGCAGGCTGTGGATACACTGTCCTCCTCCATGCTTACCAGGGTGCCAGGCAGCCGTGGCGGCCCCAACCACCAGGCACCCGACCACTCCACAGACCCCACTCTTGCCATGTGTGGTCCCAAATCATCGAGAAGGAAAATAAGAGATCATAAGGATGCTCTCTTCTTCAATGAACGTGCTCTAGGACCCAATCTGAGGGCCACTGGTGCTTCCGGGTGGTGACCCAGGCACTGGTCGCCTCCAGGACCCCCAATACACCTGGTGAGTTTTCAGTTGGCGGAGGACCTCGGCACAGCTGCACCTCGCCAAGCTTTCCGCCCTCCCTGTGGTTCCTGACGCCCCGGGCCCTGGAGCTCTCCCCAGGACTTCCGGGAGCCTGCTTCCCCTTTCCAGCTATAAATCCTACCCCCGAGTTCACATTCATTTAAAGCTTCTGAAACACAATTTAGGGAACTGCATCAATAAGACGGCCAATCAGGAAACAGTGGACTCCATTCATTCCAGTTGCTGTTAACCAGTTACACTGACACGTACTCAGAATAAAATACCTCTAGGTGCCCCCAACTTTCTGGCCCTCACTGGGTCCCATGGTCCCCAATCCTCAATGTGACATCTGAGGGGATGAGCCACTCCACCTGATATCTCCCTGTGGCCCCACATTAAACCTGATGCCAGTAAAGGTGCTTCTGGAAATTTCCAGAACCAAACACATCCTGAGCACTTTCTTCAATGTGGGGAAAGGGGTAGGGAGCCCCATTTCAGCCTCAAACCCAAGCTGTGTCCCCCAGCCCTCGCTGACCCATCAACATTCCTCACAGGGTGGTAACTCAGAGCAAAGAAGGGGTCTGGAGTTTCATCGGTGGCACCCTGGAGCCCCCGCAAGCTGGAAACCAGATATGGTACATCTCAGAATGACTCTGCAGCCAGTGAGTCCTGTATGGGGACTTTGAGTGGCTCTAGTTCTCTCTGAGGCTATGTCCATAGCTTATTTTAACATAACTAAAACTGGAAACCTCAACGCAACGCTCTCTCTGTACGTTGTCAGACTGAGCCGTGTAGCTGGGAGACCACCTGCAGCATGTATCAGAGGTCACTCTGAGCTAGAGCACGCTAGCAGCCGTCTGGCTCAGGGGTCTGCTCCCAGCAGTGAGAGGTGAGGACCCTTCTCTGAAGCGGAGCCAAGCCAGGGGCGTGAACCCCAACACATGTGCAGGACGTAAACCCCAACATGTGTGCAGGACATGCAGGGCGTGAACCCTGACATGTGTGCAGGATGTGAACCCCGGCACATGTGCAGGACATGCAGGGTGTGAACCCTGACACGTGTGCAGGGCATGAACCCCGACACGTGTGCAGGACATGAACCCCGGCACATGTGCAGGACGTAAACCCCGGCACATGTGCAGGACGTGCAGGGCGTGAACCCTGACACGT
>NW_027397137.1:5303134-5326122 GCF_003265705.2 Callorhinus ursinus | reverse complement strand
GACGTGCAGGGCGTGAACCCTGACACGTGTGCAGGACGTGAACCCCGACATGTGTGCAGGGCATGAACCCCGGCACATGTGCAGGACGTGCAGGGCGTGAACCCTGACATGTGTGCAGGACGTGAACCCCGGCACGTGTGCAGGGCGACACCGGGGCATGCCGCAGGACCCCAGGAACGGCATCATTGTTGGGGACCACTCCTGCCTGACTCCATGTCATCGTCCCTCCACCTTCCCCACAGAGGGCCTTCCCACACAGGCTCCTCCTGCAGCGTCATGCGACATGTGTGAGCTGGATGATATCTGTCCAGGACGGGGAGAGAGAAAGTGACACTCTGCCACCACAAAGCCACACAATCGTGGTGCGGTTGTGACTGGTACAAAAGACAGGTACGTGGACTGTGGGGGAGGGAGCGGTTACTTCCTAGGGCAGTCAGGGAGGGCTGCTCAGCAGAGGCAGTGTTGGCCACAAAGAAGGAGTGGAAGAAGTAAGAAAGGACGTGGCCCGTCTGTGGCACAGTGCGGACTAGGATGTGGCTGCAGGGGAGGCATGAACACAGACATGCTCTGAGCATCCTCAAGGAACACGAAGCCACACCACGCCTCCCATGAGGTTCCTGCAGAGCTGCCCGCAGGCTCCCCCCGACTCATGGGGGACCAGTGGCCCAGGAGTGAAATGTCCTGCAGCGTGGAGGCACCGTGGCCACTACTACTGCTGGTGGAGGTGGTCGTGGCGGCCACACCAGAGCATTCTAGAGGCGTGCCACTGGTGCCCAACCGGGTTCAAGTCCAAGCACCACCGCAGAGGGGTCCCATTATGACCCTGGATGGGTCACCTAAGCTCTCTGCACCTCTTCTGCAAGCAGGACGGGGAGAAGCTGCTCCCCACGGCAAGCTCCAGGGGTAAGTGGAAATGCCGGGACCACCCAAGGCCACACAGACAGCCACCCCGTGGGCACGGCCACACTGCCAGGCCACTCACCCGGCGTCCGACAGTTTGGAGCTCTCCACGAAGTACATGCACTCCTTCTTCTTGATATTTTGCGGGACCCATGAGCTGAGATTTTCTTGCTGAGGATAAAAAGGGCACCTTGAGAGTCCTGGGCAATCACAACACTATTCGGGGGAGCACACCCTACACGGCCCTTAGACACAGCTGAGCCCCCGTCCAGCTTTGGGGGCCTCTTCCTGGGATGGGGGGGCTGGCTGAGGCTCTCAGGTGTGGGTTCCAGCAGGAGGATCACTTCCCAGAACTTCCAGGTTCTCTGTTAACGCTACCTTCCTCGGGAACAGAGCCACGTGGCGGATAAGGGTCTGGACACCTGCCTCCGTCCTGGCGAGACAGCCAGCTGAGACGCCCTCCCGCCCACCTGACCAGGGGCCCAGAAAACCAAACGCGCCCTTCTGCACAGTCTTGTGCCGGGAATCGGGTCCAGGACTTGGGTGGTGCTCAGGGCCTTCCCAGTCAAATCAGGGACATCGGGGCGACGGCTTCCCGTGAGTCTGGCTCCGGACAGGACTGACGTGCTTACCCAGCACCCTCCCAACCAGACCAAGAACATGAAGGGGTCGTGCAGCCCATGGGAGGGGACAGAGCTGGCCACTTACCATTCTCTCCAGGCCCCTTTCCCCCAGCCCCACTGAGCCTCTGCCCGGGCAGGGAACACACCCCTCCCTGGTTGTCATCGTGCCCCACAGGGCTCTGGTGGACCCGGCCAATGGGGGCCTGCGGACCCCCAGAATCCTACCTTTGTACTGTTGCCAAACAGGTACTGCAACCTCCCGGTCTTGCAGAGACTGCTGTTGCTGCACCGGAGACTGGGGACCATGCCCAGGTCAGCCATCCTCCTGGCTACACCCCAAAGCCCGCCTCCTGCCTGGAGCCGGCTTTCCTCAGGGTTGGGGGCTCCGTCCTGCAGGCTGCTCCCACTCCAGCTTCCACAGTCTCCTGGCCCCCTCAGGACAGCCTTTCCTCCAGCTCACGAGGCTGAAGGTTCTGGAAGGACAACATGGACGGCTGCTGGAGTAGATCAGAGAGGGAAATGAGGCAGGTGTCTGAAAGGACCAGGCACAGGTCTCCTTGTGTGGGGCCCGGTCCCCTCGCAGATCTACACACTTCCCCCACCGCCCACGCTCTGTGCCCCAGCCAGGACCCTTGCATGCGCCCAGAGCCTGGGTGTCCATCTGTAACGAGAGCAACCTCAGGTCACAGCGAAGGGCCCAAGGAAAAGCTCTGTCCCCACCCCTGCTGCTCCTGGCATTTCAGAGATCAGGGGGCTGCCCTCCCAGCACAGGCCCAGAGTGCGGGGAGGGGGGCAGAACGATTTCAAAGGAGGAGCCGCCGCTGCCCTGCACCCCTCCCATCTTGGGCTCTGTTCTCTGAATTCCCGCAGTGAGCCATGCAGTAGCCCCTGGTCCTTCCTTCCAGTTGCCCCCCTTTGGGATGGGAATGTCTGCCCTGTACCCCACCATTGCATTTGGGACAGCTTCACAGCTGGAGAGGAGTCTGCCTCAGCATGAACGTACCTGGGGTCTCCCCCCACCCCTGACTTAGATGAGATTTAGATCAGACTTTGGAATCCCCGCCCCTCCTCCTCCCCCCACAGTCTGGACCCGGGAAGAGTCTAGAAACCCAGGGATGACCATGATCTTACAAAGTCCCCCCTCCAACCTTCTCTGAGGTTCTCCCCCAAATCCGACCATCAGTCCTTTCTTCACATTTCCCCCGAAAGCAGTTGTGGTCACCCTGGTTCGCAGCTCTAATTCTCCTTATGCAATGGCACAGCTGTGTCTTAAGAACACTTTGAAAGGAAATGGCTTCCAAGAAGACAGGCACGCAGACACAGAAACTACACAGAAGGTGTCGGCACACGGGCCTGCACGTACCGTCACACAAAGTACACGTCTAGGTGCTCACTGTAAAACTCCTTCCACTTTGCTGTGTGTTTGGAAATTTTTACTTAAAAGGTAGGAAAGAAACCCAAAATACAATCAGTGGACTCAAAAAGTAGAGCGTAATGGTAGAGACACTAATTATAATAAATATATGAGATCAGGGTAGCTCTACAAATGTTTCCGAAATACAAAAAAAAAAAAAAAAATGCCCATCTATAAGTGTCATTCGGCACAGGCCCCTGACGGGAACGTGAAGCTGTTCCACGGAGCGGGTGGGCCTGAGCGGGGTGGATGTCCAAATCTGAACGCTGCTCTGAGCAATCCTCAGGAGCAGAGAGGACAGAAGGGGCCACGGGCCATGAGCACAGGTGCACGGGGAGGGGGCCCCACAGCAGGTCTGTGCCCAGGCAGCACCCCTCATCCCCGCCTCCCGCAGTCCAGGGGGGGCGCTGAAAGACGGTGCCCCTGGCAGCATCCGGACTAGACACCAGGTCCAAAAAGGATGAAAGCCCGAGGACCGTGCTTTATAGCAGCCACATGGGGCCAGGACGTGGAGAACTCACAGAGACAGGGCCACCTCCTCACACCCCACCCACCCCAGCCTGAAAGGCCCAACCAACAGACTTCACATGTGAGGCTACGGAGCCCAGGCTGGCCAGGGGGCCCCACCACCCCCGTCTCTGCTGCTCTTTCTAGGCTGTGTACCTGCTCCCTGCAGCTCCCCAGGTCAGACACCCTCCGAAATCCAGGTTGCGAAAACACTTTTGAGACTATAAATAGCTATACACTGGATGAGGGACGAAGGAAGCGCCACCCAACAGCACTGGGCCCTGTGGTCGGATCTCCCAGGTCTGGGTAAGGCGCCCCCCGCAGACTGCGCTTGGCCTTGCCGCAGCCCAGCCTGGGTCCCTGCGCCTCACGCTCCGGCCTGCGCCCAGGCCCGCAACCCCACCCCGGAGCTTGGCCCGGACTCTGCGCCCCCGCAGCGCCCCAGCTTGTGCCCCCGCGCCCGCATCAGCACCCCGGCCAGCGCCTAGGTCCCGGCCCCGGGTAGCACACGCACCCTAGCCAGCGCGCCGCTTGTGCCTGCAGCCCAGCCCGCGCCCCTGGATCCTGGGACATCCTCCTCCCAACCCGCGCACCCTCCCCTCCCCCACCCGCGCCGGTCATGCTACCTGTCTCCGCACCCCGGTGCTGTCCATCCCGGGGCGGGGTGGGGGTGGGGGGCGTACCTGCTCAGAGCGGGCCCGTGTCCCCGCGTCACTCGCGCCGCTGCGCAGGTCCCCCCAGCGGGCCCCGCGGGGACCCCCGCCCCCCGGGCTGGGCGGGCCCCCCGCGCAGCCCCCCCCCCCCCCGCCCCGCCCGCTCCGCAGCGCGCTCTGCGTCACTGGCCAAGAGCTCAGCCTGCGGAGTCCCGCGTCCGCGGGAGAGCCAAGGACGCGGGCTCCAAGACGCCCCACCTGCGGGGTTCCGCCTTCCTGGAGACCCCTAGACCGGGCTCTCAGGCAGGCGCTTGCCTCCCGAGGGGCTAGCAGCCAGCTTCTCTTTGAAAGGCTGGGTGGCAGCAATTCTCCCCAAGCCCTGCCCCTCGCTGGGCTGGGAGGGGAGGTGCGGGGTGAGGGGCTCAGGTGGTAGGCAGGGCAGGAGACCCAAGTGGGCCTGGGGCCTGGGTGAGCCACCTTCCCTACAGGCTTCAGAATCTTCTCCACCAAGATTCCTGCAGCTACCCTCATGCCAGTCGTCCTGGCAGGGCCCAAAGCCAGGAGGCTGTTCCCAGTCAGGCAGGACCGGCCGAGCTCTCACCACAGAGCAGCCAGGTGGTAGGTGCTGGCCACGGGGCCCCACAGGTGTCCAAACTCCTCCCTGGTTGCCTTGGCCCTTATCAGTTCTCCTGACTGGAAGAACCATAAGGAATTGTGACCCTCCCCCCAAAAACAGCTGATTGCAGCTTTCCTAAAGGTCCAAACCACCCCCTACAGGGCTCTCACCTCACAAAGGCCACTGCCCTCTCCTTCCCAGCCACCAGCCCACAGTGCCCCGCAGCCACTCCTGGGCCCTGGGCCTCTCTGACCAGGGGGCGGGGGACTGCGGCTGACCGCCGGCTGACTAGCCACCCTTTCACTTCCTCCCCTGGCTGTATGACCTGGTGTCCAGATTCCTGCCCACAACATCCTCCACCGGAAGGCCCCCAGCCTTTATCTGCCCCTGCCTCTCCACAAAGGAGCCAGCCACAGTGCTATGGGTCCACGGGATGCCTGTTGCACCGTCCCACCCTCCGGAGGTCTGTGTGCAGCTTGGGGAAGGTGTCAGAACCCATCAGAGCCCCTCGTACAGGCCAGTACTTGATGGATTTCTCAAGACACTTCGATAGGCACAAAGGTGTCTGGAGCCCTCCTCTGAAGCAGTGAGCACCACGGAGGCAGAGAGCAGGACCACTGCAGACTCTCACCTGCAGGAGGCCAGCCCACCTGTCAACTGTGGCACTCTGAGTCCACCGGCTCGGGCATTCGACAGGTGCCCACCACAGGAGCTGCCGCCACCCTGGACAGGGGTCTTAGGCCCCGGGTAACCGGCCAAGGAAGCAGAGACCCGCCAGCGCGTGCGGCTGTGTCCAGGCCCCCGCCCAGCGCTCCTTCCCTGGGCTGCCTTCAGGCCTGAGAGCCACCTCATTGACAAAAAGCACACGGTGTGTGCGTGCATGTGTGCGTGTGCGCGTGTTAATATGTCATGACACGGTAACAACTGCAGAGCTCTGGCGGGTGGCACGGCGGACTGCCTTTTGCTTCCAAGTATATCCCAGGGCCTCCGTGGGCACGTCGGCTGAGGGGAAGTTGTTCACGAAACAGGCTGCTGACCCGGCATCTGTGCTCACACTGTCCCCCATGTGGTTCCTTCCCTTCTAAAGAGAAACCACACATTTCACAAGAAGGCCACATTCCATCTGCCAGGACGCCATTGCAAGAGCACTTATGAAACATCCTTCCCATAAAAATAAAAAGGCATTTGACCATAAAGCAGGAAGACAGCAAGTACTGATGTCAATTGCGTGTTGTCTCAAGTTCAGATAAAGGAAATGCAAAGCAGAGGACTTTTTCCGACATGGACAACATGCCCGAGATAAAAAGCTCTAGCAGCAAAAAGAAAACCGCAATCCGTGAAAAAGGGAGCAATCTGACCGCTTGGCATCAGCACACTCCGGTCATGAATAATACACAGGAGTAGAGCAGCTCGGCTGCTGGCTCCTGGGGTGGTTCCGAGGGGTGGGGGGGCAGCACGGCCAGGGTCTAGCGCAGGGGCTGCAAACTTCTGTCCGGCCACATGGTAAATACTTCAGGCCTTTCGGGCCCAGGATCTCCTCCTGACTGCTCAGCGGTGGCCCTGCAGCCAGAAAGCAGCCACTGGGCCACAGGGAAATGGATGGGTGTGGCTGGGTGCCAATAACACTTTATAAAAACCCGCAGCGGCTGTGTTTTCGGACCCCTGGTCTAGAGCAAGCCCCGGGAGAGGTGGGCTTCATGCTGGGGACACCGTTGTTTTCCTTCATCTCTTCATGTCTGAGGTCAACAGATCAGCTGCATTCCGAAACGGCTCATGGAAAGGGACTCCCCATGAGATGTGAAGGTGAAGTGGGAGCCACATGGCGCGCACGCAGATACTCTGCGACTAAAGGGCACGGCCCGCCCTGGTCTCTGCAGGCCTGCCCCAAGAGCCAGAGCTGGTAGCACGTTTCCAAGCAAACAGTGATGGGGACAGAGCTGGAAATGACCCCTCAGGTCACTGCATGAGATGAACACACACGGGCCACTCTTCCCACTGCAGGTGTGTTCTGTGGTTTGCTGCGGGGACGTGAAACATGCGGCGGCCTGTCCTTCCTGAGCTCTCTCAGTGCCGGCCGGGGGCACCCTCCAAGCAGAGGGGTCAGCGAGGTTTATTTGCTTGTGTGCACCCTCCTTGGCAAGTGCCACATCGCGCTCCGCACACCTGTTTGCCGTCCTCACAACGCGACGTGCCAGGAAACCTTCTCCTGCCCATATTCCCTGACGAGGGACCTGTGACTCAGGGAAACTAAGGACCACCCCAAGGACCGCCGGCCGGGTCCAAAGGCACCTGCAGGCCCAGCGTTCATCTTGGTCAGCCCATCCCCAGGCATTTCCCGAAGCCTTACCGTGCCCAGAACCTGTTGAGGGGCGAGGGCTCCGGGAGGACAGAAGCTCAGGTCTCCACGGGCAGAATGGCACCAACAACTTTAGGTTCTGTGTCGTGAACACTGAGGAACTCAGCTGGGCAGGAGCTGGAGAACAAGGAGGGGTCAAGGTCAGGGGAGAGCAGGTGCAAAGGCCCTGAGGTGAACTCAAGTCTGTGTGTTGGAGGACAACAGGAAGGCCACCAAGGCCAGCAGAGCCAAGGGAGTACCGCAAGAGATGAGGGCAGCAAAAGCAGGGCCCAGACCAGGAAGGGCCTCGGGCAGGGAAGCAGGTCCCTTGGTCTAACACGACGTCGTTTGGGGCCCTGTGCTGGTGGGTCAAACCACCATGGGCCTCAGACTGTGGTGCTGGCCAAGGCGCCGCAGGCAGGAAGGGCAAGCCCAGAGCCAGAATGTGCCCACTCTGTGGGAAGGCACTGCCGTCCTGGTCCTTTGAGCGATGCCGTGGTGCGTGGCCTCTGTCTGGGCCTCCGTGGCCATGCCCTTCCTGATCCACCGGCAGCCCATAGCGGGCTCAGGATGGACACTGATGGATGCCAACCGGCCAAGGAATTTCCCTCCCGAGCTGTCCAGCACCTCATCCATGGTGGATGTCCCTGATGGGCCTTAACGGGGGGCATGAGGATCTCCACTCTGCCGCCCACTGCCAGTGCCTCTTCCCAATCCCCTGGTCCCTGGTTTTCCAGTCTTCCTCCCCTTGGGCCCCCACCAGAGCATCAGGCCACTCCAGTCATGATTCCACCATGCTCTAATGTCAGTGTTCTTCCCTTCCCCCACAGAGGAGAGAGGCAGGTGCTCCGTGCGGGGGGCTGGTCCCCCTTGGGCCTCATGCACAGCCAGGCACGATGGGGCTGGCCGCCTGGTCACGTGGTGTCTACCAGGGCTTCCAAAGCATGGATGGCGCCCACTCAGGTGGCACAGTGCCTTGCTCCAAACACTGTGGGGTCTGCATGGTGATTTTCCTATTGAGGCTTATCCCCCACCAGACCTCCAGCACCGGGGGTCTGGCCAGGTCATATGGCCCACACAGCAGGCTGCCTGCACCCCAGAGGCCCGGGAGTCGAGTGAGGAGCTAGGCCTTTATGCCCCACGTTGATCAGTCCGTCACTGGATGGAGTTAGCCCCTGGAAGGCCACCCTAAGGAGCCTGACACCTGAGGGCCGTGGCCCCAGCGCACAGAAGCCGGGGAGAAGCCCCTTCCCACAGGAGTGTCTTGGTGGGGTGACTCAGGGCACCCCCAGCTTAGGATCCCAGAAGCCATGCAGAGCTGAGGGCAGGGCCTGGTGTGGGGCAGCGGCTCCAGGTGGCCCCCACTGGTCCTGCCGTGCTGCCCCCTGTGCATGTGGGACGGCGGGTCGCCTCCAAGGTGATGGACTGCAGCGCCCAGGCTTCTGTCCCTGAGCTTGTGTTGAATTTCTCCCCCTCCCTCATCACTCACTCCCCAGAGGCTGTGTGGTAATAATGAAGCTTCCTGCCCACAGCGTCGTGAACAAGGTTGGAAAACCCCACTCGAGTCACCAGAGACGGCAGCCCCGGCCAACAGCTTGACCTCCGCAGAGGCCCCAAGCCAGGCGCCCGGCCCAGCGGCTCACAGATGCCCGCCCCCCGGGACCGGTGAGACGCTAATGTCTACTGTGGTGAGCTGCTACATTCGAGGCTGTTTGTTATGCAGCCATGGATAACTGATACAGGTGGAAAGGTTCGATGGCGGAGCGCGGGGGTGGGGGTGGCGGATAGAGGGAAGGCTGGGGCCGGTCCGGGTCATCGCCCAGGCTGTGCGTGGGCAGAACAGCATGGCCAGTGGGCCCAGTGTGCAGTCCCCCTCCCGGCACACTGAGGAGAGCACAGAGGTGGCTCGTTGCCCTCAGCAGTACTCCTGGCAGTGAGAGGCAGCCACCCCCACACCAGCGGGTGACTCCCCCAGCAGGGGTGCTGAACAGCCGCCTCAGGGAGACCGAGCCAGCAGCTACAGGCAGGCCACGTCCGGTGCTCTCCGGGGAGCGGGGCCCACAGGGAGCCCTGAGGCCGGTGGCCCTCCAGCTGTGCACCTGAGCCCCAGGGGCCTGCCCCGGGACCCCCCACCAGTGATAGGCCAGGGTCCATGCCCTGGGGCTGGGCAGCTCCCCCGCAGAGCGCCGGTTCCTGGGAGGGTCTCTGCTGAGAGCAGTCTGGAGGCAGAGTCGCTGAAACACAGAGGGGACGAGTCCCCAAAGGAGACCCTGGCGGGAGGAGGGCAGGCAGGCCTGGGGACTGTGCACCCTGGGGTCCCCTTGTTAGCAAGTGACAGTTTCTGCTGTCATTGGAGAAGCAGAGCTCACGCCTGGAGGACGTTCCCCCCCAACCCCAGGACCTTCCCCTCTGCCCCACTGTCCAGCCCAAGCGCCCCAAACTTTCCCCTGCGCCTCAGTCCCTACCCTGAGGGTAGGCCCGCTGTGGGGCAGGCCCCGGATGAGTTCTGGGCCTGCAGGCTGTAGGGAGGCGAGCAGGCCCCTTCCCTGGGTCCCGATCACCCCTGCTGGAGGAGCGCCATCCCCAGAACTGCCCAGGGTCCCAGGACCCAGGTAGAGAGATGACCGCACTCCCAAGCCCCTGGAGGCCCCTCCCCTCCCCCCTCCAGCCCCACGGCTTCCAAGAGCCCTAAGGAGGAGGCGCTGACGCCGTCCGTACCAGAAAGGCAGCTTGCGGGCGTTCTGCGGGGGGTGGCACGCGGGTCTGGCACACGGGTACTGGCGGAAATGAAGTTTGGGACTCAGCTCGGCTAGAACGAGAAGAAAGGAGACTGTCCTCTTGTAGCCACAGGGCCACCAGGACAACCCCAGGGCACCAGCCACAGGGCCACCCTATGAGCAGAGCCCCAGAGGGCTGAGAGCGGGGAGTTTCCCCGGGAATAAGGAAGTGTGCGCAGGGACACGAGGCAAGATGTGGCGGCCAGCCAAACGCAAGGTGTGTTCGCGCTGTCATCTTTCCCACAGCAGCCAGCAGCCGAAGCAGCGGGTGCTCTTTTTCTCGGATGTTCTTCTGGGTCATCTCCCCTCCCCCTCTCCCATCACCCACCTCGGGCATGTGGCTCCGGCCAGCAGTCCCCGCCTTTCAGAGCCGGCCGCAGCACCGGATTCGTGGTGGCATGGGGTGGTGCCAGGCCAATCCCCAAACATGCACCGGAGTCACTGGGAAAAAGCTTTCTTGCTTCTGGACTTGAGCAGAGAGTAGACAGCATCCGACGCGGGCAACTGAAGGCTGGGAGGGTGAGTAGACACCGGGCCCCGACAACGAAGACTGAGGCCCTGGATCCAGCCACGCTTGAAGCCACGCCCCTTGGCTTCTCAGTCACATGAACCAAAGTTCCATTTTTGGGTTAAGCAAGTTTGTGTTGCATTTCTGCCTGCCAGGGTTCATTCCAAGAAGCAAAAGCCCTATGAGCATGGTGCAATATGAATAGTGTTACAACTTTACACAATTGTGGAAGGGAACTAGGGACGTGGAAATCCAGGAGAAGCTGGAGAAATGCGAGGGAGGGGGGCAATAAGCAGCCCTCCCCAGGCAGGGAGGCAGGTGCCGAGGAGGGAGCTGGCAGGGGAGCTGGGGAGCTGGGCAGGTCCAGTTCTGCAAGCGGGACCACAAGGGGGTCGGATGGAGAGGCCCCTTCAGACCCCTGCCACCGTTGAGTCTGCAACAAGGGATGCGGTAGAGCCACCCTCGGGAAGAGGACACACTGCAGGGAAGACCCCTGTCCCCCCAACCCCACCCTTCTGCATCCACCCATCTCTCCATTTCTGCCCAGGATGGCCTTCACTACTCCTCTGCCACCTTCCAAAGCGCATGCGAACGTCCTGGAGTCAAGTCCTGCCTCGAGCTACACAGGGAAGGGACTTCTGGCATTGCACAGTGACACAACCCAAATCACCACGCTTAACTCACCAAAGAATCCTCACCTTACAAGTGTCATCTGAGTCACCAGGACCTTCAACTGGCTCACACCCCAGCCACCCTCTTGAACAGCCAAATAGAGGAGGTAGGGGCTGCAGAGGCCCCCAGAAGCTAGAGAGCTGGAAGCACAGCTGTCCCCCTTCCCCACGTGTGGGTGCCCAACAGGTGCCGCTCCTCGCCTTCGGCTGAGAGGGTTCCTGCCAGAGGCTGCCTGGACACAGGGACAAGTGCTCCTGTTCCCCGGTGATTGGTGCAGGGGAGATCCACACACCCGAACCCGAGGGCCTTGACCTATTCCAGGCAGACCCGCAGGGTCTCCACACCTCTTTCCCCCATCACCCCCATTACCTACAGAAAACCCTCCAGGTGCAGCCCTGTCCTGAGAGCTGGGGTCTGTCCCACAGCCCTCCCTGGCATGGCTCACACCCCACCTGGGCTGGTCCTTTTGCCTGGACCATAGCGGTCCAGGTAGGAGGGGGAGGGGCCATCTCAGCCAGGTGGGGTCCAGCAGGGCCAGCAACTCCCAAGCCCCCTTCCTGTCAGCCACTGGCCCACAGCCACGACATACAATGCCCCGTCACAAGCCTGCTCAGTCTTCCCCAGAACGAATTTCTGCAGATGTCTGCTTCTGTCTGCTGGTGGCACTGTCATCCACAGCTTGGGCAGACTCTCCGGATGCTTCTACACCACCTCTTGGGCCAGCCTGCTCTTCACAGTCCTGGCAGCCCCTACTTTATCCCTGTCACCTGGTGGCTCTCAGGTTGGGACAGCCAGAAGCCCTCTCTGCAAGCTCCCATAGCCTGGGCCTCCTGGAATCTTCCTGCCACTCTCAGTGAGGCTGAGCTCACGTCTGCCTTTCTTAGGTCGAGCCTCATTGGTTAGATCACCCTCTGCCCACTTGAAGGCTAAGAACTCAGAATGTGCTGCTCTGAAACCCCCCTATGCTCCCAAATCTTACACTGACTCAACCATGGCCACCCTGAGCACCCTCCCTCATTCCCCAGCCTTCCGGCCACCCTATTCCTGAACTGTTTCTTCCATGGGATGGACCCACAGTGCCCCTGCAGGCCACTACCCAAACCTTGGCTTCTTGTGACTGCAGGATTCCCGCACGAGAGGTGTTCTGTCCTGCCCTGAGACCTGGACAGGTCCCCAGGGGCTGCTACTAAAACCACTGTCCGTTTGAGAGCTCTCACTGCCACTGTTGGTGAGCCTTCTTTCTCCTCAAAGAACACCAAAGTTCTCTGTTGCCTGCGGAGACTCACACACCGTTTTGGGGGCCACCTCCCCCATGCCTCGGTGAGAGCGCTCAAGGCAAGAACCTGACTGATAAACCACTCATGGCACGCCGTGGCCCGGCAAAACACGGCACAAGGACACAACCCAAAGCAGCAGCAGTTGTTAAACTACTGTGGGAAGGCTTTCCTCTTTGTGGGATCCCCCATGTTGCCTTTGTAATACTAGCAGCAGGGCTGAGCGGGATGGGGGATCCTGCAGTACGATTCGGCTCTCTCCCACGGCGTCTCACCTCTCACCATATGCCACAGGGCCCTTGTCCAGGCCGGCCCTCCACATGTCTCAGGGACCCTGGGAAAGCAACGTCTGTCTGACCTCTGTTCCAGAAAACATTATTCTGACACTCCTTAAAACAGTAGGGAAGACTTCATTCAAGACTATTGCAGTAAGGGAGAGAGGCTGGCCTCGACTCCAAATACAAAGAGGACACAAGAGGGGCTTACAGCCAAGGAGCAGAGTCGGGGGCCAGTGGGCGGAAACGTACTGAGACATCATGGGTAGGGGGTCTCGCAGGCTAAGATGATCAGACCCTACCTGGGGGATGAAGAACTTAGTCAGCTGATGGGGGTGATCAGACATCAGGGGTGGGGGTGACAGGCTTTGCCGAGACGGGGCTGTGGGCAGGTCACAGGCAGGACAGCGGCTTGGTGAAAAAGAGGCCTTAGACGATGACTCAAGTGGGGTCCTGTCACCTACCCCAGCTCTGAGATCCCAAATGCCGGCCAACGTAACCTGCACCCCTGGTAATCTCTGATTTCTAAAAGGCTTAACACGGGGCGCCTGGGTGGCTCAGTCGTTGAGCGTCTGCCTTCGGCTCAGGTCATGGTCCCGGGGTCCTGGGATCGAGCCCCGCCTCCGGCTCCCTGCTCGGCGGGAAGCCTGCTTCTCCCCCTCCCGCTCCCCCGCTTGTGTTCCCTCTCTCGCTGCGTCTCTCTCCGTCAAATAAATAAATAAAATCTTTAAAAATAAAAAAAACAAAAGGCTTAACCCTTGAAAGGCCACCTTTCCTTAAATGCTCAAGGGGAGGGAGGGACTCCGCACAGCCCCACGACTGTCCCCGATTTCTTATTTCAACAGTTTAAATAGCAGTTGTTCAGGGAGTCAAGAAACTGTCATCTCTATCCTCCAGGCTTGGGGGTCTGGGCTCTCGGGGGCTCCGGGATGGGGGCTGGGGTCCTCGAGGGATCGGGGCTTGAAAGCTCGGGACTGCGGAGACTCGGAGGCTCGAGGGATCGGGGGTTCGGCGGCTCGGAGCTCCGGGCTGGGAGCCTTGGGGGCTCGGGGATGGCGGGGTTGAGGGCTCGAGGGCTCGGGGGCTCCGGGATGGGGGCCTTGGGGGCTCGGGGGTGGGGGGGTGGGGGCTCGAGGGCTCGGGGGCTCGGGGGCTCCGGGATGGGGGCCCCGGGGGCTCCGGGGTTCGGGGGCTTGGGGCTCGGTCATGAAGAAGCTCCTCCACCGGTCGCAGCAGAAATGCGTCACAGGCCGTATCCCCAAGCCGCACATGCGCCGCACCGGGCGCACAGCCCGAGGGGCGGGGCGGGGCAGGCCGGGGCGGAGCCAACGTCCGGAGCGCAAGGTGGATGGCCTCACTGCGCTCGCGCCGCACCGCCCCCTCACGGGGGTGACCAATGGGCTCGCAGGACCCGCCCCTGGCGACGGGGCCCCGCCCCCTGGAGACGGCAGCCGCGGAGCCGAGAGCCCCCCGGCTAGCGGGCGGTGGGTCCGGGGCAGGGCCGGGCCGCATCTGGGTTCCCGGCGGCCCTCCGCCATGAAGCTGACTCGGAAGATGGTCCTGTCCCGGGCCAAGGCCTCGGAGCTGCACAGTGTGCGGAAGCTCAACTGCTGGTGAGGACCCAGAGGCTGGGGCCGTCCCCGCGCGCCCTCCGCGCTGCCAGCCCCCGCGCCCGGGCGGAGCGGCCCCGGACCCGCACCTCCGCCCTGGCCGGGGGCGGGAAGGGCCTGCGGAGGAGCCACAGGGCGATTCGGGGTGGAAGGGAGCAGGTGCCCGGGCCCCACAGCCTGCGGGGGGAACTGCCACAAGCCCAGGTGGCCATTGCCAAAGATCCTTCCAGAATTTTTACCCCCTCTGGGTTGTGGTGTTTCAGACGCAGGCTCCAAACGTGCTAGCTTTTCTCAAAACAATTGGAATTGCCTTCAAGTCTTGTCGGCCTTCTAGATAGCATTAGTGGGGCAAACGGTTCCCTTCGGGAAGGGACTGTTTTCTCACATTGTGGGTCATTGGGAGCCAAGTCGACTAACAAGGTGGGAGACGGAGGGGATTTTTTTTTTTAAAGCAGCTCTTTTTTTTTTTTTTAAGATTTTATTTATTTATTTGCCAGAGAGAGAGAGAGAGAGAGAGAGAGAGCGCACAAGCAGGGGGAGCAGCAGGCCTCTTGCTGAGCAGGGAGCCTGATGTGGGACTCGAACCCAGGACCCTGGGATCATGACCTGAGCCGAAGGCAGACGCTTAACCGACTGAGCCACCCAGGCGTGTCCCGAGACGGAGGGGATTAACACGTTCCTAGTGGGAAAGATAGAGAGCTGAGGCTCCAGAGTAACGATTCGGGAAACATTTCTGTAACTGAGTCCTGTTGGGAGGGGCTGTCCCCAGGTGCCTCACGGTCTGGGAGGTGACACAGGACATGATACAGGAGCTGTGGGGTCAGTGCAGGCTCCAAGGTGGGGTGGCCAGGTCTGGCTGGGCCCAGGAAGGACAGACACGCTTCAGGAACTCCTGAAAGACCTACAGGCGGGGCTTCACGCACGCCTGGACACACTGGGCAGTGGAGCTGGGGCGGGAGGAACTCGGCCCCCAGTCCGCCTTCCTCCTGGGAAGTGTCACAGATTGACTGCAGTGAGCTCTGCCTGTGGCACTTCTGACATTCGGCCCTGTCTCTTGTTCCCAATAACGCCCCGCTTTGTTTTGCATGAGGTGGCCAGGCTTTGTCTGAGCAGGGGAAGACAAGGGCCCTGATTCCGGCTCTCCAGCGTTTGTTTCATGAGCTGCACGTTCCACAGCCTTTGAACTGGGCCCCTCACAAGGACTTGCTTGTTTACTGACATCAGTGAGGGACATTGTCCTGCCTTGCCACAGCCTGGAGAATGAATGGATCTTTGTGCCCTCCAAGTGCAGTGGCTCTCCTGCTCCTCAGTCTGAGAAGCGCCCCTCAAGCACTGAGCATAGAGAGTTTTGTTGCAGATAGCCCCGCAACAAGTTCTGACACCTTTGTCCGTCGTCTGGACAGGCTGTCCCTGACTTTGTCACTGACATCGTAGAATTTTAGCTTGTAGACATTTGTCATTAATTTTTGGAATTTTTGTTTCTAATATTTTTTTACTCAACTTTACCAAAATTAAAGTATGTATGTCTTTTTTTTCCCCTAGGGGCAGCCGCCTCACAGATGTAAGTATTATGCCGATCATCTCCAAATGCTCTCTGATCCCAAAAGTTGTATCCTGTTCCCCAGGAGGATCGCTGAATTTACAGAACTGCACACATCCATTCAGCCCCTAATCTGGTACTTGGTTCATTTAGCAGCTTTCGTAATGTGGAACGACTAAGGAAAGAGATGTTCCAAGTGCCCAGCTTTATTTTGAAATTCCTTTAAGTGTTCTCCTGTCAGTGGAAGTCTCCATGTGCCACCTCTCACGGAGGAGGGAGCAGATCCAAAGTTCGGCTGCGGATGAACGTCAGAGGGCTTTGCTGCACTTTAGACGTGCACTCTGCCGGGAGGCTCTTTTCAGGGGTTCCTGGGCTGTGAGTCACTGAGGAGGTTGCTCACTTCAGCTCCTGCTCTCGGTGGGATCCAGTGTTGTGCTCCCCGCTCCAGGCCATGCCAGGAGGGGATGGGGCCCAGGGTGGGGGTCAGGGAGCCGTGCCCTGAGCTGAGCCATGGGTCTGTGAACAGATTTCTTTCCCTTTCTCTCTCTCCTAGAATGAATGTCCCTGACTTACACAGGGATCATGTACCTGTCTTTTCTTTCTTACTTAGTTTTGTCACTTGAACTGTACCTTTCCTTGAAAACAGAGTCAGAAATGCTGCTGAGACAGTGGGTTATCCAGAAAAGTTGAGTCCACCTCACGCTATAACTGAAATGCAGCATATCCAAGCAGCCAAAAACAACCCTAAAAAAACAAAAATACCACCGTAGCAGAAAGCAAATCCACTGCACATGTGAAGCATTCTGAGCAGACCGTAGGCCTGTTGAGGTCAAGGGCGTCATCTGGCTCCGTGCCTGGCGCATGGCAAGTGCAAAGACACTTGAGGACTGCCCCGCCCGTCGGCCTCACAGGTTAGGGAGCCGTTGTGGACCAAGCCGAGCACCCTGCTGCTCTTTTCTCCTGAATTGACAGTATTAAAATGGCATGAGATCCAGTCTCAATCCTGTCTCCCTTTTGGCCCAGCTTTGTTGGCCAAGCCCTCTCCTTGTGCCGCAGGGACAGCAAGACAGAGGTTCTCTGTCCAGCGTAGGGGCCACAGAGGTCCCCTTACCCGATGTCTTCTGCGGGCACCGAAGGGTAGGGATGGTGGCCGCGTTTGACGGCGGCGAGAGAGAGCGTGCGTGTTTCTCCCTTGGGTGTAGGGAACCCGAGGGCAATGCAGTACACGGAGTATGAGGCAGAGCCTGCACGCTCTCGCGCGTCATGTGCCAGCCCCAGTGAGGCCGGGGCATGGCTCCGCTTCGGCTGTGGCGGCGGCGCAGAGTGTGGCGCATCGCGGGTCTGCTCTGGGCTCGCGGGGAGTGCCCAGCGGCCTGTGCCCCATCAGCGTCCTTTCCTTCCTAGGTCTCCATCTGCCGGGAGATGCCCAGCCTGGAGGTGATCACCCTCAGGTACCTACACGCCTGCTGTGCTCTGAGTCACGGGGCTCGAAAGAAGGAGAACCTCCACATGCCTTTAGATAACCTGAAAACTCCCAGCGAGAGCGTGTCTGCGACGGCCGCCTCTGTGCGCGGGGCAGCCGGGCAGCACAAGCCCCCTCCGAGCTCTGCCTGCCCGTCCCCCCCGAGCACGCTGCTGTGTCCTTGCCCGCCCTCCCTGTGGTCATGGGCACAGCCCCCACCCCGCACGGTGAGCAGCCGCCGTCACGTCTGCCACCAGCGCCCCCACCGTTTCTGCCGTCTGGTTCTGTTGCTGCCAGGAGCTCTGCCAGTGTCTCTGTGTCACGTGCTCTCTCATTTTGATAGCCACCCCTTCCGGGGGCATTGGCATCTTAACAGACTCGGGAGGCCGTGGACGAACCAAACGTAGCTGCTGGGATTTCTGGCGGTTGGGCAGTTTGGAGGGTCGGGGGAGGGAGCATTGCCCTCTGCCCCTGACTCCCTCCTGCCCCCTTGGGAGCCTCAGGGAGGCTCAGCATCTCTGGGCCTCAGTTTCCCTCTGTGTAATACGGACCTGATACCGGCATCTGCCCGCGTGGGGGCAGTGAGGAGTGAGCGCAGGCAGGAAAACCGAGTGCTCGGGGAGCGTTCGTGCACCAGATATCTGTGTCGCTGACTTGTTACCAGTGAGGCTGCGTTTTGAGCCCGGAGAGCCTTCCCTGATGAATGAATGGATTGCCTTTCATTCCTGAAAATAGGTGTGGCTCAAACCCTAGCTCTACCCTGCCTGGAGTGATATGGGGCAAGCTGCCGGGCCTCCCTGTGCTGCAGGATGTGTCGTGCTCACAGCTCAGAGAAAGGACGGGGGGCCCAGGTTGTTGACTGAGCTCAGGTGCCCAGTCTGCGTGGCTGGCCGCGTTGGAACCCGAGTGTAAATCGCTGCGTGAATGCAGGGTGCAAGTCCTTTCCTGGAGGGCAGTCACCTCCCTTTGGTCTCAGCCGCGCGTGGAGGCGGGCTGTCTAGTCTGTTCTGGCTGCTGGAACAGAATCCCGTAGACCAGGCGGCTTGCGGACGATAGACACCGTGTGTCGTGCCTCTGGAGCTGCAAGTCCAAGGTGGTGTTGGCATTTTCAGTGTCTGGGGAGGCCCTCTTCTAGCTGGGTCCTCGCACTGGGGAGGGGGAAGGGGGCTCAGGGCGCTCTTTCATGAGGGCACCGGTCCCCTCCGAACCCCATCACCTTAGGGGTTAGGTTTCAGCATAGGAGTTTGGGGGGCACAAATACTCAATACAACCACAGTTAGCCCAGTGGTCCCGTAGGGCAGCAGGCCGGGGTACAGATTCGGATCTTCATGTTACACCCTGGCCTGTGCCTCGGACAGCTTCCTCAGACTTGGAGATGGCAAACCCTGAGTCCTGCTCAGGGTGCAGTGGCGACCGCTGCACTCCTGGCTCTCGAGTGGAGCAGGCCATACGCTGAGCGCAGCGCTCCATGCTGGCAACCCCATTAGTAAGTGGGGCCACCACTGCAGTGTTGTCTTAGGGACGAATTAGGCCATCGCTGCCCACACCAGTGCAGCCTCCAGCAAAGAATGTTCTAGATAGGCCTGGCCCCTGGGGCAGTGTGCCTTGGAGAAGCCTCCCCCGTGCCCTCCACATGCAGGGAGCGGCAGTGGCCCCAGAGCTGCAGAGGAGTTTGCATGGTGCTGCCGCCAGGCTCGCAGTCCTGGGCGCCTGCTCCTAAGCCCAGTGCGTGTTCGTGGGCCATCCGCTCCTGTGGAGGTGGGAAGGTTTCTGCTTGTGTCCGTGCAAGCCTGTAGGGTCTCTGCCCAGAGGCTTGGGTGATTTTCTGTCTCTGATGTGTTCACAATTCTGAGGAACAAAACGTAAACCCACATACTCTGTTTCTTCCTTAGGCGTGGGATTTGGGAAGTTGGGTGCTCGGTTCTCTGTCACTCGGAGCTTGCTTGTGTTTGCTGTGGGTTTTTCTGGCCGCTGCCTACTTTGGGGCACAGAGACGTTCCTTGGTGGCCGGTTTCCTGTCCTGTGAGGGAAAGTGAGACCTCTGACCCCCCAGCTGACTCCAGGAGGCCTGCACTGAGCAGGAGGCCAGGGTGTTGCTCACTGCTGCTCATCTGTCCAGCCTGAGGGTCCCATCCTTACGCTTTCTCCTTGGCCTGGGGTGTTTGTTGAACCTGACTCACGCTGTCCACTTTTGACCTCCTTCCAAGGCGAGGGCAGATGGGCCCGACCCCGGGGCTGCTCTCGCCTGGTGTTGGCAGCGGACCCGAGAGGAGCGTGGAGGGGCGCCGCCCTCCGCGAGCGGGGCGCTAACCGTGCCGTCCCTGTGCAGCGTCAACAGCGTCTCCACCCTGGAGCCCGTGAGCCGGTGCCAGCAGCTGAGCGAGCTCTACCTGCGGAAGAACTGCATCCCCAGCCTGGCAGAGCTCTTCTACCTGAAGGGCCTGCCGCGCCTGCGCGTGCTCTGGCTGGCAGAGAACCCGTGCTGCGGCACCGACCCCCACCTCTACCGCATGACCGTCCTGCGCAACCTGCCGCACCTGCAGAAGCTGGACAACCAGGGTGGGTGTCGCACCGCCCGGCACCTGCACGTGCCCAGTCCTTCCAGACGCAGCAGGGGCCCCCTTCCTGTGGTCTCGGGGGGAGTCCCCCAGGCTGCTCCTCCTCGTTTCGCAAGTCTGAGTGGGCCCGACCCCCCGGGTGCGGCCCCATGCAGAGTGTGGGATCGCAGGTGGGCCTCACGCACGCTTCACCCACCTCCTGCCTGGGCACACCGTTGCTTCTGCTGCTTTGTTCCTGCTCAGAACTCTGCTCCAGACACTTACCCGAGTGGCCTGGCGAGCGAGTGACAGGGTCCCAGCGGGCTGGCCACGTCCATGCTGGCCCCTGGGGCCCCGCGGCAGGTGAGGCACGCCCGTGGTCCCCCGCCTACCCAGCACTGGTCCCCCCGCTGCTTGCCTCTTCCTGCTGGAGGCCTGAGGGTCCTCCCTGCGGCTCTGACCCGCTCCTTCCCCACCCGTTCTCCAGGGTCTCTGCCGGGTTCTGCGAGGCTACTGGCATTGCTGCGCCAGTTCTTGGCCCTGGTCATGCGTGCACAGTTCTTTCCCCCAGAAAACAAGTGTCATATAAGTTAGCGCAGAGAAATTAAGCCACGGGGGAGTGAAACAGACTCATACTGTGTACTCTGTTCCTTTTTAACGCTGACCTTAATTTGGCTTCTTACGAACACTTGCTTGTAGCAGGGGCTGGAATTGAGATTCATATGCAGCTCGGGCCAAGACAGGGAGGTGACAGGACCCGGCCCTGCTCTCGAGGGGCTGGCCGGTGGGGCGGAGACACACCCCTCCTGTCTCCGGCAGACTGTGCCGGGCGTGGCATCGAAGGCAGAGCCACGGCCCGGGGACGGGGGGGGGAGGGGGAGCTTCTGTGGGGGCGAGTCCGCTCTGATACTGTCATCCCCCCCGCTCTGAAGCCGTGACCGAGGAGGAGCTGTCCCGTGCTCTGATGGAGGGGGAGGAGGTCACAGCCCCCAGCGGACAGGGCACGGGGAATGGCAGGCCTGCGCTGTCCTACGCCCTGAGCGCCATGGACACCACTGCTGAGACCCGGCAGGACACGCTGGGCTGTGGCCAGGAGGAGACGAGGTGAGCTGGCGGGGCGGCCGGCCTGCCCCCGGGTCCTCCTGTGGAGTCGGTGGGCCTCTCTGGGGAGGGAGGGAAAGGAGCGCTCTGCCCACGGTGCTTCTCTGCTGTCTGTGGCTCTCATCGCTCCCCAGCCTGCTCGCAGCTGTGTGCCCGGCAGGCTCAGGGCCCGGCGCTTGTGTGGGTACGGAGCCACCCTCGTAGCTGGAGCGGCCTGGGGGTGGGGCGGGGGATGTGGGCCCGTGGGCCCGTGGGCACCACGGGGCCCAGCACTGCGGTCCCCCCGAGGGAAGGCCACCTGAGCTGCTGTGGGGGTGGGGAGGGCTGTGCGGCCCTGGGGGGGGCCCTCCCTGACCACAGCACCGCAGACGGGCCTGAAGCAGCCTCTGGGGGCAGGCTGTTTCTGAGCAGCCGCGGAGCACGGAGAATGTTGTAGAAACAGTCGAGCCCAGTGGGGTTCAGGCTGCGTCCACTTGGCAGCCAAGCCCGCCGTCCTGTTTCCCACCAGTGCAGGAGGCCACCTGCGTGCTGCCCACTGCTCTGCATTCCCATTTGCATCTTCAGCGCCCCCAACCCTGGTGGGAGCCCAGGTACAGCGAGGGGCCCCCCGGGGGCCCAGAGAGATATGTGCTAGGCCACAAATCCTTCGTCCCACCCGCCCGTGCAGTGCTCCGTCCCTCCAGAAGCAATGTCACCAAGTGGCAGTTCTCCTTCCTTGCTGTGCTCCGAGGCCCTGGGGTTGGAAACGGGGCCCCGAGCAGGTCAGGCCTCACAGCCCCATGCTCCCTCTCCTACCCACAGCATCCAGAGCCAACTCAGCCTGAAGCCACCTTCCCGGGACCGGTTTCCTTCCTTCTCACAGAGGGACACCGTGAGCAGTCGCAAGAACAGGGTGAGCATGACGGGGACAGCCCTGGCTGGAGGTGGCCGCCATTCCCAATGCCCAGAATGGGGGGGTTGGGGCTGGACAGGCTGCAGACAGCCAGGGTCTCACCGAGCCGGGCCCCAGAGGGTGGGAAGCTGGCTCTGAGCTGAACTGGAAGTGGCACACCAGAGCGACTGTGCCAGCAGAGAAGTAGCAACCCCGGGGAGAGGAGACCCCCAAACCAGCCTGCAGGCAGCTTGGTGCAGCGCGGGACCTGGGTCCACCCCGCGCCTGGCCTGGGGGTGGGAGGGCGGCTCTGGCGGCACCTGATGCTGCAGGGGCTGCTGCTCTCGGGGAGGCCTCCCTGTCCTGGCAGGGCGGCTTCCGTGTCACCGTGGCTCCTGTTGGTCCCTAAAGAGTGATAGGTTCAAGAAGTGGGTCATGTGGGCACTTCCATCAACGATGCTGGACCTTTCCAAGCGTCTGTCTGGTCTGTCCTGGGGGCTTGTCCCCCTCCTGGTCAGTGGGCTGGCCATGTGATCCAGGCTCATACCCAAGGGGACAGGGGCCATGTCTTCCCATGTGTGTCCTCATGAGACAGAAAGTGCAGCTTCCCTGTGGACCCACCCACCCACCTACCCAGCAGGACTGGCTTCATCAACTGGAATTGCTCACGTCCTGAGTGTGAGCGTCATTGGCCAGGAGAACGGGGTCACCACCGTTAGCTTGGCCCAGCGGGGACCTTGCCTCCTGGTCACATGGGAGGGGGGCTGCCTGAGCAGAGCTGGAGTCCGAGGGAGGCCTGTGACCCGCAGCACCTGCTCCCAACTCTGGCTGCAGGGTCCAACAAGAGCCATGGGACCAGCGAGACTCAAACTGGAGGGACTCCACAGTTGGGGCCGGGGGCTGCCAGCACCCCCTTGAGGAACTTGAAAGCTTGTGGGAGGCACAGGGGGGGATGGATGGAGGCCCTGTCCTTGGGAGGGACCAGCCTGCCCTCTGGGTAAAGTCCCCCCAGAGCTGACAGAAGTCACTGCAGGCTGCAGGCCAGTGTAGGCAGCGGTCACCGGGCCTGTGGCCCCTTCCCTGCACAGGTCACCGTCCTCTGCAGGGTCCGCGCACGTGTGTAGCCCCCCTACACATCCCCCGGAGCGGGTCAGCCTCTGCAGGGTCCGCGCACGTGTGTAGCCTCCCTACACATCCCCCGGAGCGGGTCAGCCTCTGCAGGGTCCGCGCACGTGTGCAGCCCCCTACACATCCCCTGGAGCGGGTCAGCCTCTGCAGGGTCCGCGCACGTGTGTAACCCCCCTACACATCCC
>NW_027397137.1:5253146-5303124 GCF_003265705.2 Callorhinus ursinus | reverse complement strand
CCCCCCTACACGTCCCCCGGAGCGGGTCAGCCTGTGCAGGCAGGGCAAGGCCCAAACCTCCCTCCTCCCCACACCCAGGCCTCTGAGAGCACGGGGCATTGGGTTGGGGGTCACCCCAAGACTGAATCACTGATCCAGCTCGGTGCGTTCCATATATGCAGACTGAAAATCATCAAACCCCCTGGAACAGGCAGAGCTGCTTCCGGGGGCAGAAAGGAAGGCTCTGGCTCTACTTTGAATGTGGAAGTGGCTCGGTCCTCCCACGGAAGGTCCCGGAAGCCTGAGTGGGGGGGATGCGGATGGCCGGGGAGGCCGCACCGGTGTAGGTCTGCGGGGGGAGCAGGACCCCCGAGGGTAGCTGAGGTCAGGGGTTAGTGCCATGGGGTGGGCAGGGGCTCTGTTGCCGAGCCCCAGTGTGACCCTCTGAGCAGATGGCACGTTGCTGCCGTGCGCCCCCGCTCACACCCAGCTCTCCTGTCACCTCACGGGAAGAGCCAGCTCGAGTAGCCCCCGTGTGCAGAATTCTCTCTTGCTCCAGTGTGGGTAGAAACCACATGCACACGCATGACACACATAAGCGGTGTGTGTGTGAGAGAGAGAGAGAGCACACGTTCCTGAGCGCCGTCCCGGCCACTCAGCCCCTTCTGACCCCTGCCGAGTGGCTGGCTGTGTGGCCGAGGGCCCATTGCCTGGCCTCTCTGGGCAGTCCCTGCAGGCGCTGCCACTCTTCTGCCTGAGTGTCTGTGCTCTGTCCTGGGTTGCCTGGAAGGCCGCTCGCCTGCGATGTCCGTGTCTGGGTGGGGGCACTCAGTGGTGACTCTGTGCCCCCAGAACAATGTGCTGACCGCCGTCCTGCTGCTCCTGAGGGAGCTGGACACCGAGGGGCTGGAGACCGTGCACCAGACCGTGGCCAGCCGGCTCCAGGCCCTGCGCAAGCAGGACCTGCAGGAGGACGTGGAGTGACCGTCAGTCGGAAACCCGAGCTGCCACGCCTTCCTCCCGCGACCCCGTGCCCAAGCACCTGGGAGACGTGGGGTCCCTTCCACGGCCACGGCCTCTACTGGACCCCGGCTGAGTCCCAGCACGTGGGCTGTGTCCCAGGAAGTTCAGGCCTGCCTGGGGAAGCCAAGCCCTCGGTGTGGATGGCGCCCCAGCGAGAGCAGGAAGGGCGTCGGGCACTTGCCAGGTGCCCTCCTGCCCGGGGCCCAGGTGGACGCCAGCCTGTGTGGGGGGCCCACCTGGACTTGGCTCTTCCTGAGGCGGGCATGGCTGCCACTGTCCCTAATAAATATCTTACCAAAGTCTGATCTGGAAGCAGGCGTTTCCTAGGGGACAGACATGACCTTGACATTGTTTTGAAGGTGAGGGCCGTCGCTCATGCGCGTTTCTCCTATCGGTTCTCTGCCCCAGTTGTGGAATAGGCTCTGTCCACCATGGCCAGCTTCCAGAATGGTGCGGTCCTTAGAGTGACTTGGCATCAGCAGACCCACAGCAATGCTGCTGGCCGCCACCGGGACATGTCGTGCAGCTGTTAGGGTGGGGGCAGGACTGGAGAACACACCTTCCTTTTTTCTCTGCCTTTTTGAGAGCCCGCAGGGCCAGGGGTTTGTGCGGATGGGTGGGAGAGGCCCGGGGTGGGCAGGATGCAGGTGCAGCCGTGGGAGAGGCAGTGGCTGGGGGAGGACACCTCAGGGAGAGCCACGGGCCTTGCTCTGATGGTAGTGCTGCAGGCCGAGGGGCCTTCCTAGTGCCCCCCTGCAGCTGAGGATGCCTCCCTGGGCTGGGGAGCGGCGTGGCCTCTGAGCCGGTAGCCGGTCTTACTGCGGCCGGGACAGGAGCAGGGTTGCCTTCACCCCCGCTCCGGTTGATGGGGACCCAGATCTGTGTAATGTGTCCATCACCGTGCTAGCAGAGGGGTGACTTGTGCGCCGTGTGCAAGGATCCAGGTGGGGTGGCCATGCCCAGGAGACGGTGCTGCCCTTAAAGAGAGGCTGCACTCAGGCCAGCGAGTTTCAAACGGCCCGGGGCCCAGGAGGGCTGCTGGGCGCTGGGTGCTGGGCCCCCGGCGGGTGGTTGCTCTCTGGGGCATCTGTGGTTCTCCAGGAACTGAGTGGCAGAAGCGAGGCGTCGCCATGTGGGGGCGTCTGTGAGGGGTGGCCACCCGGCCGTGTGTGCACTTTCCGCTGTATGTGGGGACAGGCTGACTCTCAATAAAGCGTCTGAGAGCAAGCTGGGGGTGCTTGTGTTAAATTGAGAACACTCTCCCTTCCCCACCCACCTGGCGGGGCTCACACCAACTTCCCGCCTGCGCCATCACCTGGTGCACCCCAGTTAGGGACCTTGGATTGGCCACCAGGCTGGCTGGGCCCTGAGCACCCCACGGCTCTGCTCCCACTTAGCGGCCGGAGAGCTCTGAGCTCAGGGGGAGATGCGCTTTGAGAAGAGACCAGGGCTCTTTGCTGCCGGCATTCTCCACGAACAGACACACGGGCTCCAGGGCTGCCCTGGGGAGCCCGGGGTTTTGGGGGGCCCCGCCAGGGTCTGGGGGCAGCCCGGGCTGGCCTGGTGTGCTGCCAGCACGCATCTGGGGAGTTCTGTGCAGCTGAGGGAGCGCTGGCCCAGCCGGGAGTGGACGCCCACAGTGGCCTCGCCGAGTGCAAGCGGCGCTGGGCATCCACATCCCGCGAGGGGACTTGTTTGCTGGCCTGCGCCACCTGCACCCCTGCATTTCTAGCATGTGCTCGGCCAGGCCGTGACCAGCGTGGGCACACGGGACCCCACACTTGCAGGGTGCTCTGCCCCCACATCACGTAGCCGGGTCTTAGCCGCTCCCTGGGAAGTCGGCCGTTCAGGTCCTGCAGGGCTGTCCAGTTTCGTGTGAGGAAGAAATACTGCTTGTGCGTGAAGGGCTGAGCTGCCCATCACGGCGGCACACTTGGGAGGCTGGTGGCCATGGTTCTCACCCGGGGAGCCCCACCTGCGCCCTCCCCTCCCCAGGGGCTGGTGGGGAGCAGGGGTGGGCAGGGGTGGGGGAAACCTGTGAATGCTAGCCCGGCTGATGATGTAGCGTCCACATCACCCCCTTCCAGATGTCCCCAAGTAGGAAAACCGGACAGCTTCACTACACCTGCCCACGCGCCCGACAGCTGGGGTCCCCGTGGTGAGTGTCCTTACTGGGCCGGCCGACCGAGCTCACCAGGGGGGCCTTGGCGGTCTGGGACGGCGCCCCGATGCCTGCTACTGCCCACCCCCTCCCCGCGTGCAGGCCCTCTGGAGACGTTCTGAAGTCCTGCCGTGAGCACACCTGTGTGTGGGCGATTTCCCAGAAATGCTCTCCAGTGCTCCCCAGAGCCCTGTCGGCAGCAGAATTGTCGAAAAATGTTCAATCTGCCAGACACTGAGGACTCCTGCTTCAGCGGATGCTTCTCAGAATCCTGGTATCCCGGTAAGATTTACTCATGGGCTTCGTTGCCCGGAAAGTTCGCAGAAGTACCTGTATTTTTCAGGGCTGAGATAGTCTGCGCATAGCAGCCTGGGGTGCAGGAATGATGGGACGGAGGATGCATTTGTGGCCACCTGCATCCCAGAGCCTTCGGCAGCCAGCAGGCCCCGGGGGGGCAGGGGGGCCGGCTTGCCCCGTGGGCTGCACCCTCCTCCAACAAGGGACGGTGGCTTCGGGGAGCCGCCCTCCAGGGCCGCCCTGTGCCTTGGGGACAGCCGTCCGGGTGGAAAGCTGGCTCTGGGTTCAGCTGCTCCCCCTGCTTCCCAGCAGGCCAGCCTCGGCCCAGGGGTGCTGAATAGGGGCTGGGGAGCCGTGGGGACGGGGCTGCTTCACAAGGCAGATGGGATTACTGCTCTGCTTTCTGGACCATGTAGACACCTGCCCAGCGCCCCACTCTGCAGCAGACCCCACTGGCCGCTCCCAGGACCCTGCCCCAGCCACAGGCAGCCAGAGAGCAATGCTTGCTCCCTAGTTCACCATCTTCCTGGGGCCTCCAGCACCCCTTTCTCCAGCCACGCTCTCGAGGCCCCTCACACCCCTACCCTGTACTGAGAACCATCTCGGCACACGCTTTCCTGCAGGTAAGGCTGGGACTTGCTGTCTGTGGGATTCTCAGGTGGCCCCAAGGTCCCAGACCCCTGCTGTGTATACCCATATGACCCCCCACCCCCAAGTAGGGGGGTCTGTGACTATGATGGATACCCTGCATATATGGCCAAGGTGAAGGAGCTTCAGAGATGTACTAGAGGTCCCTAACCAGCTGCCTGAGTTAATCAGAAGGGAGATTGGCCTGGGTGGGCCGGGCCTAATCAGGGAGCCCCTGCGGCGCTCCTTTATAGGTGCCAACCGATTAGGGCTGAAGAGGGTGTGGGCCTTCTGTCCCTGAGCTCAGAGACTGGAAGCAGCAGACGTCCACTGCCGCCCCCGGAATTCGGCCACAGGCAGCTCAGAAGAGCCTGAGGTCCAGGAACAGCCCTCAGTCACGGCTGTTCGTGAGCCAAGGACCCAGCTCAGCTGCGCCCACACTCCTGAGCTACTGTGAGGTCACAAATGGGGGTGTTTGAACCCAGTATGTTTGTGGTGGTTCTCAGGAAACCAGCATGGTCTCCCTGCGGGGAGCCGAGTCCTGCAGGAGCTCCAGCCCACAGCGGAGCCCCTGCCTGCTCCCCCCCCCCACCCCCGCCAGCAGGCCCCTGCGGGCATGGCCTGCCGCCTGCCTGCCCTGCCCGCCCCCCTCTCCGCGCAGCAGGGACCCACCGTGGGCTCTCTCCCATCCACGTTGTGCGTGTCCGGGTTCACAGGCAGACTCGGCGAGGCCTTGGCTGTGTGCTCTTGGGCCGGTGGCTCCCGAGCGGACTCCACACAGCATCTGTACCATGGGACACAGAAGTCTCCGGCATTTGTCCACAGCCTCCCTGGGTCATGATCAGAGGCCCACGCACACACGCTGGGAACGCAGAAGCCACTTCCAGGGGTCTCGCGCCCGCCAGAGCAGCCCTGCTCTGGGCTGGGGCCTCCCACGGTGGCGAGCCCCTGACCCTCAGGTGCGGTGCAGAGGGCACACTTGTCAGTGCCCTGCGGCCAGGCTACTGGTGCCACCCCCATCCTGCTGGACACCCACACGCTGTGTCCTCGAGGATGAGCTGGAGGGCAGAGCCCACTGGGCCTGGGGTTCAGGGCCTGCTCCCCAGCCTGGGATGGCCCTAGGACAGCCAGGCCTTGGGGGCTTCCTCCAGGACAGGGAGCCCCCCTTTGCTTGAGGAGCCAGGGCCTGGCTGCAAGGAGGGGGTGTTGGGACACCAGGGGCCGGGCCTGGACGCCTCGGCCTTCTGCCGCAGGCCACGGCCGGTGCGTGCCCCGCCTCTCAGGCTGTGGCATGGTGGCCGTGGCAGGCGGGGGAGGCTGTGCCCCAGGAGGCAGAGGCCAGCGTGAGGCCAGCCTGAGGCCGGGCCCTGTGGCTGCGGAAGCGTTTGGCTGAGCGCCATTTGCTAGCATCTCCAGACGCCGCACGTTCAGGCAAAACCAGTAAGAACGTCCCGCAGTTAGGCTCCCGAGGCTCCCCAGCTCCCTTCCCCAGGCCAGGCCCTGGGTGCCCTGGGAGGCCTGACTGGCACCGGGGGGGGGGGCAGGGGGCTGGCAAGGGAGGGGTCAGCATGGAGCAGGGCCTGGGCCAGCTTGGCGTCTGGGCTGAGTGCGGCTGTGTGCTTGACAGATGGACACGTGGCTGTACACTGGAGGGTGTTTCCGCTACAGCCAGGGTCCTCCCAGGGAGTCCCCACCTCTGAGCCCACAGCCTCCCCACTCACATGCGTAAGCACACACACGTGTACTCACCTGTACGGACACACGTGCACACATACACTCAAACACATTTACACTCACACGTGTACACGTATGCACTCACATGCACACTCAGGTTTCTGGGACCCAGGAACTGGTCCCTGGTCTCTCAAGGTTCAGACACTTGGGACCCTCTCCTTGGGGAACTGCCCCCTCCTCGGCCTGCCCCAGGAGCACCCACACTCGTGGCAGGCAGAGTAGACCAGAGGGGGCCCAGCTCCAGAAAGCCCTCAGGCTCGGAGCCCCTACAGTGAGGAGGGCGGGGTCCCCTGGCCTGGCCCCCACCATGCCAGCTGCTTCCTTGGAGTGACCAAGGCACCCTGCCAAGGTCTTGGGGACGTGAAGGCAGCTAGAGGGGCAGAGGGCCCCAGCCTGGTCCCTAGGCCCAACCAGGAGATGCCCTGCCCAGAGCCCCTGATGTGGCCTGTGAGCCCCCAAGGCCAGGGGCTCCCCACAAAACCTTATGGGCCCCAGACCCTCCCCCTGAGCCTCTGCAGGTGCCAAGGGCAGGAGTGCAGGCCAGGAGCAGCCCTGGACTGAGTGCCCAGGTAACCGCGGTGGGAACAGAAGTGGATCGTGCAGCAAGCTCAGGAGGAACAGAGGTCCCCGAGAGTACAGATGGTGTTAAGGTTCAGCCCGTCCTTCTGGGGACCCTGGTGCTGGCACCACACTGCAGAGCAAGGCTCCATGCCGCCCCCAGAGCTCGTGGTGCATTGGCCCTCGGCTCCCAGTGGTGACGGCGTTTCTGACAGCCTCCCGCAGTCGCCCACCCCCCACCAGGGTCTCCCTGCGGTGCTTGCTCACATCAGCCACTTGCCCCAGGATCTTTGGCTGTTTCTGAGACCCCAGTCCAGGCAGGGAATGTTCCAGGTCAGAGCCAGGGCCTGGAACCAGGCTCAGAAGCCCTCCCAAGACGGGGGATGGGCAGGCCCGTATGCAAGCCAGGGGCTCCCACCCAGCCGCCCACCCTCCTGGGAGGTTTCCCAGGGCCTGCTGTCCAGAGACTGGCCACACTCCACAGTCAGGGTGATTTTATTTCTAGAAAAGGTGGCAAGCTCCATGCTGCATGGTGGCCAGTGTGCACAGAAGCGGGCGTGGCGAGGCCCACAGGGAATGGCGTCCCCGCACAGGTGCCCCCACAGTCCCCGGATCAGAAGGTGGGTGTCCAGGGGGCTCCATGTTGTAGGAGAGCCCAGCGGGCAGCGCGGGTGCAGCTAGGGCCGGGAATGCCCTGGAGCCAGACCGAGAGGGCCGCAGCCCCCGCCCGCCCCCTGCTCCCGCCCGCCTGCAGGTTCCCGGGAGGGAGGAGAGGGGGCCGGCAGAGGCAGCTGTGGCCGCGGCTTCAGAAGCCCTTGTCGATGCTGAGGCTGCGGCGGGTGACGTGCTCCAGCTCCCCGGACACGTAGTCGGCCATGCTGATGCGGTAATGCGCCAGCATCTTCAGCATGAGTCGCAGGTTCAGCCACCACTGCTCCCGGGGCATGCGGTGTCTGTGGCGGGGCGGGATCGGGGCTCAGGGGCAGTCCCCCCGGGAACAGCCCCGTGGTGGTGTGAAGACTGTCCCTCCCGCGTCTGCCCCCAGGACGGGCTCGGCACAGGCCGGCTGGGTGAGGGAGGCACAGGGATGGCCTGGGGCATGGGGACCGGGCGGTCCAGCGCTCTCTTCAGAGGCACTTACTCAAAGTCCGTGTCCTTCTTGAGCTCGGTGACGGGGCTGAAGGCCACTGCCTTCTTCTGCAGGCCGATCACACAGGCCGAGTCGGGGGCGTTGGCAAACACTCGTCCTGTGGGCACAGACTCTCGTTGGCAGCCCTGAACCCTGGGCCCTGGCAGAGGGCAAGGTCAGGCCCAGGGCCGCCACCCCGCCCTGCCACGCACCATTGCGGTAGACCGCCCGCAGCTTCTCCGACATCCAGAGCATGGCCTTCACCCCGAGCTTGGTCCCGTAGTTCCGGTCAAAGGGGGTCGGAGCACCGCCCTGGAAACACAGCGGGGGAGGAGGCAGGTGGGCGCTCCAGGGGCCCAGCAGCCTGGCCCCACAGTGACCTCAGGGAAGCCCCCCTCCCAGGCAGCTTCTGACACCCCATGCCCTCCCACCCCTGTTATTTCCAGTCTGTTCCCTCTTTCTCCACCCCAAATCCGGCTGGAGAACCACCTCCAGAGGCTGGCCGGTGGGCTGCCTGCTCGTCCAGTCGGGTGGCCTCCTTGGGCCCCCCATCGGGCAGGCACAGCCCACCACTGGTGAGCATGGACTCCCCCAGGGAGGGGGGACCCTCCCTCCGTGGGCTGGGAAACCACACAGCTCGGGCTCCCTGCAGGCCCACAGGAGGCCAAGCACGGAGGGGACCGGGCCTGGCCCGTCCTAGCGCTGAGGACTCGGCGGGACAGGAGCCTCGCCCTCCTCACCTGCGCAGGGGAATGAGGAGCATGTGACAGGTGCACAGGGAAGGGCCCTCATCCTGCCACAGCCTCCCGACCCCTCAGCCCAGGCACAGATGGAGGCAGAGACCAGGACCCGCGCTCCCCTAGCCCGTACCTGCTGCAGGTGGCCCAGAACGTTGGTCCTACAGTCAAACACGCCCTTCCCCTCGGAGGAGTACAGGTTATACAGAAACTCCGTGGTGTAGTGTTCATGGCACTTCTCATTTCTGGAAGGAGGGGCCGGGCCTGGGTTAAGTGGGAGCCGGCTGGGGTCTCATCCCAGACACTGAGCCCCCACGGGGCCGGGCCACAGACCAGTTCTGGGAGAGGGGACGGTGCCCCTGGAGAGGCCCGTCCGGCCTGGCTCCGCCCAGCTGCCCCTCCACAGTGGCCCCGACCCGCAGCCTGCGCCCCAAAGCCCCACCATGGCTCAGGCAGACCTCCCCTGCCCGGCCCACCTCCCGGCAGCCTCACCGGAGCACCAGGCCCCTCTGGATGTCCGTCTTCATCTTCTCCGTCATGTGCTCCACGTTGGCCTGGGGGCGGGGGGTCCGCAGGGTGAGCCGGGCGTCAGCCGGCTGTGTGGGCAGCAATCCCCCGGACTGGCCCACCCTGGAGCCTGGGGGACCCGGGGGCCGCGGGGAGGCCTGCAGGCTGCAGCTGGTGGCGGCAGGCCCCCGGTGAGGGGGCCAGGCCAGGCCAGGTCATGGCGGCCGACACGCAGACACGGCGGGGGGATTGTGTGCGCCTTAGAGGGGACCCCCCCCTCAGCCCCGCGGGGGGTCTGCAACGGGAGACGGGCTGGGGGCTCAGCTCACTTTCAAGTCTTGGATGTTGAAAGGGTCCTCGAAGACGTAGGCGGCGTCGGCACCCACCGCGATGCCCGTCACCGTGGCCAGGTAGCCGCAGTAGCCCCCCATGGTCTCCACGATGAACACGCGGCGCTTGGTCCCCGAAGCCGACTGCTTGATGCGGTCACAGCTCTGGGGGTCAGGGGCAGTCAGGGCCTTCCCCGTGGGCCAAGGGAGCCACCGGTGCCCGGGGACCCAGGACTCTCCCTGGAGTGGACCGTGGAGGGGGCGGAGGCCAGGACAGCCCCGTGCCCTGCCGTTCCTAGGGGGTCACAGCCCTCCCCACGCGCTCCTCACAGGGCCCTCTGAAGCAGGGTCCTCAACTGGGGTCACTGTGCGCCCGGGGGCACAGGGGGTGTCACCAGCACCTGCTGGGCAGGCCAGCGACGGCGCTAAGAGGCTCTGATGCTGGGCCAGGGAAACACTGGGCCTTCATTTTCTCATCGGTCAGTGGGAACGTGGGGTCGTGGGAACAGGGGACCAGGTGACATGAAGTCCACATTCTGCAGACGCCAACAACGAAGGGCCAACGGAGAGTTCTAACCCAAAAGGGTCAGAGTTTGAAAGGGAAATTATAACATTAAAGAACTGAGAGAGAAAAATGAGACCAGGAGGCTACTGGGGTCTGAACCATGAGGTTAAATCCCAAGTAAGAGACAACCAGCAAAGTGGAGGACACTGCTCCAGTGTTTGCCAAAGGATCAATATCCTACTTCTGTCCGTAGAGAGCACTTACAAATAAAAAACTCACTACGAGAAAAATGGGCAAAAAAACCAGAAAAAGGTAATTTTCCATAAAGTCTTCAAAAGAGCAATAAACAGAGAAAAAAGCTCAGCTTCACCCGAAATCAGAGCATTCTTCCCGTCATAGAGGCAAAGACAAGACGGGGTTTGGTGCCGGTGAGCGGCAGGGGCACGGAGCCTCCGAGGAGCTGTGCGGCCCACGCAGGGGTGGGGCTGTGGGATCATGGGGTCTCCGGGTCGGCAGCTGGGGGGGCTCCTGTAGCCGCGTTTGTTCTTTTTTCTTTTTTAAGATTTTATTTATTTGAGAGAGAGAGAATGAGAGAGAGAGCACATGAGAGGGAAGAGGGTCCGAGGGAGAAGCAGGCTCCCCGCCGAGCAGGGAGCCCGATGCGGGACTCGATCCCGGGACTCCAGGCTCATGACCTGAGCCGAAGGCCGTCGCTTAACCAACGGAGCCACCCAGGTGCCCTAGTCGCGTTTGTTCTATGCGTGTTTTCTCCTTTCTCTAGCATCACGCAGAAGCTGCTCGGTTCGGCCCGAGGCCCCCACACACACGGAGGTGCTGACCCCTTGGGGGCAGTGGGCTCACAGGGGGTCACAGGTGGGGTGGGAGAGCCGTGGGGAGGCCCCCACGGGGCCCCAGGCGGCACCCGCCCTCCCACATCCCAGCCGGGGGGCCTGGGCTCTCCCGCGTCCACGCGCGGCTGTTCACTGGACGGGACCGCGGCCCGCCCAGCCGGTTCTGGCCCCGACAGCCCAGGTCCTCGTGCTGCAGTGACCCCAGAGCCCCAGCCCTGCCTGACACCCAGGAGGCCTCCCTCCCCACGGCAGCCCCCCCTGGGAGCCCGCCACCGTGCCCCTTTCTCCGGGGCCCGCCCCACGCCCGCCCATGTCCTGCCCGAGCGCGGCAGCGGGCCCCGGCGCCCTACCTCCATGGCGGCGTTGACAGCGGTGTCCGAGCCCAGGCTGAAGTCGGTGCCCGGTACGTTGTTGCTGATGGTGGCCGGGATGACGCACATGACGATGCAGAGTTCCTCGTAGCGCCCGCGCGCCTCCACCAACTGCAGCACCCCCTCGTAGGCCTGTGGGCGCAAGGCCGGGCTGGGGCCGGGAGGAGGCAGGGCAAGGCGAAAGCGGGCTCCCAGGCCAGGGGTCCTCGGCCCGCCTCCCCAGCTGACCTGCGGTGTGCCTCGGGCGGGGTGCCGGGACCCAGCTGCTCCCACCCCCAGGGCCGCGACCAGGCGGGCCCCACCCAGCCGGCTGTGCGGCCGCGGTCAGCCAGGGAAGCTGCACTCCGAGGACAGAAAGGAGGCCCGCCCGCCCTGCTGTGACCCCATCCGCGTGGTGCAGGCGGCGGGGGGCTGGGGCCCCTCCGGGAAAGGGCAAGAACGAGCAAGTGTCATTTACGGGGGGCTGGCCGCGCACAGTGTCACCCCAGCGTGGGCTGAGGTGCTCAGACCTCCGCCCGGGAGCTGCACGAGGGACCCCGTCTCTCAGCAGCGAGGGAACGGACGAGGAGGCCGTGCGGCTCGCCGTGCCAGGCTGCCCACCCCCAGCAGCAGCTGCTGCACCTCCCCCTGCCTCTCCCCTCCGCCCCCCTGCGCCCCCCCACCTCCTCCTCACCAGCACCCGGTTGCCAGCACCAATTTAAACTTTGTGAAGCCTACACTGGACCCCGTGGCCCCCAGGAGTCCGGCTGGCCCGTGGACTTCCCTGCACCCGGCAGCGGCCCTCACCTCAAAGCCACCGATGACCAGCAGAGCGTGGATGTTGTGGGTACGGATGTTTTCCACTATCTTCTCCATGTAGCTCTTGGGCAGCGTCCTGCACGGGACATTAAGTCAGACGCACGTGGTGCGGCACGCCAGGCTGCCGGGACCTGCATGCACACGGTAGCTGACCGCAGGGGACGGCGGGCCCTGGACCTGGTGCTGTGATGCCCGTTGAGAGGCGGAGGCAGAGGCTCAGCGCCGGGGGTACAGGGAGGCCCGAGCATCGGCGCGGGAGGGGACGCGTGCTTCCTGCCGCCCGGGAGCCCACTCCCTGCCCGAGGATGCTCTCCGCCGGCGTGGGACCACCCGGGCAGCTTTCCCCTGCACAGGTGACCTCGGGGCACTCTCGGCCACAAAGGGGCAGGCGGGAGGGTCTGCAGCCCGTTCTGGGCAGGCCACCAGCCAGAAGTCCCCAGCCACGGGGCAGGAGTCCCCTTCCAGCCCCCGCCCCTCCTGAGCCTGCTCCCTGGTTTCCTGCCCCCCACTGCCAACAGTGGCCAGGGGGCCCGGGCCCTCGGCCAGCAGCTCACCTCTTGGTTCCCAGCATGGAGCCGCCACGGCCCAGCCAGCCGGCCACGTCATGCCAACTCACTTCTTGTACCTGCAGGGGAGTGGGGCGTGCAGCCTCAGGGGACAGGCCGGGGGCACTCACCCATTTCTCCTCAGGTGACAGGTGTCCCCATCTGAGAGGGGACAGAAGCTGTGCCAGGCGCTGAGCGGCACACTGCAGGTCAGAGCATGGTCCCGCGCCCCCCGCCGGGGAGCTAACCCCTCTCCAGAGAGCCTGCTCTCCACCTTCTTTGTGGACCTGAGCTGGGCCATCGCCTGTGACTTTGTCCCATGAGCCCCCTGGTCCTTGTTCGCTGTGAGCAAGCTGGGGGTGGGTCACACAACAACACACATGGGCCACCACGGCAGGCGCTGGCCCGCGTCCCTGCTGCCCACACCTACCTGACCCTTGGCCAGGCCTTCGAAGCCATCGTGCACGACATACACCGTGTGGCCCTGGGAGATGCCGGACCGCACGGCCGAGCGCACCGCCGCGTTCATGCCAGCCGCCGGGGCGCCCACGTTCAGGATGGCCAGGGAGAAGTTGGTCTTCAGAGAAGGAAGGGGGACAGGAAGGTGAGCACGGGGCCGGGGAGGAACCGGCAGACCCAGATGGAAGTCAGCGAGACCACGGCCTCCGGAACCGGGCCCGGGGTCTCATGGCCGCCTGCACATCTTCCTGAGTGGACACCCCTGGGAATGACATTCGTCTGCCCTACGACGCCACGAGTGTCTGGCCAAGACCCAGACGAGCCATGGTGCAAGCCCGGCTCGTGACCTGCCCGGGCCTCAGCCAAAGGCTTCAGCCGGACTTCGGTGGCTCCCAGCCAAGCGTGGCTGGTGGGGGCAGCGGTGCAGGTGCGGGCCAGAGTCAGTGCCCGTCTGGAAGCTTCCAGCAATCACACCACACTCCGGGCTCAGAGCAGCCAGCGCTCCATGCACTTGGCGAGCGGCACGGATGCATAGTGAAGGGGGCCACGGAGGTCACGGAAGTTTTCTAGGAGCCACGTTAATCCAAGTGCAAAGAAGCAGGTGATGCTATTTTAGTAGCAGGGCTGGTTTAACCTGACGAACCAAAATTATCACCTCAACCTGGAGACTCCACCAGGCTCTCACATCAGCTTTCCAGACTGTGTTCCAGAGCCCGGCGCGTGCCGGGCACATACAGCCCCCCTCGCTGGGCAGCCACGTCCTGAGCACTCTGTGGCCACACGTGGCCGGCCAGTGGCTCTGCCAGGCAGCGTGGCTCTAATGGGTCCAGGGAACACAGACCTGCCGCCCCAGACGTGGTCACACCGCCACGGTCCCAGACGGGGTGACCACGCCACTGGACCGGGGGTGTGGCCCATCCCTAACTAGCTCCTGGGACGAGCGGGGGCCAGGACCCCACTGTCCGGGACAGTCTCAACGGGACCCTTTCCTCATCCCCGGGGTTTCAGAAACACGTCCTGCTGTCGTCCTTACTTTGAGGAAAGCCCATTTCATGAGGCTTTTAGCTATTTTAGAACATTTCATAAGCGCTAGATTCCTCCTGTCCTGACCTACACCTGTGGGCCTGACTTAATGTCCTTCAGCTGCTGGCTAAGCAAGCAGCCAGGGTCACGTCCAGGCCCAGGACCTGCTGGTCAAGCAGTAGCCGCGCCTCTCAGCTCACAGCTCAGACCCCAGACGGGAGGGAGGGTCCACGGGCCCCCTGGGCCAGCTCGGAGCTCCCTGTCCTGGGCAGGCCCCAACCCCGCGGGCGGGCAGACGGGGGCAGACCCTGGCAGCGGAGGCGGGCTCGCAGCCGTGGCAGCCGAGGTGATAGTGACCGAGGGGCCTGCAGCTCACACCACCTCACCTTCTCTTTGGAGAGCTTCTGGTGTGCAAGCAGCTTGTAAATGTTCCAGTTGTTCTCAAAGCTCCTGGAAAGGAAGCCGTCATGCATCATGCAGCCCACAGCCACGGCCACACCACTCAGCCACAAAGAAGCGCGGCCCGCTACCCCACTCTAAGCCCTGGCTGGGGGCAGGCAGGACGGCCCTGCAGAATGCGCGGCCCGCACGCCCCTCTCAGCAAAAGCATGGGCCCCGCATCCAGCCCGTGCGGGTGGGTGGCTCGGAGCAGGTGGGAGGCACGGCTCGGGCAGTCTGGGCTCTGCTGCAGGTCCCGTCCCCCGGACGCCTCCAGACCTGCCCCCACTGCTTCCTTCTGTGACCGTCCCCCCCGCCCCAGGCCCCACCCAGCTGCCCTCTCCCCTCCGCCCTGCCCGGCAGCTCCGGTCCACCCCACAGCCTGCTGGCTTCCCAGTCACAGGGACCGCTGAGCCCCTGCTCCTGCCGCTGCACTCCACACTCAGCGGACGGGTCTCGGGAGAGACGTGCAGCTCCAGCTCTGCAGGCACAGCCGTGTGCGAGCCACGCAGGGGTCTGCAGTGGGCCCGCCGCCCAGAGAGCCGCTCCGGTTCCAGGCCCCGGGAGGCCCTCACCTGCCGCGGAGCTGGATGGCCTCGTCAAACCTCTTCTCATCCATGGCCTTCTGCACCTCCTTTGTCTTAACGGAAACGAGAAACACAGACTGGAGGAGGCCTGGCGCATGCTCACAGCGGCCGCCGGCTCGGTGGGCTTGTCCTGCACCTGCCGGGCAGCGGTCACTGCCAAGGCCAGCAGTCGGGAGGGCTGGCTGAGACCAGGCGGCCACCAGGTCTTCCCCAGCAGGGCCCGCTCCTCCGCAGCAACATGGGGCCCTGCCAGGGCCTCGGGACCAGAGCAGAAGCAGGGCCAGCAGCAGTCAGGCCAGAGGCCTTCCAAGAGAAGTATCAGGGAGGCCAAACCTCCACACCCCCATGACTCCTGCAGAGCCAGGGCCAGTGTCCCCAGTCCCTCTGCTCCGGCCTCCCCGAGTGTCCCCCCACGCCTGCTGAGTTCACACAGGGGCTCTGGCCACCCACCCGTCCCCCTCCCTCCCATCCTGCCCCAGACACCCCACCCTGCCCAGCCTGGAAGGTCAGTCCAGGGCCAACGGCTCCAGGAAGCTCCACGACCCTGGCTGCCCTGGCCCTCTGCAGCTCCCACCCCTCTCTCGGGGCTCGTCCCACCTCGGGGACATGCTCGCACCTCCCTCTCCAACCTGGAGACGCCCCAAGGCCACGATAGGTAACAAAGGAGCAGCAGAACCCCGCGCGTGTCCGGGGGCAGAAAGCACCCAGCCGGGTGGGGCGGTGTCCCTGCTGCTCCGTGTGGGACTGGGGGGGGGGGGGACACCACACCAGGGCCTCCTGGGGAAGGCAGATGGGGTGCGGAGGGGCCTGTGCAGCAGGCCCGCTGGGTGGGGCCCCGAGAGGCCCTGGAGGGACAGGAGAGCCTGTGGGGAAGGGGGCCGCAGCGCAGAGCAGGGGCGTCTCTCTTGGGAGCCCCCACCTGGCCCACCCTGGGCAGGCGAGCACTTACCACCTGCACACACTCCATGAGGGGCAGCCGCACCGACTGGTTCCCCGAGAGGCTGACCACGCAGGCCTGCGTGTCCGGTGTGGCCTCCAGCAGTGCCATGACCGCCTCCATGCCCATCTTGCTGCTCTGAGCGGGGAGAGGGGCGGGCGGGTCGCAAGCAGGTGGGCCCCCCCCGCCCCGAGCCGTGTGCACATGACCCTTCTCGGCTCTGGGGCCACGCTGAGCCGGCCCCACACCATGCACCCGACGGCCCTTCACCCTCATCTTCATCCCCCGCCCCCAACACACAGACACACACACACACACACACACACACTGGTTGAAGCTCCTAGAACAGGTGGCACCAGAAATGACCTATGACCACCGTCCACGAGAGCCCCTCTGGGGGCTCAGCCCTGTGAAGGAGGCTTGTCCCCACCGGAGTCACCGCCTGACGGCAGCAGGTAAAAACCAGAGCCCATTCCCAGGGCTCTTTCCACTATGACAAGGCTTCTCGCTTGGGCCCGTGTCACAGTGGTCCTCATGCACAAGGAAATGATGGACATGGGCTGGCGGGCCAGGTGAGCTGACACATGTGGGAACGGCCCTCCTTGGGGACAAATCACACATGTGGATCCCGGCACAGCCAACGGGTCCAGCCCGTGCTCAAGAAAGCAAGGCCTGCGGAAAATGTGGCCTGCCCTATGAGGTCAGGTGGGCGCTACCCAGCCTCCGGCCGCACACCCAGACAATGCTCCCAGGCTCCGAGGCTTTCCGCACCTCGTGAGCGAGGCACCGACTGCTCAGGTCTGCATCAGGAACACCCAGGGAAGACAGTTCCTGTGCCGCTCAGGAGCACGGCACGGTCAGCTCATTAGGGGGATCTGGGGTCCCTGAGCTCAGGCTCCTGGCCTGTGGTGCCGTCCACTGTGTGCAGGTGTGGCCTGTGGGCACGGGGCTCAGGACCAGCACAAAATGCCGCTGCTCTAGCTGTCCTTGGTCTCTGACCCGGGCATCTGGGGTCTTCCACCAGCTTCTACAGACTGGCAGCCCAGTCTGTTCTCCTGCAGGGAGGGGAGACCCAGAGCCGTCCCCACACATCTCTGCCCCCCAGGCTCAGTGGAAGGACAGTGCTTGGCCCTGCTGTCCCAGGACCCTCAGGAGGCTCTCCTGAGCGCATCCCAGCAGCCTCATGTAGGGGGGCAGAAAGCGCCCAGCCAGGTGGGTCAGTGTCCCTGCTGCTCCGTGTGGGACTGGCGTGAGGGACACGCGGGGGCCTCCTGGAGAAGGCAGGTGCAGCTCCCCGCAGGCCCAGGCCCAGGGTGACCAGCCCTTGTGGGTGGGCACTTTACCACCCATGGGGCCTTTCCGGGCCCCCAGACCCTGTCCCCATTTGGTGGCACAGGATTCCCACTCGGCAGAGGACCAGGAAGGACCCAGCAGTGATCAGGACAGCGATGGCGCTCAGGCCACAGTCCAGGCCTCTGCATCGCCAGGGCCTCCCCCAGACCCTAAGGGCCGTGATGCTGGACTCAGAAGCACCAGACGTCAGAGCCTGGAAGGGCTGAGCCGTGCACCTTATCTTCTGTGCAGCCCCTCCTTTCCTGCCGAAAGCCATCACCGGGGCCTGGGAGCCTAGGTTGCCGAGGTGTGGGGCAGGGGTGGGAGCTGTTGAGACACAGGACCCTAGCCCCACATTTCCCACCAGAGAAACGGAGGGGCCACTCATCGGTCTCATCCACGAGGGCAGCAGCGGCGAGGAAATGCCCACCACACTCACCCACGCGTGCACACCCAGGGCCAGGGCAGAGCCCCACCTACCAGGATGCGGTCGAACGCTGAAGGGGTCCCTCCCCTCTGCACGTGGCCCAGCACAGTCACACGTGTGTCGAAGCCCAGCCTCTGGACCACCAGCTGCTCATTGGGAGAGAGTCGGGGGGGTCCTTGGGTTCAGTGCCCACCCCACGGGCCCCTAACCCTGGTCCTTGCCACTCCCCACCCTCAGGGATATGCTGGGGTGTGAGCCCCCCAAGGGCCTGCAGAGCCAGCCCAGGACTCATGCCCACAGTATGTGAGTGTGGGCATTTCCGTGTGTGTGTGTGGCTGCGTGGGTGTGCATGGCAGCGTCCCTGTGGCCTGTGGTCTGGCTTTAGCCCCTCGTCAGGCTCCACCAGGCCTGTGGCCCTGGGCCGTCAGTGCAGACTCAGTGGATGGACTGGCTCCTGACTGGGGACACAGAGGCTGCGCGGCCAAAGAAAGGGGGCACAGGAGGATGGGGGCCCAGGGCCCTGGGGTGGAGTGCAGCAGGTGGGTGGAGGTCACAAGGAAGGACTCCCCACTGCCGTGAGTCCTGCACTGGGTGGGGGTCACTGTCACCGAGGGGCCAGCAGGGGCGGGGCCCTGTCATGGGGATGTTTCTGAGGCCTGGACTCGGTCTCTGGGATGGGGGGTGGGCCTGCCCTGCAGGGAACATGTTCTGAACAAAGACTAGAAGCCGGGGAATGGGTGGCTCCCAACTGATGTGGGGCCCAGCTCGGCCTCTGGGGCCAGCCTTCTCGGGGAGCCCCCCGGCATGCCCACCCACATCTGGCTATCGTCAGGAACGAGGAAGCACCCTCCAGGAGTCTGGTGTCCATGGGCCCCAGCAGGAGCACTTGGGGACTGGAGATAAAGGGGTGCCTGCCCCCACCGAGGCCCCACCCATCCCATGTGACCCAACCCCCTCCCCAGAACTCACGTCCTTCACGTAGCGGGAGGAGATGGGCTTCCCGTTGCGGTCAATGGCGCCCTCGGCAATGATGATGATGTTCAGTCGGGACCCCGTGCTCCGAGTCTAGGTCAGAGAGGCCCCGGGCTCAGCCGCCAGCCTGCAGACGCCTGCCCCCGACGCTGCAATCGCGCCTTCCCGGGGTCCACGCCCAGGGGCCCACAGTCCACACCGCAGGGGGGAAGGGTGGACTGAGATGAGGGGGTGGGGAGGGGCTGCAGGAGCGCCGGCGGGCGGGCGCCCTCAGAGCTGGGAACCAGGCAGACGGCCCGGCAGGGATTCGGCACGGGTGCTCCCAGGAAAGCAGTCTCGACAGGAAGCCGCGTGGCGCGGCAGCCTCCCCAGGACTCAGGGCTGCCGGCCGGGATGCAGGGCAGAGGGGCCCTCGACTTAGGCCTCGCAGCCAATCCTGCCAGCAGCTAACCTGGGGCCCTGAGGTCACCTCCAAGCTTCAGTTTCCTTATCCTTAGAATGGGTGACCTCACAGTGCTGGCCACCAGCCAGGGCTTCCTGGAGCGAGACCCCCGCCCCTCCCCAGGCCATGGAGGGTCGAAGGCGGCACCGAGCTCTCTGGGCAAAGCCCTTCCCAAGCCTTCATTTCTTCAAATATATTCAAAACATTCACTCTGGCCCACAAGCCCCCCGTCTGCCCCACAGCATCCAAAGAGCCTCAGAGAAGAAGCCGGCCAGAGCAGCTCCCGCGAGCCCCAGGGCAGGGGAGGGAGAGGTGGGAGTGGAGGGCTGCCTGGAGGTGGTGACACTGGTGCAGGGGAGGGAGAGGTAGGAGTGGAGGGCTGCCTGGAGGTGGTGACACTGGTGCAGGGGAGCGGAGACAGGGCGGCAGGGGGAGCAGAAGAGCCGGGGGGCGGGGGCAGAGAGGGGTAACATCTGTACCTCACAGGTGGGGAATCGGAGGCTCAGGGAAGCCGAGGGAGGGCCCGAGGGTCTCACAGAGCAGGAAAGACCCTTCCAGAAAGGCCCGGCCCCACATTCGCAGCAAGTGAGCCAAGGCCGAGGTTGGCCAGGGACCATGCTACCAAGCCCTGCTCCACATGGTCAAGGCCACAGGGCCCCTGCTGAAGGAAAGGACTCCCCCCACGGACAGAACACGGGCCTCCAGCCAGCCCCACCCCCTGGGCTTCACGTGGCCCTGCCCTTGGCCTCGCTGGGCCTGCGCAGAGATGTAACGCAAGGGGCCGCTGGGTGGCATGGGCAGTGGATGGGACTGATGCTGCCACCGTCCCACGGAGACAGGGACACTGAGCGCCAGCCCCGGGCCCACCCACCTGTCCCTCAGAGGACAGAGGGCCTGCATGCTGACCTCCCAGGGCCTTCAAAACTGAAGAAAGGGGCAAGCCCCTGGGCAGCCTCGGTGCTTACCCTGGGGGCGCAGGCCGAGCCTGAGTGTGAACTTCGGGGCTCGATCTCAGGGGGCCCCCCCGCCTCAAGTGCAGACCACAGCCCCTTGATCTAAGGGCCCCCCTCCCTACCTCAGGGCCCTCCTGTCTACGGCTGAGCCCTGCCCTGGCCGAGGGGCCAACCTGTGCTGGCTGGGGCATCTTGGGGGTCCCCAGGGCAGACTGTCTGCCCGTTCCACATCAGCACCCCGACTCCATCGTGAGGGGCCCGGAGCTGCGTCCCAAACACTCCGCTCGTCCCCCGACAAGGCCTCAGCCCCCAGCTGCCTCTCCATCCGTTCCTGCCTCCACAGCCCACTGGGGGCCTCATCTGCTGGGGTCACTGCCCCATGTCCCATCCACCACCTTCAAGAGGCCACCTCCCTTGGCTCAGGCTCAGTGGCCACGGCCCCCAGGAAGCCAGCATGACTGTGACCCGCTCCTGCCCCCTCCCCATGTCAGCACTGGCCACGAGGAGCTGAGCCCAGGGCACTGTCCTGAGCACCATCCTCCTCGGCCCAAGGACGCGCCCTGGGGGGCACCCGTCTCTGTGCCATCCGGGCGGCCCGCAGCAGGGACCTCCGGGAGAAGCCCGTCCCCACTCACCTCACCCAGCCTCTCACACATGAAGTTCTCCCAGCCGTCTTCGGGGGGTGCCTCAGGGATGAAGAGCCAGTCGGCCCCCGAGGCCAGGGCGGACACCAGGGCCAGGTACCTGGAAGAACAGTGTTAGGTGCTACAGCGGGCGGTGGGGTGCAGCCCGGTACCGTGGTCCAAACCCCGGGTCACGGGGGAGGCACGGCTCTGAGCCCCATCCAGCCCCAAAACCGGGACTCGCCACGCCCTGAACTCTCATTCCTACGGCGTGGAGCCAGCACCTGCCCCATTCCAGGCACCGTGGAGGTGCCGACACCCCTCACTCCTGCTCCCCGACAGCCCCTCCCCCCACTGACCAGGGCAGCCCCCCGTGTACCCGCAGTGCCGTCCCATCACCTCCAGCACAAAGGTCCTCTGGTGGCTGTGGACACGGAACAGGGGAGAATCTGTCAGTATGCACCCCGGTGAGCTGTCTGCACAGCCCGGCCCGGCCCGGCCCGGCAGAAACGGCCCCGGGGCACGGAAGCGGCGCCACGCTGCCCACGGCCATGCCGCCCAAGGCCCCAGCCCTGTCCCAGAAGTGCCCCGGCGACCCAGCAGACTCAGGAGCTGCCCGAGGACAGACAGCCCATCCCACTGCCAGGGCGGCCGGGTGTCTGCACGAAAGGCCAGCTCTGCCTTGGGTTCACCCCCAGCCTTTGGGCCGGTTTCCACGGAGCTGCTCCCACGGCGGAGGCCACTCGCCTGGGCCTGGCCATCCCTGGCCAGGAGTCTGAGCGCCCCCTGAGGGGTGCAGCCCTGCCCCAGGGCTGGCAGGCAGCCTGACAAAGACCATGTACAAAGCTGGGGCCCCTGCCAACCCCACCAAGTGGCGGCCTCAGCCCAGGCTTGCCCGGTCGGCGGGGGGCCCCGCTCACCTCTGGGCGGTGGTGGTGATGGCGTCAATGACCTCCATGATGCGGTGCAGGGCCGAGTCGGTGCCGATGGTCATGTCGGTGCCGCAGAAGTCATTGTCGATGGAACCCACCAGGCCCGCGATGCTCAGGTGCGAGTACGTCCGCGCCGTGCTCTCTGAGATCTTGCCTGGGCAAGGAGCCAGCCCTGAGGCCCCGCCGGCCCCGCCCCAGCACCCCCGGCCATAGCCCCCCCCCGCCCCGCCCAGTGCCCGGGTCCTACAGCAGGGGTGGGGCGGCTGAAGCAGAGGCTGAGCCCGAGAGATCTCCTGGGCACCCTGGGAGAGTGCACGCCTCCTTCCCTTCTCCGGGGCCCCACAGGGACCGAACGCAACTCCCAGAGGCCACTTTCCGACCTCAAACTGTGACAAGGTCTGTAACCCACGTCCGGGAAATCACTTACAGACAGGACGTGTCCACACAGCACAGGATGTCCCCCGGGACTGCTGTCCACCACCAGGAGCGCGGATGCTGCTGGGGGGCCCTGACGCTGCATCCCCCAAACACTGACGTCTCACTACCGGCCGAACCCACCCAGCGCTCCGGGAGGCGGCCAGGGAGGCCCTGACCTTGGGCTGGGCCGGGCCCTCTCCTCCCAGCAGGCAGATGCACCCCGCGTCTTCACGTCCCCACAACCTCGCCCTGCCTGTTCCTGCCCCCTGGCCGATCCGTGCCGGGGCCCCCGACCCACCTGCCCCCACCAGCTCCTCCAAAAGGCTGCCCCACTCGTTGCGGAAGATGTTGGCGCCCGTGAGGCTACCGTCCCCGCCGATGACACACAGGTTGGTGATGCCACGCTGCACGAGGTTGTAGGCCGCCGCCAGGCGTCCCTCCCGAGTGGTGAAGGCCTTGCAGCGGGCGCTGCCGATGATGGTGCCGCCCTGCATGGACGAGACGGCAGCCTTGGGGTATGCAGGGGCACCGGGGGGATCCCGGCACTGGGCAGTGAGGGAGGGGCTTGTGGGCCTCGCAGAACTGACAGAGAGAGAGAGAGAGAGAGAGAGAGAGAGAGAGAGAGAGAGAGAGGAGTCCAGGGGCTTCTCTGGAAGCCTGGGCAGGTGCCCCCAGCTCCGGGGTCCTCCTCGCACTCAGAGCGAGAAGAATGCCCACATGCCAGGCTCAGAAGTTCAAACAAGGTGGTGGAGAGAGAAGGCTCTGAAATCTGTAACACGCGCGCACAGGCCGGTCACCAGTGCAGGGAGCTCCCTGAGCCGCCGCAAGAGGAACACACCTTCAGCAGCGCGGCCCTGGCCAGCTTGGGTCCAGGGCTCCCCCAGGACGCGGCCACAGCCCACACCTGCAGGCCCACTGTGCTCCGGCCAGACCTGGAGAGCAGAGTGCCCCGTGTCCCGCCATGCTGCTCATGAGACCCGCCAGGCCGGGCCCCGGGCCCCCAGACTTACAGAGGCTGGTGCAGCGGCACCACCCTGGAGGCAGAGACCAAATCCTCCCTCGTCTGCCCCCCATAGCGCCTCTGGGGCCGGAGTGGGGGCGGATGGCAGGGTGCCTCTCGGCAACCCTCCTGAAGATGCTCAGCTTTCCTCCCAAGAGCCCCTCCTGCCCCCTCCTGCCTCCGTGCTGAGCCCCACCCCCCCAAACACCAGCTCTTTCCGGGCCCCTCCACCTGCCTACCTTCGATGCTGCTTCACAGCCCAGCTTAGTGCTCACAGTCTAAAGCCCCTTCCCCAGGGCTGCTCTCCCGGAACAGAGAGGCCACCGCCATCCTCAGACACAGGGTTAGAGCAGAGCAAATGGCCAGGTCAGGGTCTGAGGCCTGAGGAACGCCCTCCCTCGGCCCCTGGGGTGGAGGACAAGGTGGTGACCAGGCCATAGCCCCATCCCAGGACACGACGGGGTGGGGGGTGTCTAGGGAAGCCCAAGAAGGAGGCTCGTCCACGTCCCAGTGGACAGACCAGAGCAGGGACGGCCAAGTGGGCCTATCCCACAGGAGCCTGGGGCAGTGGAGTCCAACAGGAATGCCTGCCCTGGGCAGGAGGGGTGGGCAGCGCCCGCGGGGTTGGCCGTGCCTGGGCACCAGGGTCCAGCCCTGGTCCCCCACTGCTCCTGCTGACCCACCTGTGCCTTCCAACGACGACCGGCCACTTGAATGGCCCTGCCCTCTGTAAGCTGGGGAGAGACACCAGCTTGCCCGCTGCCCCGGTCACTGGGAAGCTCAGCACGACGACCGAGGGGAAGACCAGGCAGAGGGTGGAAGAGGCCACTCGGAGGCCACGGCACACCTTTCCCAAAGGGTCCTGTTCTCCCCGCCCGCCCTTTGCCGAAGACTGAGCGTGACTGCAGCAGAGCCACATCCTGGAGCCACCCTGTGTCCCCACGACCCTGCAGCAGCCGATGGCCGGGTCGGCCCGGAGCCCGCCCGCTCTGGGACGGCGTCCGTGTGTATTTGTGTGTGTGCGCGTGCGCCCGTGTATGTGTGTGCGCATGGGCATGCTCACGGGCACCAAGGGGTCGCCCCACTGAGGCTTACCAGCTGGATGATGTTGGAGACGCTGAGCCAGTTGGCCTGCTTGATGTTCTCGCCTCCTTCCACGAGGCCCTCGTAACCCTGAAACCAGAGGGGGCCTGCGTGAGCCAGGAGCCCACGGCACGTCGGCTGGAACAGGGCGCTGGGACATTGCGCCCAAACCCCATCTGGCTCCAGGGTCCTGACTGCTGAGGCTCCCCCACGCCAGGGGCCTTGGGACATAAAGCTGGGCTTGGCCGGCGGTCTCGGGCTGTCAGAGGGAGCGGCCCAGGGCACCCAGCTGGCCCCTCCAGAAGCCCTTCTGCAGGGGCTGGTGAGCCTATTGACTAGAGCTGACATGCGGCAGAGGCTCGCTGGCGGCCAGCCTGATGAGCTGCCGAGCCCTGCGCGTCATGTCCCCGAGACCAGAAACCTCAGCAGCCCAGCGCCCAGCGGCCCGCTGCCCTGGAGCCTCCCGCCGAGGAAGCTGCTGTCCTGCCTCCTACGGGTACCGACGGCCAGGGTGTCTGCCCTTTGCATCTGGGGGCCCCACGCAGCCACGTGCCGGGGTGCGTGGCCGCTGCTGTGCCACCCGTCATCACGCGGCCCCACGGGCTGGTGATCTGTGCACTGCTCTCCAGCTTGAGCCTTAGAGATCATGCTGCTAAGAATACACATGTGTCCAAGCAGGGGCCCCATAGTCACTGGGTGTGTGAGCTGCTGATGGCATGGCCACACGGCGCCCCACGTGCTCATGGCCACCTCCTCGCCAACGGGCAACGCGGCCGGGACGTCGGGTGCACGCCACCGCCCCGAGGGTGTGTCGGTCCCTGCAGGTGGTTCTAACTGGAAGTTCCCTAGGGCAGAAGCCACCGGGAGGGCCTGGGAGGAGGCGGGCTCCAGCATCTTGCCCATTGTTCCATCACGTGGCCTACCCCTTTCTTAACTGTCGCGGTTCTTCATACGGTCTGGACACAGGACATGTGCATTTATGAGCAGCGAAAAGACGCGGCACCACCACACTGAGAGGAGCAGGGCCGCCTCCTCCCCTCGGGCCAGTTCACCCTGTTGTCCATCACCTGAGCCTGCAGGGACCTGGGCGGCGAGGCCCTGGGGCAGGCAGGGCAAAGGCTCCTGGCGGTGGGGATGGGGGGGGCAAGTGCCCACCCTGCCAGGAACCAGAACTAGATGAGCGTTCTCAGGGCCGCAGGGGGGCCTGAGGGACCACCAGGCTGCTTTCTCCCGCTTAGGTCAGGTCGGGACCCTCCCCCCTCCCCCCCATCTCCCTCAGGAATTTTCTGCCACTAGGACACAAGCCAGCCCCTCCCCCAACCCAGGCACCAGAAAAAGCCAGAAAATGACCTGAAAACCCACAGCTGACACCGTCCAGAGCAAGCAGCTACGAACAGGCATCTCTGCGCCCACAGAAGCCCAGGACTGGGCGCGGAGCCCAAGCACAGTGCCGGCCTGGCCCACTGTGTACCCAGCATCCCCGGAGACCCGGCCGTGGCCGGTCAGCTCAGCTAGAGTCAAAGTCGGACAGACACAGCCCTCCTTTCCTGGCCTTGGAAACTTCTAGAATGTCTCTGCATACCTCTACCCACGGTGTGTCACCCTGCCCTCCCCCAACCCTTCTCCCTCTCCAGCCCTGCGGCAGCTCCCTGCGTCACCTCTGAGCCCCGAGGTCCAGTGTTGGCTCCTGGGCCATTTCTGGATGAGCAGGCCCGCTTCCTGACCCTCCGGGTGTCAGGACTGTGAAAAGTGCATTCATTCACGATGTTGCAATAGCTTACGTGCCCTAACATCCCTGCTTAACCGAAGAAACAGCTCACAGTCACGGCGGTAAGGATGCACCTGTCACACGTACAGAAGCTCAGGGAGCCCGGGCAGGACCCATGGAACTAGCCAGTCCCTGGAGACTCTTCCCCTGTCCCCCAGAAGGTTCTAGACCATTACCAGGTGTGGGCCTGCCCACCTGCTCACTGGTTCATGTACTCCGACATCCCCGTGCAGCCGAGGGCTGCGTGTGGACCAGCCTGAGCTGGGGCCCAGGTGAAGGGACACGGACAGCCCACAGGCAGGGGAGGAGAGCCTGGGAAATGGAACTGGCTGGGGTTCGCTACAGTCTATGCAAAAAGTGAAAACAAAATAACACAACAGCCAAAAAACCACAAGGAAACATTCCACAAGGGTGTGTGAGCTGGTGCCCATGTGTGGGTGTGGGAACCCACAGGCTGGAGGGTCAGCCTCAAATCTGAAACGGGGATGGGGTGGGGGGGGCAGGCAAAGGGGGCAGCATTCAGCCAGAACAAGACAGAGCGAGAATGCTCTGTCGCCCCCACTGTTATTATGGTACTTTGGACACCGTTTGCCCTGTGCACGCTGAAGGGTGCAGGAGGGCTGGGGTCCGAGCGGGACGGGGCTGGAAGCACGGTGGGTGGGGATGAGGTCCTGGGCCTCTGAGGGCCACAGCTTCCCCCCAACCCTGCACCTCAAGGGCCATGGCCCGCCCCATAAGCACCCAGTGTGGGCTCCCCACCTGCACCCCAGAGCCAGGGCCCAGCCCCTCCCCACCCAACACACCCTGACCAGCCTCCACATCCCCATCCCTGCTCTCTGAACCATGAGTGGTGGTCAGGGGTCTGTCCGTCCTCCCCACGTGCTGGCCCCAACATGCAGCCCGCCTAGCCGCTGTGGGGGGGCCCAGGACCCTGGCCCATGCCTTACCTCGTAGATGAGGAAAACTTTGGCTCCTACGTAAATGCCCATGCGCGTCACAGCTCTGACAGCCGCGTTCATACCTGCGAGGGGGCGGGGCAACACCCATCAGTGGAGGCGCACACGTGTCGGGACCCGGGACCATCGTCCCCCACATCTCAGGGGGTACCGAGCTAGGAGTTCGAGGTCCAACCCCGGGGGCCCGGTCAGGCACAGGGTGAACCACTGCAGGGCTGTTTCAGCCTCTGAGCATTCAGAAGTAAGGTGCCCCTAGGGTTAAACCAGGAGAACCCACGCCCGGCCTGATTCGGCCTGAGCCGGGGACCAGGTGGGTGTGAACGCTCCAGACCCTTTACGGCCGCATCCACTCCCACACGGACTGCTCAGCAGAGCCCCCACCCCCCGCCCCACAGGGCCAGGCCCCGCCCTCGAGGGGTGAGAAGGAGCAGCTGAGTGCTTGGCCCAAGATAGAAAGGGGGGGCCCATGGGGGCAGCACCTTCCAAACCCACCTCTCCTGCTCTGCTGCCGACTCCCAGGCCACGACAGCAGGGCGCAGCTCAGGGGGCACACCGAGGGCAGTGCCCACCGGCCCCGAGGCCTGAGTCCCCTGCCCCCCCCGCCCCCGTCCTAGACAGAGGGTGCTGTGAGGCAGGACAGGACAGTGCCCCCTCGGGCCAGCATCCACGGCGGGGGGCGGGGGGGGTGCGGCAGCCTCAGGCAGTGCAGCCGGGCTGGGCTCAGGCTCTGCCCTCCAGCCCACACGCGCCAACAGAAGCCACCAGACTCCAGCTGGTCGCCCAGCCCCAGTCCCCTGGCCAAATAGCAGCTACTCTGAAAAGATGAGCCCTCATGGGGCAGGAGAAGGGGCAGCGTGTGGGAAATGCTCCACGCCCAGAGGACCCTCAGCCCCCCCTTCACAGCTGCTTCTGAGACCGCGGCCCACAGACGGAAAGGTGTCTGCTTGAGGTCCCCTCTGTGTCCTCGGGGACCAGGGCACGGTGGGCGCTCACGAGATGAAGCTGAACCACGCCCTCTGGGGCGGCCTGCAGAGCGGTCCCCTGCTGCTGCTGACGGGGGGCGGGGGGATGATGGGCCCTCGCCCAGGGAGCAAGCCTCCAGGCAGCTGGACGGGCAGGTCACGCACCGTGGCCAGTGGCCCCAGTGCCACACACCCTGGGTCCTATCCTCCGATGCCGGGTCTGGGGGCCAGATGGCAGAGGTGCCCTGTGTTGGTGCCCCCCCGAGACCACCGCCTACTCCTCCTGCCTGCCTTCCTGCCAGTCCTGGCCTGTGAGCGCACACGCACCTCCTGTGCTCTGTCCCAAGCTTAGGGAGCCTTCTCCCCGGAAGGCAGCCCCCCCCGCCCCAAGCCCCTCCCCTCTGCCCCCCCAGCTGGGCCTACTGGCTTCTGGGGTCCCTCACCACGTGTGTGCTCTGCCTGGGGACCCCGGTGTGAGGACTCTGGGCCTCCACCCTGGTTACACAAGTCTCCCAAGTCTGCAGCCTGGAAGGCAGGGCCCGGGGGGGCGGGGGGGGGAGGACAGCAGGTCACAGGGCTGCACGGAGCACTTGAGGAGGAGCCCAGCAGACAGCCCCTCCCATGCGTAGGCTCAGGGCACGGGGCTCCCAGGAGAGCCAGCATTCCCACTCCACAGACGAGAAGCTGAGGTTCCGGAGGGAGGGTAGGGGGCCTGCTGGAGCCCCAGCAGGTGATGGGCCCTGATCCTCCCTGCGCCCACCCAGCAGCCGAGGGCCCTGCTGCCGAGGTCCAATGCCAGGGGTTCCAGCAGCAGGGGCACCCGGACGACTCGGGGACAGAGCACAGAGGCCAGCCGGGACCGGAGCCGGCCACACTCGCCGCTTACGCTCTTGACTTTAGCAAGGAAAGCCCATGGCTGAAGAAATCATAAATGTCTCAGGACCCCAAAGGGGGAGAAGCAGGGTTGCAGAGAACGAAGGTCAGGCAGGATCCCGGAGGGCACCACACACCCGCCAGCGCGTGTCGGGTGGGGAGGGAGACGAGATAGCAGCAGACCATCCCCACCCCGCCCCCAGGCCCCAGCCGGCCCAGGCTTTCCACTCTCTCCTATCTTGGGGCGAGGCCACTCGGGGCCCACTGCAGGCTCAAGGTCCAAGCCCCACCTCTGGCCCAGGAGGTGAGGGCACAGGGCACAGGGCACAGGCGGGGACTCTGGTGGAGCGGGAGGACAGTGGCCAGGGACCCAGGCCCACCGAGGTCTCCCTGGTGGCCCCTGGCTGTGTGTGCCTCTGCGCAGGCCAGCCCCGGGGTCATGATCATCTCCCGAGCCCGCCAGGGGGCTCGCCTGGGGCCCTGGACAGCGCAGGGCCCCCAGGCTCACGCTACCCTGTTCAGACCGTGTTATGGGATGGCGTGAATTTCAGAACAGGACCTGGCCAGCTGCCGTGGGAATGCGGCCCGAGCGCTGGATTTCCCTGCACACCTCACCGTAAGCTGCTTCTTGAAAGAGCCTTTTCATTGTCCTTTAATCTGCTTTTCTTTCTCAAAATAAACCCTAGGCAGCAGCCCAAGCCCCAAGGCCCGGGCGGGGTCAGGAGAGCAGCTTCGGCCTCCCACCCTCGACCCTCGGCCCTGCAGTGGGCCACGGACACAGCAACCGAACTGCAGTCCGAAGTCCACACGTGACTTTTCCTCATCCGCTCCCCAAAAAACAAGTGTGAGAAAGTGGTGGCCATGTGGTGACACTGGGCTTGGAGGAACAACTTTAATTACAGGCTGGGAGCCTGGCTGGGACGACACAAGGTGGGGGGGGAGCTCATTCCCGCCTGCAGGGACAGGCGCGGGGGCTGGGACGACACAAGGTGGGGGGGGGGGTGGGGGGGAGCCCATTCCCGCCTGCAGGGACAGGGGCGGGGGGGGCAGGTCCCAGTCTTTCCTCGTCTTACTTTTGCACCAAGTCTGCCCCCCCCCGCTGCCTTCCCTCAACTGGTGCGCAGGAAGGGGGAGGCTGGAGCCCGCAGAGGATGCTCTGCCCCCTCCCCCACTTACAAAGGGCCGTGCTGGGGTCACGTCAACACGGCCCAACCACCACCAGGTCTGGCCCTCTACTCCATGAGGGTGGTGGCTTTCACGCATTCCAACAAACGCAGAACTCAGCATCCAGGGGGAAAGTGCACCCCAAGGTCCCCACGCTCCATGGCTGCTGTCAGCCCGGCACCCACACCCGAGGGCACGCGTCATCGGGTGCGTCTTCGGGTCCCTGTGAGCTCAGCCTTTATTTGGAAGGCAACGGGGCCCCCTAAACTGAGATCCCATCCTCTGGAGCCAGATCGTGGGGGAAGAGCAGGCAAGAAGGCGAGCGCCCAGGGCCTGCACCCACGGACTGGTCTCAGGAAGTACACGCCAGAAAGGCTCCATTCTCCCCCGGAATGCCAGCTGGCCCCTGCATCTTCCTTCCAGCATCGGCCCTGAGCCCTGAACTAGGAAGGGTGTGGAGTCTCCCTCCGCGGCAGCCCCAAGCATCGGACCAGAGCGCCCGTGCTCTTGGGAAGTGAGGACACTCTCAGAGAAGGGCACGAGGCAGAGGCGGCGAGGGCCAGCCACACTCCAGCCGCACCCGAGAGGCACTGCCCATTCCGGGTGAGAGCCAGGGCCAGGCTGGCCGCCTGCAGACCAGCAGCTCACACAGGCTGGGCTCTCATCTGGCCCACCGTCCGGGCTGACAGCTCCCTCGGGCCCAGGGCCCCTTCCTCCCTGGCCCTTCAGCCGCCTGCCCTGATCCCCCGTCCTCGGCTTAGTCTGCGCCAGGAGAGGGCAGGGGCATGCCACCTGCAGGGCTTTGCACCCGTCCCTAAATGTGTGCCCCTTCACCTTCTCCAGCCCCTCAGGTCTCGTCTCCTTGTGCAGATGGCAGCATTGTGGGGGGGTGGGGGGGGACCGCTGCGCCAGCAGGAACCAAGGGAGTCTGGGGATGTGCCTCTCCTTGCGTACACACAGCCTCTCCCACGGTCTGATCGGGAACGATGCCTCCCCAAGGCCTCCCCAAGGACACGCTCCACGGTTGCGCCCCTCGCCCTGTGTGCTCCAGGCCGCCCCCAATGCCCAGCCAACAGGCAACAAGGGCTCTGGCCACAGGGGCTGCCCCCCGCCCACCTGCCACACCAGGCCCAGAGGGCTCAGCACCAGTTGCAGGAGGGCCCCTGCGCAGCGCAGCACGCCGACGGCTGGCCGATTCTGCCCTCCTGGGCTCGTAAAGGCCTCTTCCTCCTATACCTCTTCCCTGCTTCTGAAGGGGAAATGGGGAGCCGGGGCCAGAGAGGGAAGCAGAGAGTGTGTCTGCACCTCCTGATGTGGAAGCAGGCGGACCCGGCCCATCCCTCCAGCAGTCTGGGCCCTGCTCTACTTGAGGTCACTCCCGGGGTTCAGGGTTCAGGAAGGGCGAGTGGCTGCGCTGGCTGAGCAGTGGAGGTGCCACACCGGCCCCCCCCCCCCCAGGCCCGAGGCACTGGACAGCAACAGTCAGGGCGAGACCAGGCTGCGGGGACACACACAGACCCGCTCTGCCAGGCCCCTGCCGCGGGGCCGCCCAGGGAGCAGGCCACCAGGAAGCGGGCCTCTCCCTACAGAGGAGGTGAGAACAGGTCCGCCCGCCAGAAAATCCCCCGAGCCCCAGCCAGCGCCCCTCCCACCCAGCGCTCTTCCCCACCAGGCCCAGACCCGAAGGGCCGTTCTTGTCCGTCGGCCACTCCCGGCCCGGCCAGCCCGGATGGAGAAGGGGACAGGGAAGGGGGGCAGCGTCTGACTGGCCTCGAAGGGGAGGCGGGGGTTCGGCGAAGCACGACGGCCCCCGGTAGCGTGCCTGGACCAGGAAGAGCAGCGCTCCGGGGCCCGAGGCGGGGACCTGCCCAGCCCCGGGCGACCTCCGCTCAGCGTGACCTCCAGGAAACGGGGTCCTGACACGTGCTGCCCGGCAAAGGGCGCGGGGAGCGGCCGGGCTGGCCCGAGGGCGCGGGTGGGACGCCGCCACCCGCGCGCGTCCCAGGGCCACCGCGGCCGCGCAGACACACCTCCGGGCGGCCGGGGGGCGGGGCGCGGAGGCCGTGGCGGGCGGCACGTCCGCCGGCGGCTCCGGCGCGTCTGGCGGGGAGGGGGGCGGGCGCCGGCGCCCACAGAGGGACCCGCAGCGGGGCCCGGGAGAGCGGCCCTGGGGGCGCAGGCTGCAGCGCGGGGTCGGCCGGCCGCGCGCCCCCGGGTCGCAGCTGGTGGGGGGGGGGCAGAGCGCGCCCGGAGGGGCCCAGGGACAGGCAGACCCCCCCCCGGCCCGGCGACGGGCCCCGCGCCCCCGCCCACCTTGCGCATCTCCGCCGCTGGTCAGCACGCCGATGGCCTTGCCGGCCCCGGACATTCGCAGCTTCTCCAAGTCCACGGTGGCCATGGCGGCGCCGAGACGGGCCGCGCTCGCTCCCGCCGGGGCCGCGCACTGTCGCCGGGCCCGCCCCGCGCCGCTGTCCCCGCCCCGCGCCACGTGTGAGGTCACCGGCCGGGGGCGCAGGCAGGGGCGGGGAGTGCGGCCGTGAGGCGGGCCCCGGGCCCCGGTGCGACGACACGGGGCGGCATCCCCACCGCGACCTCTGACCGAGCGGGCCACGGGGTTTCAATTTGGCAAACGCGGCGCGTTGGTGGACAGTCCGTGCCACGAGTCCAGGGGCTATTAAACCCGACCTGCAGCCAAGCTTTCCAAGAGCGTTACAGACGGCCGGTCCCCTGCCAAACCCTGCGAAGTATTTGCAGTTCTAGGACCGGTCTGTTTTAACTTTGCTTTTCAAGAAGTTGGCTGCAGGAGCCCAAGTACCCCTCCGTCCTATTCGGGCACCCAGGGAGCGCCTTCAGGCCGTAGTTCAGGGCCCGCTGAGAGGGTGCAGCTGCTTGATTAGGATGCCGAATGGAAGTTAGAGCAAAACCAGCCAGCCTTCACTTGTTCATTCCTGCTTCAGTAAACACCTGCTGGACCCTTGGAAAACTTGCACACCAAAGTCATATGGGAGCTGGGACCTGGGTCAGGACAATGGCCTCCACCTCGCATGGTCCATGGGTCAGCCAGGTGGAATGATGGAGCCCTTCTTGTGAGCCAGGACCCCGGGAGTGGGGACCAGCAGGGATGCAAAACAGCCTGGCCCCCACCCTCAGGGAGACTGGTCCCGAGAATCCCTGTGAACCAAATAAGGGGCTCCCCAGAAAAGCACCCCTCCTGCAGGAGCCCTTACCCAGGACTGGCGACTGGGAAGGCCCAGACAGCCACCAGGAGTCTTGGGATGCAGGTAACATTCTCATCCTGAGCTGAGCGGTGACAGGGCATGGTTGCTTTATGAAAATGCAGCATGCTGATCACCTATGATTCGTGCATTTTCTTTATGTGTTATGTTCTAATAAAACGTTTGCCTAAAGAGATTCCATTGTTGTGGTAGGAGAAACGGGGAGGTATTAGTCAAGGGGGGGCAGAGATCTGTTCTGCAGGATCAATGAGTCCTGGAGCTCCACTGTCCTGCACGGCACCTGTTCGCAATTCTGCAGTGTACCCTTAAAGCTCATGCTGGGGCGCCTGGTGGCTCAGTCGGTTGAGCATCCGACTCTTGGTTTTAGCTCAGGTCATGATCTCAGGGTGGCGGAATTGAGCCCCACAGCAGGCTCCATGCTCAGCTTGGAGTCTGTTTGAGATTCTTCCTCTCCCTCTGCCTCCCCCTCTGCCGCTCTCCCCGACCCCTGTGCATGCTTTCTCTCCAATAAACAAATAAAATCTTTTTTAAAAACCTCATGCTAAGTCTTTTTATCACAAATAATGATGATAATAATGAATAAAGAGAGTAACTAACAGCATTTAAAATTTTTTTTCCAAGAAAACCATTCCATTGTGTGGAATATTGGGAAAGAGTAGAGATTTGGGATTGGCAGGGGGCAGGGGGCCGGGGGAGTGGTGAGTGTGAACACAGACCACCACGCACCTTATTTAACCGCAGAAAATACGAAAACGCAGCAAGCGCTAGGTCCAGGATAGAGAGTGTGAACCACACACCTGTTGTTCCCTCCGGGGTAACCAATATGCTCATGTTTTTGTTCACCATTTTCTTGCTTTTCTTCTAGTTTCACACGTGTGTGTGTGTGCACTTAAAAACGCATGGTTTAGCTGTGCAAAGCTAAGTGGCAAACGCAAAGATCCTTGGGCAAGGAAAGGCCACTGTAACCGCTGTTGGACTGAAGCTCTCGCAGAAACGGAATGGTCTCTGGGCCACAGTCCGCCCATTTCCCTGACAGCTGCAGCATCAGATACTGTTGCTGCTTGACGAAGTACCCCGAAACTTGGAGGCCTGTAAAGCGACACCCATTTACGAGCTCATGGTTTCTGAGACCCAGGGCTTAGAACGTGGCTCCACTGCGTGGTTCTGGTTCAGGATCCCCTGTGAGGGTGGCTGCATCATCTGCAGGCTCAACGGGGACTGGAGGGGCTGCTCTGGCAACAGCACCCACACGTGGCTGTGGTCGCTTCAGTGTCCTCAAACATGGTGCTGGCTCCCCCCACAGAAAGCGATCCAAGGGGAAAGCCACAGTGCTTTCGATGACCTAACCTCCGGAGTCACACATGGCACTTCCAGCACATTCTGTCCTTTAGAAACAAGTTGCTAAGTTCAGCCCACGCTCAAGGCGAGAGCTCCCCCTCTTGAGGAAACAGAGATCAAAGAACGTGGTGACATGTTTTAAAGCCACCACCAGTCCCTTCCAGGGAGACAACTCAGCAGGGCTGTGGTGTGGGCGGGTCCTAGACATTAGGCAGGCATATAATTGGGGAATGGGCTGGTTTTTCCTGCTGCCAAGCAAACTGAGGGCCCCCTCCTGGCTCTCAGAAGATCAAATGCATGTCCCGATTGCACAGAAAACATTGAATGTTTTCTGACACGGAGTGTGCCTGGAGGTTTTTCCCACACCAACCAATTCTCCGACACCAACTGGGTGGGCAACAATTTAATTCAATTCCGACCCTAATTACCCAGTTAGGGTCAGACTCCACAGGTTAAGGGCTCAGCCCCACAGGACTGTCTCCACCTCAGATGCCAGTCATAAGTGGTGGGGCCCCAGGTCACCCACACTTCTGTCCGACTTGGCCACATTTTGGGGGTTCCCACAACTCCCCCTCCTCGGGCTTGATAATTTGCTAGAACAGCTCACAGAACTCAGGAAAGCGCTTTACTTACTATTGCTGGTTTATTAGAAAGGATATGATAAGGGATGTGGATGAACAGCCAGATGAAGAGGTCCATAGGGCAAGGTCCAGAAGGGTCCCAACTGCAGAAGCTTTCCGTCCACAAGGAGTTGGTGCGCCACGCTCCTGGCAGGTGGGTGTGTTCGCCAACCCAGGAACACTCCAAACCCCTGTGCTTAGGGTTTTTATGGGGGTTCCATCATGCTAGCACAATTGATCACATCGCCAGCCATTGGTAATTAACTCAATCTCTGCCCTTCGCCTCTCTCTGAGCTTGGGGGTGGCTGAAAGCTCCCACTCTCTGATCACTGGTTGCTTCTGGTGACCAGTCCCCCATCCTCCAAGAGTCACCTCATTGACATATCCTCAGGTGTGGTGGAATGGGGCTTGTTTTGAGTAACACAAGGTGCTCCTCTCGGCCCTATACATCAGGAAATCTCCAGGGTTTTAGAAGCTCTTGTGTCAGGAATCTGGGAGAAAAAGAACAAATATATATTTCCTATTATCACAGAGGGGAAAAAAGAGGCTCATCGGTCACAGTGACACCACGTCGGGCCCAGATAATCTGGGCCACTCACCTGGCCGTCTGCTCTCAGTCTATGAAGATGGAATGATGGTGGGGACAATGTCTTTCTGGGGGAAAGACAGCCCTCAAACTGTGCCCTGAGGCCTGCTGCCCCTGTGTGGATGGCGGCCATCACCATCAGGTGTGCACCTGTCAGCCCTAGGATCTCTGTCACCATCAGTGTCCTTTGTGCATCTCCTGTCTACCTGTTCCCAAATCTGGGTGGGGCACATGCTCCTTCCCGATGAAGTGCTCATGGGAGGCATTTTTTGAGGTTCTGCACATGTTTGAATTGACGTTGCTCTACCCTGACACCCAGATGGAGATTTGCTGTATATAGAATTTTAGTTAGAAAACATCTTCCTACAGAATCAGGGACGTGCATTCCATTGTTCTATGGCTCCCAACATTGCTATTGAGAAGTCAAGGCCACTCTGACTCCTCACCATTTGCACATAACCCAATATTCTCTCTCCAGAAGCCTGTAGAATCTTCCTTTCCCAGGTGTTGCGGAGTTCCACAACGAAGTGCCTCAGCGGGTCTGCTTCCCACGGCGGGGCTGGGCACGCGCTGCATCCTCCGAATGCAGCGGTGCGTGTTTTCTGTCTGGGACAAGGTCTTGAATTGTTTCACCAAGGACTTCTTCCACTCTGCTCTCCCCTTCCCTCTTCCAGGAGCTCCCGCCCTTTGCAGCTTGGATCCTGGGCTGATCACCTTTGTGTATTGTCTGTAACTTTCCTATGTTCTAACTCGTTTCTGCTCTACTTTCAGAGAGATTTCTTTCACTTGATATCTCAACCTTGTGTGAAGTTCTCTCATTCTGCTGGCATGGTTTTGACTTTCAAGAGTTGTTGTTCCCTGAACGTGCCTTTCAACAGCGTCCTGTTCTTATCGCGTAAATAGAGGACCCATCTCCCTAAGGATCTTGCTACTAGTTTCATTTAATTTTTTAACATTCTCTCCTCCATTCCAAGACTTTTCTTTCATTCACTCGGCTTTATTTCTTCTTGTTTCTTGCTCTGGGTCATGTTAAAGGAGTGTCTGGGGAAGGTTGACTATCGCGGTTAAGGTAGGTTAAGCCAGGGCTCCTCACACAAGCCTCGTCTGCCTGCCCCTGGCTCGTGGTCTGTGGGCCACGGGGAGACAACAAGTGCCACAGATGCAGTCCAGAGTCTGCAGAGGAGCAGGGCAGGGACCTGCCCAGGGGGGTGGCGCGGGTCAACAGTGAGTGCTGGGAGGCTTCTCTGGGAAGACGGGCAGCTGACTTGGCTACGGGCTGAACTGGGGACTGTGATCACCTTCTGGCAGCTTGGAAAGGGCCTGTGGGTCTGTCATTGGGGTTTTGTCTCTGCTCATGGGCTTGCGCATTTTGCTGTGTCGGGTTTCAAGCACGCACTTGAGTAGAGAGAGCAGTAGAATGGCCCCGTGTGCCCCTCATCCCATCCCGCCTCTGAAGGGTCTACAAGAACGCCTCTCTGGGTGGAGGACAGAGGGGAAGGATGATTCTGGGGACAGAGGCAGAGTGGGGGCAGGTGGCTATCTCTGGGGGCACAAGCAGTGTTGGCTGGTTTTATGGTGGTGACGGCAGAGAAGGGGGCGGATCTATGGCTTGTTTAGGAGGCCCAACCAGAAAGCCTGGGGACACAGGGTGGGACAGTGTTGGTGCCAACCAGGGCTGGACATTCCCTTCATGGAGGTCCACTTGGGAGGCCCACCCCGCCGTCCCGTGAGGCCCTTCAGCTGTGCCAGGGCTATTGCTCTGCCTCATCCCGGGGCGGCCCCTCATCTCTGTGTAAAGGCAGCTCCTGTGGGCATCACGGAGACCGTTCAGAGAACAGGTAGCTGAAGCCCCAGCTCCGCCGTAGGAAGCGCCACACTGAAATGGGGAGAGCAAGGTGGTGCTCATTCATTCACTTATTCACTCACTTGTGCACAGGCTCTGTCGAGATTGGCAGGTCTGGGCTAGGGGCAGCGGTGGGCGACCACCCACCCACGGGGGCTCGCGTGTCTGGCATGAGGAGGATGTGCCTTTCAGAAATCATACTCTTGCAGTTATTTAAAAACAATCTGAATGACAACAACTTACAAGGGAAAAATCATCCATAATCCGTGCTGTAACAACCTGTGTTTGTTGTTTAGTGTTTCCTCCTAGTACTTCTCTCTCCCTGTGTGTGTGCACACACACTTACCCATTTACATACGCACATATGTACGTATATTTATCCACATACCTATATTCTCTTTTTGTATATATTCTGTACATATACACTCTGTATACCTTCTCTCTTTATACATACACATACTCTATGTACGTATGTGTGCATACATAGACATGGGTAAGTAGAAATATATAAATATGTAAGTAAATACATTTAATTTAAATTAATACTCATCTGTTTCCCTACCAGGCTTGTACTCAGCATTTCTAGTATCTGGATAATATCCCAGTCTGCAGATATAACACTATTTCTCAAAATATTCCCTGAATAGTCTGCAAGTGTCTGCCGACCAGCCCCGCACTGGCCCTGGTCAGCCTGGTCTCTGCACTGTCTCCAACACAGCCTGCCCTTGGCACGTACGGTCTGGAGGGGACAGGCAGTGAGCGAGTAACTAGACAAAAGACAGTCACAACAGGAGTGCGGGCTGAGGGACGGAGAGGCGGGTGTGCACAAGAATGAGGGGCTTCCGTGGGACAGGGGTGCAGCTGTGTCCTCATCACACACAGGAACGGGCTTCCTCTGGTCGGTATGTCTCTGCCAGGGGGCTGAGGCCCTCTGGCTGGGCTGTGTGGGGCACATCACGTGGACTCGCCTGTTATCAGGCAGCTTTGAGCTGGTTTGCGGGTGGGCGGCTGAAGGAAATTCTGCAGGTGGAGCAGAGTGGTCTGTCCCTGCAGCCCCTGTGAGACCCCTCCCAGAGGGGCTTTCAGAGCCCTGTGAAAATCGGCAGAGGCATGGCCCTCAAAACTGTCTTTAAAGCACAGGGTTCACTGCTGGGTGACTCCAGAGTTCCTGCCCAGGGTGCATGTCTGAGGCGTGAGTTCCGTCCAGTTCCGGTTACAGGCAGGAGCTCCAGCCCTGCTTTGCTATCTTGAGTTTAACTGTGTCCAGAAATACTGCCCTTTTCTGAGCCCACTGGGCATGTCCACAGGCACCAGGCTCTTCACCCACTGGTGAGCCATGTCTCTGACCCTGAACCAGTGTGGCCCACTCAGTCCGCCAAACAGGACCAGGCACCTCAGGGCAGGACTGGCTGCAGGGCCCGGTCCAAAATGAAACTCAGACCCCTTGCCCATAAATTGTTAATAATTTCAAAACAGTGACAACTGAGCTTCCAACCAAGTGCTGGCCCGTCTACAGGCCTCTGCTGACTCTTTGGATTGGAAGAGCTGATGTTGGTATTCTGGCCCTGTTGTGTCCTCACTAAAGAAAAAAAGTGCTCAGGGCACTTGATAACAACGGTAAGGGACTTTTCAAGGGGACCGCAGCAGCAGGGCAGAGGGCTCGAGCTCAAGTCCGAGCACAGTCCCAAACGTGGGGTTTAAGGCCAAGGAGCAGGTGGGGCACCTCACGGTGGATGGAGGAGAAGAAACACGGAGGTGGGGGCACTGGGGCCAAAGCCCCCACCAGGGCTCCTACGGAGGGCGGCCCTCAGCACCTCAGAGCGGGACGGCACTTGGACACAGGCTCCTACAGAGGTGCTTCGGTTCAAACTCGGCCACGAGGGCAGGTCCTAACCCAATCTGCCCGGGGCCTGTGAGTCGAGGGGATGAGGACCAGGCAGAGGGCCCAGCAAGTGAGGACATGGAGTCCTCGGGAGGGGCCTCGGGAGGGGCGTCCGGCCCCCAGGACTGAGTGTCTGCCCTCTGAGCCACGCCGCGGGAAACCCGTGTGGCGGGCGCTGGGGCAGAAGGGCCGGCTCAGTCCCGCGTGCACCTGCTCGCTTGCTTGGCAGCCACACGCTTCAGGCTGTTACAGAGACAGACACTGTTCCCATGCTGGGAGCAAGACAAACTTCCAAACCCACAGACAGACGGACGAGAGCAAGCGGACGCGCCACAGCGGGCGGGATGTCCGCAGAGCACGGTGGCGCCGGCTGCAGAGCCGCAGGGCCCGCCTGTATCCCTGTCTGAGATGCCAGAGGCACACGACGGCCACACGCATGCAGGCTCACCGCCAGGAGTGAGTCCCTGAAGACGTGGGCACACAAGCCCCGTCCTGGCCTCCTCCGTCCCTGCCCTGCCGCTGGGGGCGGGGGCGGGGGTCCTTCTGCATCTCCGGCACGCACACCACAGACAGGACTGGCGGATTCTCAAGGATGGAAGGGCCGCCCGGCAGAGGCGCCCACAAAGCTGTGTGGCCCACGGTGTGGTCGGGTGAGGGGGGCTCGGGGCCTCGGGGGCTCAAGTCCCCAGGAGGAGATGAGCCAGGGTGGGCCACCAGCGGGAGCCCTGAGCCCCCAGAGGGCCTCCGTGGACCCGTCTATAGAGGGATTCTGATGGGGTTGGGGCCTCCAGGCCCTGGAGCCCCCAGGGGTCGACCCAGTGGTGCCAGGGCTGCGCTGGGCTGAGAGGCAGGCCAGCGCATGTCTGTGCACAGTGACACAGGGATTCGCGGTCTGGGTGCATTCGTGGGGAAGGGGGCAATGTGGACACATTTGGGCAACATGGGTTCGCCCTGTCAGCTCCCCGACACAACCCCTGCCCCACCACGGCCACCACATTGGCTGGCTGCTCAAGGTCCGGCCCCACTCCATCCCGTAAGTGAGGGCTGGGGGCCGGGACAGGTGGGCTTGGGGCCCAGCGGCGCTCCATCTGTGGGGAGGAGAGGGCCCTCGGGAAGCGGGGGGCTGTGAGTAAGGGAGGGGTCCCCCTCTGTGCCCCTCCCCCCCCACTCTGCACGAGTGAGCCTGGGCCTGCTCCTCGTAGGCACTCCCTCCCAAAGCCTGTCTCAGTCTGTCTCAGCTCAGAAAAGCCATCCCCCCTCTGAGCTGCATCCACGTGGCGGGCGCCCCTCCTGGCCTTCCTGTCTGTCTGTCCCACTGCTGCCCACATGGCCTGGCCGGGCCAGCTGTCTGCCTGCTCCCAAAACAGCAATGTCCACCTCGGTGCAACTCACCCAAGGACCCTGGGACTCTGACCCCAACCCCGGGGCGTTGGTTTGGCCTCCCCTGCCCTGCCCCGCCCTAAAGCACCACTGTCCTAGGTGGGCCCGCCCTCCCTGCCCCATTCCCAAGGGGCTGCCTAGAAGCCCGTGTGTGGACCAGGGGGCCCTGGAGGTATCCAGAGGGGTGGGGTGAGCCAGCCAGACCTCAGGAGTCCTGTTCCTGACGTTGCTCCCTGCCTGGGCTGCCCGGGGTGGGGATGCAAGCCGCCGTCCAAGTCAGCACACGTGTCCCGGCCCTGCTGCCCACACACAGCAAGGCCTCTGGCCACTCCCTCCCTCCACATCCGGGCATAGTCCACCGCAGGGTCCCTGCGGCGGGGGGGTGCTTCTGGCTGCCCTGACGTCTCCTTCCACTGCAACTGACCCCGCAGCTGTGCCCTAGACAGGAGTCCTGGGGCCCGGGACCCCCAGCCGTGGGCCAGCATCTGCCCGGGAGGAAAGTAAGGGGTGGCGCTGTCCGTGCAGAGGCCCCCTGCTCTGACCACCTGACCTGGTGTCTGTCCCCACACCTGCCATCTCCACCTCCACCCCCAGCACCCTCCCGCCCCAGCCCCGGCCCTGCTTCATGCCTCACAGTGGTCACCTGCCTCTTGCGCGCACGATCTGTCCCTCCTGCTGGAATACCCCTCTCGGCCCCCCGTGCCTGGACAAATATGCACGATAGGGAAGATCACGTTTTGGATAAATGTCTGACTGAACAAGGAGGTGGCGCTGGGGCAGATGTGTGGGATGTGGAGCACGGAGGGAAGGAAGCTCTCAGCCCTGGAGGCTCTGGCGGGGGGTGACGGAGGCGGTGGGGGCACAGGGGGCAGCAGAGGTGGGCGGGCCCAGACCGCAGGCTCGGATCTCACTGGGGGCGGAGGGGAGCCAGCCGAGAAAGGAGCGCGCCGTCCACTTCTCGGGGCCATTCCTGCGCGTGGGCCTCTCCCTTCCCACCAGCATGGCCTACACTTCGGGCACCGGAGATGCAGGGACCCACACCCCACTGGAGAGCATGTCAAACCCCCACAGGAGTGGCTTTTATTTGAGTACATGCAATGCCTCGTGTGTCCACGAAGACAAGCCCGCGACAAGCCGAGCGTGGACAACACGGGGACCTTTCTGTTTTTCTCGGTCCTAACCTGGCTTCCAGGGGTGGGGAGTGTGTCCTGCTGGTCCTTCTCAGAGCAGGCCACCATGAGCACAGGTGGGACCTCACTGGCATCTGTTGATTTTCGGAGATGGGAGAGGGGGTCCGCTCCCAGCTGAGGCCGCGTCTCCGGGGGCCTCCCCTCCCCCAGTGCTGCCCCGCAGACCCTGGCCATCCTGGATCAGGAGGGGAAGGTGGGCGCCTCAGCCAGCGGGCGGGACATGCTCTGGATGGCCCACTGCAGGATGCCGTCAAAGGAGTGCTGCAAAAGACAGCAAAGCAGAGGCCTCGGGGACCCGCCAGAGCCCCGGGGGACAGATGTGTCTACCCTGGCCTCCAGCGTCACCCTCCTATTCAGAGGTAGGGAAACTGAGGCCCGAGGCACCACAAGACATGTCAGTCGAGGGAGGACTCCTCATCCAGTGCTCCGTCTCGGCAGCCTGTAAGCACAGGGCGTGGCCACTGCGGCTGTTTTGCCTCCTCCTCCTTCTGGGGCTCTCTCCCTCACTGTGCTCAGGGGCCTGACGCTCCCACAGGATGGAGGGGTCATGAGAAGGCCCAATATTCCAGCAGAATGGGGTGACCACACCAGGAGGGGCTGGTGAGTCTGCCCCTCTCTCCAGCGGTCTCAGGCGGCCGCCCCAGCCAGAGATATGGAGTCTGGGCTCCCCCACAAAGACACTTGCACTGTGTGGGACCCCCCTGTGCCCAGCCCACCGCACAGGGCAGGGCCCCATGTCCCAAGGAGGACACATGTGGGCTGCCTGGCTCTGGGTATGGCTGGAGGAGTCTGACCTCCGGTCAAAAGAAGGCGGAATCCCTAAAAGCCCCATTTTCGTCCCAGCGACTGTAGCTGTTCATCTTAGGGCAGAGAGGCCTGGGTTGATAGGGGGCCGTGAGAGGCCCACTGAAGGTGGTCCACTGAGAGGTTCCAGGGTGCCCGCCCCACCCCTCGGGGACATCAGGCTTCCGCAGTGCTGGTGCTGAGGTTCTGCAGCCCATGGCCCCAGGGGATTTAGGACCTCTGGACAGGGCTAGACGCAGGAAGGGCTCAGGGCCCCCTTTGGGCTCCTTTGTGTGCTCGGGGCTCCTGCATGTGCGGGGAGGGGCCAGCATGGGCCTGTGGTACTCAGCGCACCCAGAGACAGGGGATCTCCCAGCCGCCCCAAGGTTTGGGTGCCGGCTGCTCTGGAGGCCAGCCTGGAGGACGAGGGGCTGGTGGAAGGCCAGCCTGGAGGCCAGCCTGGAGGAGGACGGGCTGGTAGAAGGCCTGCGGGGTGATGCATTACCTCGCTTAGGAGGGACTCCAGGTCATCCCTGTGCAGAACCGGCTCGTGACCAGCAGAACCGTCTCCTGCCTGGAGCCCAGGAAAGGGAGGTCAGCCTGACTTCCGCACCCCTGCTAGGGACGGCCAAAACAAAGCAGGACTCCCTGCAGAGGCCACAGGGGCCTGGGGGCACAGGCTCATGCCCGGGCAGTGGCGGTGCTGCCCCGCACAGGGCCCCAGGATCTGAATTCTAACACCCGGCTCCTCCCAGGGTGGTGGGCGCAGGCAGGGTGGGCATGAGCGAGCTTCGGGGCTGCCGGCCAGGGTCCTGGCGCAGCTGGAAGCTGGTTTCCCGAGGCCCCCGGGGGCTGCCGGCCTCTGCATGCTACACGCCTCCTTCTGGAGAAGGCCAGGCAACTTAAGAGAACCAGCTAGCAGGGACCCTGTCATGGACGGGGAAACTGAGGTCCGATGCCAGCCATTCAACCATCCACCAAAGGCTGCCAGGGCCCACGGTGCCCCTGGGCAAGGGGCCAGGGCAGGGAGTGAACCACACAGGATACTGCCAGTTCCTGGCTCAAAACAGCCAAGCCTCAGCTCATCAACACCGGCCCGGGGGCAGCAGCAGCTCCAGGGCGGGAAGGAGGAGCACAGCCTCCAGGGTGTGCAGGGGCCCCGGGGGCAGGTCCAGGGCCACACCCACATTCTTGAGTCTGCCCCTGGGGAAGGTGGGGCTAGGGGAGGGACCAAGGGGGCTGGGACAAGTCACTCTCCAAGGTCATTACATTTTACATCACAAGGACAAGGTCTTTTTAAAAGCAAAGACCCCAGGTGTCGATGAGGCATCTTTTGGAGGGCAGGACCCCCTCCTGGCGGGGGACAGGGGTGCCCCGGAGAGGGCTTGCGCACACTCAGTGCAGATGGGTGGGGATGATGGGAGGCCTCCAGGCCGATCTGCACACTGCACGCAGGCGGATATGGGCCAGGCCACGGGGTTGCACCGAGCCCCCTTGTGGACGGGGCCTCAGCCCCCCAGTGCCTGGGCCGGCCTGGTACCCACGCAGCGTTTTCGGGGGGAGTACGCGGTGTGGCTGGGAAGGAGGGTGGGCCACAGATGGGGGTAGGACTTATCACCTCCCCCAGGGCCCTCAGGGGTTGTCCTGGGGGCAGGGACATGGTCAGGAGGGCCCGTGCTGTGGGAGGCAGGGTGAGATGTACCACCGCGAGGCTCCTGAAGGAGCACCCAGGACTCCCGCCCCCCAGGTTCCCAGGACCACTGCGGCTCAGCAGGAAGGCAGAGGAATGACCACAGACAGCTTGCTCTCCCCAAGGCTCCGGCTGGCTGCAGGATGGGGCCGGGGAGGGTGCCCAGCCCGCCACTGCTGGAGGTCTAGGAGCCCAGTACAGAGCCGGGTCACACTGGGCAGTCCAGTATGCTTGCTCACCCCAGGTGTGGGGTCTCCTTGCTGCTTCCGCCTCACCCCTACCCCACCGGGGATATGTGACCCCAGGGGCTGGGAGAGGGGGGACTTGGGGCTGGGCTCGGTCATCGTGAAACAGGTGCATCCAACTGGCATCTCATTCCACTATTGCTTAGTGGGTTTCCCTTTCAAACAGATGTTATCAAAAAGGAGTCTATTTGAACAACTGTATTGTATAAACAACGAACAAGGGGTTCACTGGTGCACACCCGCGAAGCTGGCGCCTGGAGTGGACCTGGAGGTGTGCTGGCCCCCCAACCCCGCGGGGTCCGCGCCTCCCCGGGTAGCACTGACCTTGGCAGGCCCCGGAGCAGCGCGGGCGGGGTTCGGGGAGGGCGCCCCCTCCTCGGGGGCCAGGGCGGCATCTCCGGAGCAGGATCGGCAGTGCGGGACCGCCCTGCGCACAGCGGACGAGGGTGTCGGTGTGTGTCGGCGGGGGGGGGGGGGGGGGGGGGGGGCGCCCCCCCCGGGCCCCCCCCCGGGCCCCCTCCCCGGCCCGGCGCCCCAGCCGCCGCACTCACCCTGGCCGGGCGGTGCCCCCGGGAAAGTGGCAGCGCCAGTGGAAGGCGGCGGCGCAGTGCGCGCACCGCAGCGCGTCCGTACCGTCCCCGCACACGCCGCACCGCGCGGCCGCCGGGCCCTGGCGGGGAGCAGAGCCGTGGCTGCGGCGGGGAGAGGCGCGCACCCCGGCCCCTGGGAGCTCAGGGACACCTGGCACCTTTGGACTGCAGCCCTGAGAGACCTCGCTCCCCCTTGGTGGGCCCGGACCCCCTTTAGAGTTGGTCAAGGGGACCCCAGAACCGCGCCCCCAGGAGAGGCGGGAGTGTGGGGGATGGGCTATCCCCCCTTATTGTGGTGCCTGGGGGGGAGGGGTTTCAGGATCAGGTGGCAAGTTTGCTTCCCCTGCCCCAGCTCTTCGCAGCGCTCTGCCCTTGTTCTGGGCGCGCTCCTCCCAGCACCCAGCCCCTGGGCCACCCTCTCCATGGCCAGTCTGGCTGCTCTTGGCAAAGGCCTCCCTCAGCCCTGACCCCAACCCCCCATCTGACTACTGCCCCCTGTCCCCCTGCACGTCAGAGCTCCATCTCCGCAGACCCTGAGCCCCCCCAACAGACAGCCACCCCAACTCCCGCAGCCCTCACCTGCTGCCCCTCAGGGCCCACACACAGCAGGGGGCGCAGGGCTGAGGGGTCCAGCACCGGCAAGGGGTTTGCCGAAGGTGGGGCCAGCAGGTGCTTGTAGGGGACAGCAGCGTCTATCCCAGCGGGGGGCTCCCTGGACAGTCCCTTCGCCTCTTCTCCTGCCAACCTCAGTCCCAGAAGGACCTGGAACCAGAGGGTCAGTGCTTGGAGAGGCCACAGGGGACCTACACGGCACCACCCAGGGAGTCAGTGATCGCCGAGACCCTGGCAACCCCAGAGGCTGGTGTGGGGGGAACCCCACACTGGGTTGGAAAGGTCTGGGTACAGTTCCTGGCTCAGCAAGGTCCTTGAGACTTTCCCCACTTAAGACTGGGTGTCTGTGGCCCTCACAGGCTGTCAGTGATCACTCAATATATACCTGGGCACGGGTTGTACCACTCATGTCTTTGCTGCAACGGAATGCTTAAAACATTTTTAGAGAATGTTCTCAGTAGCCAAAGTGCATCCCCTGTGCTGGACCGACAGAGCTGAGGCCCCGAGTCAGCCCTGAGAAACGGGGCCATTGTAAAGGCCACTTCCCAGTGTGGAAAGCCAAGCTGGTGAGGCCAGGCCAGGGTTGGGGGTGCACGGTTCTAGGGCTGGGGCCGGTCTGACCTACAGGAGCAGCCAGGATGCTGGACAGAGGGCCCTGCAGGGGACCTGTGCATACCGGGGTCTCCACAGGTGGCTCCTGGGGCCGGGGCTCCTCGGCCCGGGGCAGGTCCCGCTGGGCTCTTCCCTGGAGGCAGCTGGAGCACCTCCAGGTCCCGCTGCTCACGTGTTCACCAGCCAGATGCATGCAAGGTGAGCAGAACGGACAGTAGACTCCCAAACACATAGGGCAGGGGAGACCCGAGGGTTCCTCCAAGTCACCCCTTTCCCTTTACAGATGGGGAAACTGAGGCCCGGGCAGGACAGTGGGCCGAGCCACAATGGAGGTGCTGCCTTGGCCAGTCAGCAGGAGTGGGACATTTACGCCTGGTGGGGTGGCCCTCGCTAGCCTGGTCAGTGTCCCATCTGAGAGCTTCTCTGATGAGCCCCGAGAATCCCGGACACCGGCTAACCTGGAGTGTGTGGCTCTCATGGGCCCCGCCCCGTCAGTGGGACCTCTCTGAACTGGGGTGTGTATACCCCCCAGGCCCACATTTCCACAAAGGGGGTGGTGCCTAGCAGAAGGGGACATGGTCAAGGGCAGGAAGGAAGACGGCAGCCCCATTGCTGGAGCTGAGTGAGGACCCTGGCCGAACCCTCTCATTTTAGTGACGAGCGTCTGGGGCTCAGAGACAAGCGGCCTAGTCAAGGTTACTCAGGGAGCCGGGAAGGGCCAGAGTAGAAGGGGGCTCACTTCTCCCCCCCAGGCTCTTCCCCATGGTTGCAGTGACCCGCGGGAGCTGGTGGGAGAGGGCAGGGCTGGGAGGGCGGGGGAAGGGAGCGCCAGGAGGCAGACTCTGGAGGACTCGTGCCCTGCCGGGGACGGGCACCCACGCAGCCTGACTTCTTGCTTGGAGAGGGGGGACTGGCTGCTCGTGGGAGTTTGGGCTGGGGGTGTGTGATGAGATGGGAAAGGATGGCCGTTCTTCACCAGGAGCCTTCATCCTGCTTCTCTGCCCTCTGGGGCCCTGCTGGCCAGGCTTGGAGGGAGGCAGTGCGGCCACACGGGGGGGGGGGGGTGCCAGGACCCAGGCCCCAGCCCCACTTCCCAGTGATGTGGACCAAGGCCTCCCTCCCAGGTGGGCCCCACTTCCCTCCGTGGAACGGAGAGGCTTCTGGGCCGCCTCGTGCTCAGGGTCAGCTGGGTAGAAGTGGCCATGAAGCCAGGTGGGGGGGCGGCCTGGGTGGCTCACCTGGGAATGTCGCGGAGCGGTGGCGACAGGCAGGCCAGGTGGAAGGCCTGGGGGCAGCCGTCGCAGCAGATGAGCTCCCCGCCGTCCCGGCATACAGCACACTCATCCTCGTTCTTCTGACGCGGGCAAGACACACGCGTCCTCTGGAAGATCCCGGGACGGGGCAGCGCCCTCCCCGAGAGCCCCTCAGAATAGCTCCACTGCAGCGGTCCCCAGGGGCACCCAAGTGCCCTGCCTGCTCCCTGCTGGCCCATGCCTAAAATTCTGCCCCGGCTCGCCGCCCTCCCCGAAGATGCCCTCCATCTCTGAGGCTCTAGGCCCCACTGCACCATCCTGCCTGATGGTGCCACAGTCCCCTCCGGGGTGCCACCTCCTTCAGAAGCCCAGCAGACCGGGCAGCCCTGCACTGCAACGAGCATGCTCATTGTAATAATCCCCCCCCTGACCCTGCTATCAGGGGAGCCCTTGGGGGCAGGCAGGGATCCTGCTCATTCCTGGGTGCCTGGGGCCCAGTCCGCGCCTGGCATGGGAGAGCGGCGGTCAGATCTGGGATGGGTTCTGCCTTGTTCTCGGAGCCCAAGGATGTGCTTGATGCTCAGCTCCCTGGCTCCCAGCAGGGGCCACCTCCCCACCCGTCGGCCCCTGGTGAGACAAGGGGCAGCTGGTGCCTCGAGCAGACCTGTGGTGTTTGAAGCCTGGTAGGACTCACTTTCTCTGACTTATTTGAATTTTTACAGTTGTGTTATCAGAAAAAATCGTATTAAACCAAAACTCTACTCTGTGAACGGGAGCTCAGGCCTCTGTCCTCCTCACCCGAGTGAGTGGCCTAGCTGAGGGGCAGAGCGGCAGAAGGCCGCCCTTGGGATGGTGGGGAGGGAGGAGTTCCACTCGTGGTCCGGGCATTACCTGGTGCAGCTGGGGCTCGCTGGGGAGGGCAGGAGGGGCCTGCACCCTGCCCTGCTGGCCTGTTCTCAGCTCACCTGCACCCTGCTGCGGGGGAGAGGGGGGTCATCAGAGTGAGGAGCCCCCTCATGCAGGCCCGGTCCCAGATGAGCTCTGTGGGCGCTGGGCGAGGGGTGTCAAGGGCGGTGCTTACAGGGACAGAAGCCTGGGTCCCCTTGGCTCGGACCAGGGTCTTCAGGCTGCTGCTCCGGGTCTTGTTCTTCCCCCCACTGGGGTCTTCGAACTTGCTGGGAGCATAAAACTCCCCCCCAACCTGGAGGCACTTCTTGGAGCCACCTGGGAGGAGAGGCTGACTGGTCCCCGCTCAGCTGCACTCCTGGCCTGGGCGCCGTGGGTAGGCGGGTGCAGAGGCTGGGCGCTCTGCAGCTTTCTCCTGCTTCTCCCCCACTGCACTCAGCCCCGCTCAGCTCTGCGACCAGGGTCCTGGGCACAGGAGGGGTCTTCTGCGGGGACTGTACTGGGTGAAGCGTGTCCACCAAATTTGCATCCACCTGGAATCTCAGAGTGCAGACTTACTGGGGAGTAGGGTCTTTATAGGTGGGATTAGTTAAGATGGGCTCCCGAGGGACACTGGGTCCAATGACGGGTGTCCCCAAGAAGAGCAGAGAGGACACAGACACAGGGAGGAGACCCTGTGACTTGGAGGCAGAGGCTGCAGTGATGGGGCCGGGCACAAGGCCTGCCAGCAACCAGCCTCGAGCCTCCGGAGGGAGCAAGGCCCTGCCAACACCTTGATTTTGGAACTCCTGTTGTTCTAAGCTGCCCAGTTTGTGGCCATTCGTTATAACTGCCACAGCGAACTACTGCGGGGTCCTCAGGGCCCTCCCTGGGGGGTGAGACCAGGGCCTGCATTGGCCCCAAGGGCCAGCGTGGGCCCTGGCTGTCCTTGGCATCCCTGCCGGCAGGTGCCCAGCCCAGAGGGAAGGGAGGGAGGTGGTTTGGGGGGTGGCAGGTGCTAGAAGGCTGTCCTGCTGGAGAACCACGTGGGGGGGGGGGGTGAGCCCAAGACTCTAAGGGGCCCCTCTGAGCGCACAGAGGTGACCCAGGATGTGGCCCTGGACTGCCTGCCCTACAGAAGTCCAGGAGTCCCCCACCCCTGAGGGGAGCCCTCGGTGCCCATCCTGCCCCTCCAGAGGCAGCAGAGCCACGGTCCCACCTGCGCTGCGGCTGCCAGGTGCAAAGGATGGACGTGGATCCGGGGGCCTGTGTCCCCCCTCGCGGCCCCTCTGGTGGTGCCCTCTACCTGACTCAAACACCTGCTGGATGAGAATCCCCTCCACTGCCCCACAGGCTCCTGGGACATCCCCAGACGACACCGTCACGGCTCTCTGGACCGAAGTGGACATGGTCTGAATTCCTGGGAAAGGGAGCCCCAGATGAGGGGGTCATCAACTGGAAAGAGGACCACCTCTTTCCTGCAGGCAGTGGGGAGCGAGAGGTGCCTGGGCTGTGGAATCTTTCTTTCCTTCTGCCCAGGGCAGGCCTCGGAGGGGGCCCAGCCCCTCCATCACAGACAGACAGCCCATGTGTAACTGCGGAGAGGGGCCATGGGTACGTCTGGTATGCACATGTGTGCATGTGGTGTGTGTGTGTGTGTGGTGTGTGTGTGCGTGTGGTGTGTGTGTGTGCATGTGGTGTGTGTGGTGTGTGTGCATGTGTGGTGTGTGTGTG